>NC_069507.1:234838479-235138479 GCF_027579735.1 Bombina bombina | reverse complement strand
TAAGCTTTCCCTTGGAAAAAAAGTTCGGAAAGAAAA
Source organism: Bombina bombina (assembly GCF_027579735.1). Classification (NCBI taxonomy): domain Eukaryota; kingdom Metazoa; phylum Chordata; class Amphibia; order Anura; family Bombinatoridae; genus Bombina; species Bombina bombina. The sequence goes on along the minus strand of NC_069507.1, from coordinate 235,138,443 downwards.
TTTACTATAAAAACTACAGGAGCCGAAAAGGGATCAACCTGCCTGTTAGAACACCAACTAACCTATGATGCCCAGGCTGAAGAGTAACATTTTCTGGTGCCAGGGGCCCAAGATTCTCGAAGGAGAAGTTGAGCGTCTCTAGAAAGGCCTTCAGAAGACCAGAATCCCCTGAAATCTGCCAAGCTAGCAGGGGAAGGCGTTCCTGGAGAATGAGGGGGTGAGGTTCGCCTTTCGGGTCTGAAAGGATGTCGAGCCGATTGGGCAGAAGAAGAGGCAGCGAAACAGCCATCTCCAGAAGGAGCGGGAACCAGGGCTGCATCGGCCAAAAGGGGGTAATCACAGTCAGGGAACATTTGAACCTCCTGACCATCCAGAGGGTTCTCGTAATGAGAGAGAAGGGGGGAAAAGCGTAAGCTCCGGATTGAGGCCAAATCTGCAGGAAAGCATCCGAGGCCTCGCTCCCCGGGTCTGGAAGCCAGCTGAAATAACGCGGTAACTGATGATTGATCCTGGAGGCGAAAAGGGAGCAAAAACTCTGTGACTTTTCAGAAAAACAGGGCGAAGAAGACACCAATCGCTATAGTCTCTCCAAAAACGAGAGAACCAGTCCGCGACAATATTGGAGACTCCAGCGATATACTGAGCCTGGAGAGAAATGTTGCGGGAGGCACAGAACCTGAACAGTTCTGAGGCAAGATCTGATAGCATCTTGGATTTCGTACCTCCCATGCGATTAATGTATTGGACCGCAGATATGTTGTCCATACGGAGGAGGATGCAGCAATCCGTAAATTGTTTGGAGAAAGAGCGAATGGCAAAAGAGCCGACCAAAAGCTCTAGGCAGTTGATGTGTAAAGTCTGTTCTAGAGGGGACCAAGACCCCCCCTGTCGCAGAGGTCTCGAAAGACGCTCCCCAACCCAGAAGACTGGCATCCGAGGAGAGCACAAAGTCTGGCGAGGATCCAAAGATAGCCTTGCCATTCCAAGACTCCATGTGAAGGAGCCACCCGGACATTTCTGCACGGACCTCCTCGTTCAAGCAAATCATCTGATGATATGAACTGCATTCTCTGAAAGACTGAATCTTCAGTCTCTGCATTGCTCGGTAATGCAGAGGGGCTGGAAAAATCGCCTGAATGGAAGAGGTGAGAAGCCCGATGATTCTGGAAAGCTGGTGGATAGAGACGCCAACACCTCTCGAATTTCCAATTTGATCTTGTCGATCTTCTCCTGAGGTACAAGGAGCAGACCTGAGGCAGAGTCTAGGAGAAAACCTAGAAACTCTTTCTGAGAGGGAATTAGGGCCGATTTTTCTGAATTGATAACAAATCCTAGTCCCCGAAGAAGGGAGGAAGTTGTCTGTAAGTGACAAAGGAGGGAAGTACGATCTTCTGCCATGAGGAGAATGTCGTCCAGGTAAATAATAAGGCGTATGCCTTTGCCTCTGAGGGTTGCAATGACGGGTTTTAGTAGTTTGGTGAAACACCAAGGAGCTGAACTGAGGCCGAAAGGAAGGCAAGTAAATTGCCAAATCCTGTCGTCCCAGATGAACCTGAGGAATTTCCGATGGTCTGGAAACACTGGGACCGTATGGTAAGCATCTGTCAAGTCCAGGCGGACGAACCAATCTCCAATATGGAGTAGGTCCCTGAGCATGTGGATACACTCCATCTTTAAATGGCGGTATACTACGAAGTAATTTTAATTCCCGAAGGTTGATGACAGGACGGAATCCACCTGTCTTTTTCTTTACTAGGAAAAGGTTGCTTAAAAACCCCTCCTCCGGGTCTGAAACCTCCTCTATAGCACCTTTGAGAAGAAGAGATTGTACCTCTGAACCAATAAGGTCTACGTTTGATTTTGAAGGATTCAGGGGTTTTGGGTGACAACTCTGGAAGGGAGGGCAAATGTATTCTAGTCTGAAGCCTCTCACTGTCTGGGCAATCCAAGGGTCCTGAGAAATTAAAACCCACCTATGGGAAAAAAGGGAGAGTCTGCCTGCAAAGGGAGATATGGGGGAAGAAGTCAGGAATAAAGGAGGAGTACTCACTCTGGGTAGCGGGAGGGCCTGGAGGTAGGGCGGGTCTGGGAAGGGCTGATCTGGTCCTGACTGCTCGTGCTTTTGGTGGGAAGAGAGTTCTCTGAGGGTAGGATGGGTACTGCTGGAAGGCGACTGCTTGGCGTTGCTGAACCATGAACTGTTGACGGCCGGGCAGACGACCCCTGAATCTGCCGGCCCTGCCAAAAACCCGATTAGAAGGCTTGAAAACTCTCCTAAGGGAGGCTTGAATCCTATTTATAGAAGTGAAAGTGGAGACATAATGTCTCATAATATCCAAAAAAAAGGTTCTCCAAAAAGAAGACCTTTGGCTGAAGAGCCTGCTTCCTTGACAGCGAGAACAGCCAATCTAGGATTAATTCTCAAGAGGGCAGATCTTCTGCGTTCAGTAGAAATGGCTACGTTGGCGTTGCCAAGGAAGCAGAAAGCTCGAAAAGCCCATTCTCGAATGGCAAAAGGGTCCAAAGGAGAGCCAGGCAAAAGGGCTTCATCTGAAAGATGCAAAATCTGGGCCAAAGGACCCGATATGTCCAGAAGCTTATCCTGAACTCCTCTAAGAGCCTTGTCTAAGCCCTTTCTAGGATCCTTTCCCCTTTTAGTTAGAAAGGTAGTTTAGCGTCAAACTCAGGAGCTACGGATTCCCTACCAGGGAGGGAAGGTCTACGGCATTCCGCCCGTAATTTATTACGATCTTCACGATCGAGAGGTTTGCGTAGAGATTTCTGCAAAAAACGGGAGAGATGAGGAGCTAACGCCCAGTACGAAGACCTGGGATGTTTTTTTTTTTTTTGTTTGTTTTTTATGTATTTTTTATTGAAGTCATAAACAGATACAACCAAAGGGTATGCCCCAAAACATTTACAGAAAAGTGCAAATACAATATTGTTAGATAAGTGTTACAAACAAAACCCTATAGTAAGGGCATAATGTATCTAAATAGCACACGTAATGTTATAAAATTTGGACAGCTTACAGTAAGACTTCAGTTTTATAATAAAGGTAATAACAATAAAACAAAAATAGTCCTCCCAGGGCCATATGGAAGGCAAATCAGAGTGTCAACTCAGATACAATTAGGGCCAGGGGGGAATTAGCTTTATAGTTTAAAGGGGGGGGGGATGCAGCGGGCAAGAGCCGCTCGTAATAGAGTAGGGAAGGGGTGGGGGGGGGGGAGGGCGGAGCCAGTTAGTATGTCCAATTTGTAACTACACTGATAACTCAGAGATTTTAAATACACTACTAAATAGAATTATCGTCTATTTACACCGTGAGTAAATTTAAACTAGGGTATGTAATAGCTTCCTATTGAGGAGGTCAACAGGGGGAGAAAAGTAAATATATAAATATAGAACACCATGTATACTGTCAGATTCCATATACATACTCCAAACCAAGAACAGTAGTTTATCTGATATGCTGAGCCGTGTTTTCCCAGTTAACACAGCCCAGCAGCATCCATTATTACATATATTAAGAGGCTACGGTAGAGCTGAACACTTTATGGTGCAAGTTGATCTGCTTTCTATAAAATAATTAAAGATAGTTATTGATAAGGCTATGTGAGAAGGGGGAATACCAGTATACATGGAATATAGGGGACTTCTGAAGGAGCTCCTCTCCTGGGGAAATACCAGCTATAGGCGATGTGGGAAAAAGGAATAGGGGTATGACCCACGGACAACAAGCACCGGCGGGAAAGGGAGGAGAGGAGCCCATTAGTAACAGAAAATTTGTACTAGTAATAAATTCAATGTAGGGGATATCATTTCCTAGGAGCATAGATGTATTAAAGCTTGCAATGTAATCCTTGTATGTATCCTTGATATATAGAAGATGGAAGTCAGGAATAAGGACAACATCACAATTGAAAAGTAGTATAGACTGTCACTGTAAGACCCTGGCTGACATGATATTAACTAGTCTATAAAGTATACCCTACCTATAACCATAGGAGAAAATTGCTAGTTATATAAGGGGGAGTGTAAATTATTAAGGGAGAACCACTACAAAGCTGTACTTATAGATTGCAGTCGCTGTATTAGGCTAGACACTATATCCAGGCTATATCTGTAAACAAGAGGGCTTAATATTATACTTGATATATGCCACCACGCATAGACAATACCTATATACCAGAGGCCCTATATTAGACTTGTCACAATATGCAAGCCCATTGAAATGAATTTAACTATAATTTATCTACAGTGCTTACTTCTGGGAGTCGCTAGGCTTATCATTATAGATATTAATATAACCAACATGAATATGCCGCCTAAATTTTAATAGTATAAGTACTAATGCCTATATCATATGATGAATATCCCCTGTGTAATAAGCATATTGAAAACTGGCATAGCATTAAAAAGGAAGATAGATCATATAACCCATCATGTTAATAGTTATTTACATGGAGTAGACGTTGTAATGGAACAAGATGGATAACCACTAACTTTTAAGTAGCAGCTCAATGCAGAGATCGTACTTGTCTGAGAATATTATAACTATATACAATGTATGACAAGCAGGAGGGCTTTTATAAAACTGACGCTAAGACTCTAATCTCTAATCTTTACTGGGCTCCTATTAACAGCTCTCTTTCCTCCAGACCTGCCAGGGCTAAAACTTGCTAGTAGTTTGCGCTTGTAATCACAATAAAGAGCTTTGAAATAATATACATAGAGACATATCAAGTGATATTAACAATAAGAGTCAATAAACCCGGTTCCAATAAAACTGTTAGTGTAGAGTGTCAATCAGTGGGGTCCACAGACAGTGTAAAACGGTAGACAGAAAGTTCAGCAAATTACTGAATAAAAATGGTTATGTCCATCAGAGCGGAGGTCTTCGCGGTGTTGCAAACAGAAAATAAAATATCAGTCTTAGGACCACTTTTAAGGAAAGGGGTGTTGCAGCACACACTATTTCTTATGCTAGAAGTTTAGAAAAGAAAGGGTAACTAATATATAAATATAACATAACTGTGCATGAGCAATTTAAAGAGCAGTCTATATTAATGGGGATGTCTGGGAAGGAACAGCGATGACCAGTCTTTACCCTATTCCGCATCTGCATCCGTTCAGGCCATCGAAGCAACAGGTCATGAGACCGCCGAATACCAGTCCATACTGGTACCAGTAGTGATGGCCAGGCAGTTTGCAATTGCCCGGGGAGAGCGCTCCACCCTGAACTGAGTTATGGTGTCTCCATGAGGCCCCAACAACTCTAAAGGTCTCCAATGTAAGTGCTCTCACACTCTCAGCTGTAATGAACCTGATCTCGGAGTTGCAGTTTGGCGGTATGAGCTCCATCAGGCGCCAGATTGTATAAAACGTACCCGGCTGTCCAGCACTCATGTGGCGCTCCCCCCGCAAGATCAAGTGCACAGCCAGCGGTCGCCCGGCCCTGATCAGATCCTGCTGAGTAAAATTATGGTGGGGAAGAGTGGGTTCTGTATCAACAACGGGCGTACCGGTCCCGGTCCTGAGATCTGCCAAAGTCTCCTCTGTCTGCCCCTCCCGTGACAGGAGGTGCGCCACGCGAGCCGGAAACTCTAGATCCTCCATTGCGTCTTGCTTCATGGTTGCAGGTCCCTCCATACAAGACCGGAGACTAGCTGATAGTTCCTCAAAATTGGCAGATAATTGTAAGGCAAACTTCCATAGAGCTCTACGCACAGCAATAGAGCCTTCCTCCTTATCTGACGCCATAGTTGTAAAAGACCGCATGGGTCTATATGTGCATGGATTGTCAACTACAGCCAAGAGGGGAAAACTGGAATAAAAAAAATAGTTTCACAGTCCACAAATAAAGCAAAGACCGTCCTGCTTGTCCAGGGTTAAGCTTTAAAGCAAATTTCAAATAAAGAATCTCTCTTTGCTGATATATTTAATAAATTTCTGCAGGAGCTTTCTGGAGTGTGTCTTCTCTGCTTGGCTGCTGGCTCCGCCCCCCAGACCTGGGATGTTTAACGTGTTTAGGGCTAAAGATGGGATTCCCAGCCGGGTCCACCATATCGTCCTCTAGTTCAATTTGAGAAGACCGGGAGCGAGAAGTCTTAGCCTGAGGAGCTGAGATTGGATCAAGCTCTAGGTCAGACTGAGGATCCTCTTCCCAATCTAAGTCTGGAAAAGACTCCATATAGTCTTCCATATCAAAATTCTTAGAGTCTGAACTCTGAATCCCCACTTGCACACCCTGGGGGGGAAGGGTTCGTTTACCCCCTTTAGCCTCTGGGGAGGAGGTTCTGGCACCCCTATGTGAAACGCCCGGGGGAAGGGCTTTAGATTTTGGAGCCTTGCCCTTATGTGGGGCAGGGCAAGAATGAGGTTTTCAATGACGCGTGCACGATATTTGAGGGTCTGAATCCGGAGGATGAGGATTCTTCAAAATGAAGGGACTGGGGCTGTTCTAAAACCTTCTCAGGAGGAAGAGAAGGAACATTGTTTAAGGGCATTAGCTATGGCCGTATTAATATAAGCTAAAAGGTCCTCTTTGGATTGAGAGGAAGAAGGGGCGGGGTCAATGACAGGGTCAGCAGAATTGTGGAAAAGATGAGTTTGATCTAAATGAAAAAATAAAATATTGAAATAAAAATCAAACCCTTATTAAACATAGTTATAAGTAAAAAATAAAATAAAATGCATGTTAAGTTTATTTTTCTTCTGTTATGTGTGATCAGTCCACGGGTCATCATTACTTCTGGGATATAACTCCTCCCCAACAGGAAATGCAAGAGGATTCACCCAGCAGAGCTGCATATAGCTCCTCCCCTCTACGTCACTCCCAGTCATTCTCTTGCACCCAAAGACTAGATAGGATGTGTGAGAGGACTATGGTGATTATACTTAGTTTTTATAACTTCAATCAAAAGTTTGTTATTTTACAATAGCACCGGAGCGTGTTATTGCCTCTCTGGCAGAGTTTGAAGAAGAATCTACCAGAGTTTTTACTATGATTTTAACCGGAGTAGTTAAGATCATATTGCTGTTTCTCGGCCATCTGAGGGAGGTAAAAGCTTCAGATCAGGGGACAGCGGGCAGATGAATCTGCATTGAGGTATGTAGCAGTTTTTATTTTCTGAATGGAATTGATGAGAAAATCCTGCCATACCGTTATAATGACATGTATGTATACTCTACACTTCAGTATTCTGGGGATGGTATTTCACTGGAATTACTCTGTTAAAAGTACATTAAACCTTTTAATAGGTATTTATTATGTTAAACGTTTTTGCTGGAATGTAGAATCGTTTGCATTTTCTGAGGTACTGAGTGAATAAATATTTGGGCATTATTTTTCCACTTGGCAGTTGCTTGTTTTAATTGTGACAGTTTCGTTTCTCTCTCACTGCTGTGTGTGAGGGGGAGGGGCCGTTTTTGGCGCTCTTTGCTACGCATCAAAAATTTCCAGTCAGTTACTCTTGTATTTCCTGCATGATCCGGTTCATCTCTAACAGAACTCAGGGGTCTTCAAACTTCTTTGGAGGGAGGTAGATTCTCTCAGCAGAGCTGTGAGACTTATATATTGACTGTTATTAAAAACGTTGCTCTGTAATTTTTATGTTTCAAATTTAATTATTGTTACTTTACTAATGGGAACAAACCTTTGCTAAAAGTTGTGTTGTTTTTAAGGATTGATGCTATAACTGTCTTTCAGTTCATTATTTCAACTGTCATTTAATCGTTTAGTGCTTCTTTGAGGCACAGTACGTTTTTGTTAAATAAGATTGTAACCAAGTTGCAAGTTTATTGCTAGTGTGTTAAACATGTCTGATTCAGAGGAAGATATCTGTGTCATTTGTTCCAATGCCAAGGTGGAGCCCAATAGAAATTTATGTACTAACTGTATTGATGCTACTTTAAATAAAAGCCAATCTGTACAAATTGAACAAATTTCACCAAACAGCGAGGGGAGAGTTATGCCGACTAACTCGCCTCACGTGTCAGTACCTGCATCTCCCGCCCGGGAGGTGCGTGATATTATGGCGCCTAGTACATCTGGGCGGCCATTACAGATAACATTACAAGATATGGCTACTGTTATGACTGAAGTTTTGGCTAAATTACCAGAACTAAGAGGCAAGCGTGATCACTCTGGGGTGAGAACAGAGTGCGCTGATAATACTAGGGCCATGTCTGATACTGCGTCACAGCTTGCAGAGCATGAGGACGGAGAGCTTCATTCTGTGGGTGATGGTTCTGATCCAAACAGATTGGATTCAGATATTTCAAATTTTAAATTTAAATTGGAGAACCTCCGTGTATTACTAGGGGAGGTTTTAGCGGCTCTTAATGATTGTAACACTGTTGCAATACCAGAGAAATTGTGTAGGTTGGATAAATACTTTGCGGTACCGGCGAGTACTGACGTTTTTCCTATACCTAAGAGACTAACTGAAATTGTTACTAAGGAGTGGGATAGACCCGGTGTGCCGTTCTCACCCCCTCCAATATTTAGAAAGATGTTTCCAATAGACGCCACCACACGGGACTTATGGCAAACGGTCCCTAAGGTGGAGGGAGCAGTTTCTACTTTAGCTAAGCGTACCACTATCCCGGTGGAGGATAGCTGTGCTTTTTCAGATCCAATGGATAAAAAATTAGAGGGTTACCTTAAGAAAATGTTTGTTCAACAAGGTTTTATATTGCAACCCCTTGCATGCATCGCGCCGATTACGGCTGCGGCAGCATTTTGGATTGAGTCTCTGGAAGAGAACCTTAGTTCAGCTACCCTGGACGACATTACGGACAGGCTTAGAGTCCTTAAACTAGCTAATTCATTCATTTCGGAGGCCGTAGTACATTTAACCAAACTTACGGCTAAGAACTCAGGATTCGCCATTCAGGCACGTAGGGCGCTGTGGCTAAAATCCTGGTCAGCTGATGTAACTTCTAAGTCCAAATTACTTAATATACCTTTCAAGGGGCAAACTTTATTTGGGCCCGGTTTGAAAGAAATTATCGCTGACATTACAGGAGGTAAGGGCCACGCCCTGCCTCAAGACAAAGCCAAAGCTAAGGCTAGACAGTCTAATTTTCGTCCCTTTCGGAATTTCAAAGCAGGAGCAGCATCAACTTCCACTGCACCAAAACAGGAAGGAGCTGTTGCTCGTTACAGACAAGGCTGGAAACCTAACCAGTCCTGGAACAAGGGCAAGCAGGCCAGGAAACCTGCTGCTGCCCCAAAGACAGCATGAACCGAGGGCCCCCGATCCGGGACCGGATCTAGTGGGGGGCAGACTCTCTCTCTTCGCCCAGGCTTGGGCAAGAGATGTTCAGGATCCCTGGGCGCTAGAGATCATATCTCAGGGATACCTTCTAGACTTCAAATTCTCTCCCCCAAGAGGGAGTTTTCATCTGTCAAGGTTGTCAACAAACCAGATAAAGAAAGAAGCGTTTCTACGCTGTGTACAAGATCTGTTATTAATGGGAGTGATCCATCCGGTTCCGCGGTCGGAACAAGGACAAGGGTTTTACTCAAACCTGTTTGTGGTTCCCAAAAAAGAGGGAACTTTCAGGCCAATCTTGGATTTAAAGATCCTAAACAAATTCCTAAGAGTTCCATCGTTCAAAATGGAAACTATTCGGACAATCTTACCCATGATCCAAAAGGGTCAGTACATGACCACAGTGGATTTAAAGGATGCTTACCTTCACATACCGATTCACAAAGATCATTACCGGTATCTAAGGTTTGCCTTCTTAGACAGGCATTACCAGTTTGTAGCTCTTCCATTCGGATTGGCTACGGCTCCAAGAATCTTCACAAAGGTTCTGGGTGCCCTTCTGGCGGTACTAAGACCGCGAGGAATTTCGGTAGCTCCGTACCTAGACGACATTCTGATACAAGCTTCAAGCTTTCAAACTGCCAAGTCTCATACAGAGTTAGTTCTGGCATTTCTAAGGTCGCATGGATGGAAAGTGAACGAAAAGAAGAGTTCTCTTTTTCCTCTCACAAGAGTTCCATTCTTGGGGACTCTTATAGATTCTGTAGAAATGAAGATTTATCTGACAGAAGACAGATTAACAAAGCTTCTAAATGCATGCCGTGTCCTTCATTCCATTCAACTCCCGTCAGTAGCTCAATGCATGGAGGTGATCGGCTTAATGGTAGCAGCAATGGACATAGTACCCTTTGCACGTCTACATCTCAGACCGCTGCAATTGTGCATGCTGAGTCAGTGGAATGGGGATTACTCAGACTTGTCCCCTACTCTGAATCTGGATCAAGAGACCAGAAACTCTCTTCTATGGTGGCTTTCTCGGCCACATCTGTCCAGGGGGATGCCATTCAGCAGGCCGGACTGGACAATTGTAACAACAGACGCCAGCCTACTAGGTTGGGGCGCTGTCTGGAATTCTCTGAAGGCTCAGGGACAATGGAATCAGGAGGAAAGTCTCCTACCAATAAACATTCTGGAATTAAGAGCAGTTCTCCATGCCCTTCTGGCTTGGCCCCAGTTAAAAACTCGGGGGTTCATCAGGTTTCAGTCGGACAACATCACGACTGTAGCTTACATCAACCATCAAGGAGGGACAAGAAGCTCCCTAGCAATGATGGAAGTATCAAAGATAATTCGCTGGGCAGAGTCTCACTCTTGCCACCTGTCAGCAATCCACATCCCGGGAGTGGAGAACTGGGAGGCGGATTTCTTGAGTCGCCAGACTTTTCATCCGGGGGAGTGGGAACTTCATCCGGAGGTCTTTGCCCAAATACTTCGACGTTGGGGCAAACCAGAGATAGATCTCATGGCGTCTCGCCAGAACGCCAAACTTCCTCGCTACGGGTCCAGATCCAGGGATCCGGGAGCGGTTCTGATAGATGCTTTAACAGCACCTTGGAACTTCGGGATGGCTTATGTGTTTCCACCCTTCCCGCTGCTTCCTCGATTGCCAAAATCAAACAGGAGAGAGCATCAGTGATTCTAATAGCGCCTGCATGGCCACGCAGGACTTGGTATGCAGATCTAGTGGACATGTCATCCTGTCCGCCTTGGTCTCTACCTCTAAGACAGGACCTTCTGATACAGGGTCCATTCAAACATCAAAATCTAACTTCTCTGAAGCTGACTGCTTGGAAATTGAACGCTTGATTTTATCAAAACGTGGTTTTTCTGAGTCGGTTATTGATACCCTGATACAGGCTAGGAAGCCTGTTACCAGAAGGATTTACCATAAGATATGGCGTAAATACCTATACTGGTGCGAATCCAAAGGTTACTCCTGGAGTAAGGTTAGGATTCCTAGGATATTGTCCTTTCTACAAGAAGGTTTAGAAAAGGGTTTATCGGCTAGCTCATTAAAGGGACAGATCTCAGCTCTGTCCATCTTGTTACACAGGCGTCTGTCAGAAAATCCAGACGTCCAGGCCTTTTGTCAGGCTTTAGCTAGGATCAAGCCTGTGTTTAAAACTGTTGCTCCGCCATGGAGTTTAAACTTAGTTCTTAACGTTTTACAGGGTGTTCCGTTTGAACCCCTTCATTCCATTGATATAAAATTGTTATCTTGGAAAGTTCTGTTTTTAATGGCTATTTCCTCGGCTCGAAGAGTCTCTGAGTTATCAGCCTTACATTGTGATTCTCCTTATCTGATTTTTCACTCAGACAAGGTAGTTCTGCGTACTAAACCTGGGTTCTTACCTAAGGTAGTCACTAACAGGAATATCAATCAAGAGATTGTTGTTCCATCCTTGTGTCCAAATCCTTCTTCAAAGAAGGAACGTCTTCTACACAATCTGGATGTAGTTCGTGCCCTCAAGTTCTACTTGCAGGCAACTAAGGATTTTCGACAAACGTCTTCCCTGTTTGTCGTGTACTCTGGTCAGAGGAGAGGTCATAAGGCTTCGGCTACCTCTCTCTCCTTCTGGCTTCGTAGCATAATTCGTTTAGCCTATGAGACTGCTGGACAGCAGCCTCCTGAAAGAATTACAGCTCATTCTACTAGAGCTGTGGCTTCCACTTGGGCCTTTAAGAATGAGGCCTCTGTTGAACAGATTTGCAAGGCTGCAACTTGGTCTTCGCTTCATACTTTTTCCAAATTTTACAAATTTGACACTTTTGCTTCTTCGGAGGCTATTTTTGGGAGAAAGGTTCTTCAGGCAGTGGTTCCTTCTGTATAATGAGCCTGCCTATCCCTCCCGTCATCCGTGTACTTTTGCTTTGGTATTGGTATCCCAGAAGTAATGATGACCCGTGGACTGATCACACATAACAGAAGAAAACATAATTTATGCTTACCTGATAAATTCCTTTCTTCTGTTGTGTGATCAGTCCACGGCCCGCCCTGTTTTAAGGCAGGTAAATATCTTTTAAATTATACTCCAGTCACCACTTCACCCTTGGTTTCTCCTTTCTCGTTGATTCTTGGTCGAATGACTGGGAGTGACGTAGAGGGGAGGAGCTATATGCAGCTCTGCTGGGTGAATCCTCTTGCATTTCCTGTTGGGGAGGAGTTATATCCCAGAAGTAATGATGACCCGTGGACTGATCACACAACAGAAGAAAGGAATTTATCAGGTAAGCATAAATTATGTTTTTAGAAGAGGCAGGATTTGAACCCTGAAACTACAACCTCAATAGAATACAGTCTTAGCCCACAGAGCTATAGAGAAAGCTCAATAAAAGCAGATATTTCAACCTGATAACACTTTTTTTTTTTTTTCTTCAAAAAACGTTACAGAAAAAACTTTATGCAGTTGAAAATAAATGCTATATTTATTTGTACAACCTCATCTGAAATTAAGAAATACAAAGAATGTTAAAAAAGAAAAAATGTTTTTAAAAACCTTTGGAGACCGTTTTGCATAAATTAAACAATTTTGGCGGGAAAACAATACTTGCTAGAAAAGCAAAAACTGAGTTGCCTAATATTAATATTTAAAATGTAATGTTACTCGAATTTTATCAATTTCGCTGTCAGATCTGAGGCTGCTATCCTCTTCCTAATTAAAAATAATACTACCGCCACACCCTCGATCCGGAGCCGCTACAGGCCGCAACTCACACATCCGACCAGATTGATTTTTTTAACAGTCACCGGTCAGATGCGTGTCCGCGAGATCCGAGCGGCACCGGACCAAACAGAGAGACAGAGGACAAGGAGAGTCACGAGGGACCGCAATGCGATCCGGTGACAGGAAACGGAGCAGTCACTATGAAAGCGGCTGCTCCGTTTAGAAAGAGGGCTAAGAAGAAAAAACAGGTAAAACCTGCACTGAAGGAAAACTGTTTGAAAATAGCTATGACAATAAATCACACTTGCTAAATTAGGTTATAATATATATATATATATATATATATAACTACGAATTAGAAAAGTAAATATAGAAAAAACAGTAATTAGAAAGAAAACAATTATTAGAAATGATAGCCAAAATCAAGCTAAGTAAAAAAACCTGCAATGAAATTTATCTGAAATAAGGTTATTAGAAATAATATTACAATACAAAGAAATACGTGACCTGCTGTCTTGGAAGCAGCAAAGAAAAGAGGAAGGACTTAGATTGTTCTGGACTCTTTAATACTATGCTATATCCTGATTGGTTATACACTGTTGCTATGTTATTTTTACTTCTTTACAGTTTTCTTTGCTGCTGTTTTGGTTTTCAGTAAAGAATAATGCAAAATATGAAGCCTCCTGTCTTGACATAAAATTTATGTTTTTTGAAAGTGCTTCATTCTCTTGGTATCCCTTGTTAAAAAGGAATACGCACATGTCCTACACTAGAGGGAGCTATCTGCTGATTGGTGCCTGCACACATTTGTCTCTTGTGATTGGCTAACTAGATGTGTTCATCTAGCTGCCAGTAGTGCAATACTGTTCCTTCAGTAAAGAATAACAAGAGAATGAAGCAAACTTTATAATAGAAATAAATTGGAAAGTTGTTGACAATTGTGTGTTCTATCCAAATCATGAAATAAAATTTTGGGGTTTCCTGTCATTTTAAAAACCTTTTTCTGCTTGTTGGTATTTTGAGGAATTTCTCAAGAAAGTTGTCACACTATGTAGCAATTTGGAAGCAGTGCCTGTCTCCTCTCTCTACAGATATCAGCTTAGCTACATGTGTCAACAACTGTGTTGTAACAAGTACATGATAATTACGGGTACAGTGCTAAACATTAAAGAGCAGCATCAGAAAGACGTCTCACTACCAATTCAATTCAAATTGCAGTAGTACCTGCCGTTATTACATATTACTAGCCAAGGGTGCTTTTTTCATACTTTCAGCTAATCAGATGTAGGGAAATTTGACCTCACATTTTCCCATTTTATATGTTAAAATCCATGGTAGTCAATTAGCTTTTTTTTTGTTCCTTTGTGTAAATTTGATTTCATGTTATTTTGACTCTTGTGACAAAATAGGCTATTAATTTAGTTTGTGTTCTTGGAAATAACATCTGCTTTATATTTTTTTAGAGGATGGTCAGTGGTACAGAGCTGTGATACTGGACATTTCTGAATCTGTAGTCCAAGTTGCATATGCTGATTATGGAAATGTTGAAAGTCTTCCTGTTTCCAGTCTTATTCCAATAAAGGCAAGTTTTCTGCAGCCTCCTGTACCAATTATAAGGTGTGGACTTTCAGGTAAGAGGGTAATGTTTTAATTTTCCTCTCTACATTTAAAAATAATTTGTGGATTTTGAAATATACACATTTAATAATTTATTTACACAGGAAGCATTTATACTATTCTTAGTAAAATCTGAACATTTTTCCATCTTAATATGGAAAGAGTCCACAGCTGCATTCCTTACTTGTGGGAAATACTGAACCTGGACACCAGAAGGAGGCAAAGACACCCCAGCCGAAGGCTTAAATAACTTCTACCCCCCTCCCCCCAAGGCAGTACATAGTGCGATCTGCAATCTTATCTCAGAAACTGCAGCATGCCGGCACAAAGAATGGGCAGGTGCATTGTGCAGAGAATTTTTCTCAACATTCTCATGAGCAGCGATTTCAAATACTTAGCGACAACTGACACATACTACAAACATTTTTCTTTCATGTAATTAGCAAGAGTCCATGAGCTAGTGACGTATGGGATATACATTCCTACCAGGAGGGGCAAAGTTTCCCAAACCTTAAAATGCCTATAAATACACCCCTCACCACACCCACAATTCAGTTTTACAAACTTTGCCTCCGATGGAGGTGGTGAAGTAAGTTTGTGCTAGATTCTACGTTGATATGCGCTCCGCAGCAAGTTGGAGCCCGGTTTTCCTCTCAGCGTGCAGTGAATGTCAGAGGGATGTGAGGAGAGTATTGCCTATTTGAATGCAGTGATCTCGTTCTACGGGGTCTATTTCATAGGTTCTCTGTTATCGGTCGTAGAGATTCATCTCTTACCTCCCTTTTCAGATCGACGATATACTCTTATATATACCATTACCTCTGCTGATTCTCGTTTCAGTACTGGTTTGGCTTTCTACAAACATGTAGATGAGTGTCCTGGGGTAAGTAAATCTTATTTCTCCAACATAGGTGTGTCCGGTCCACGGCGTCATCCTTACTTGTGGGATATTCTCTTCCCCAACAGGAAATGGCAAAGAGCCCAGCAAAGCTGGTCACATGATCCCTCCTAGGCTCCGCCTACCCCAGTCATTCTCTTTGCCGTTGTACAGGCAACATCTCCACGGAGATGGCTTAGAGTTTTTTAGTGTTTAACTGTAGTTTTTATTATTCAATCAAGAGTTTGTTATTTTGAAATAGTGCTGGTATGTACTATTTACTCAGAAACAGAAAAGAGATGAAGATTTCTGTTTGTATGAGGAAAATGATTTTAGCAACCGTCACTAAAATCCATGGCTGTTCCAGACAGGACTGTTGAGAGCAATTAACTTCAGTTGGGGGAACAGTGAGCAGTCTCTTGCTGCTTGAGGTATGACACATTCTAACAAGACGATGTAATGCTGGAAGCTGTCATTTTCCCTCTGGGATCCGGTAAGCCATGTTTATTACGATTGTAAATAAGGGCTTCAAAAGGGCTTATTAAGACTGTAGACTTTTTTTGGGCTAAATCGATTGATTATTAACACATATTTAGCCTTGAGGAATCATTTTATCTGGGTATTTTGATATAATAATATCGGCAGGCACTGTTTTAGACACCTTATTCTTTAGGGGCTTTCCCAAAGCATAGGCAGAGCCTCATTTTCGCGCCGGTGTTGCGCACTTGTTTTTGAGAGGCATGGCATGCAGTCGCATGTGAGAGGAGCTCTGATACTTAGAAAAGACTTTCTGAAGGCGTCATTTGGTATCGTATTCCCCTTGGGGCTTGGTTGGGTCTCAGCGAAGCAGATACCAGGGACTGTAAAGGGGTTGAAGTTCAAAACGGCTCCGGTTCCGTTATTTTAAGGGTTAAAGCTTCCAAATTTGGTGTGCAATACTTTTAAGGCTTTAAGACACTGTGGTGAAAATTTGGTGAATTTTGAACAATTCCTTCATGTTTTTTCGCATTTGCAGTAATAAAGTGTGTTCAGTTTAAAATTTAAAGTGACAGTAACGGTTTTATTTTAAAACGTTTTTTGTACTTGTTATCAAGTTTATGCCTGTTTAACATGTCTGAACTACCAGATAGACTGTGTTCTGAATGTGGGGAAGCCAGAATTCCTATTCATTTAAATAAATGTGATTTATGTGACAATGACAATGATGCCCAAGATGATTCCTCAAGTGAGGGGAGTAAGCATGGTACTGCATCATTCCCTCCTTCGTCTACACGAGTCTTGCCCACTCAGGAGGCCCCTAGTACATCTAGCGCGCCAATACTCCTTACTATGCAACAATTAACGGCTGTAATGGATAATTCTGTCAAAAACATTTTAGCCAAAATGAACACTTATCAGCGTAAGCGCGACTGCTCTGTTTTAGATACTGAAGAGCATGACGACGCTGATATTAATATTTCTGAAGGGCCCCTAACTCAGTCTGATGGGGCCAGGGAGGTTTTGTCTGAGGGAGAAATTACTGATTCAGGGAACATTTCTCAACAAGCTGAACCTGATGTGATTGCATTTAAATTTAAGTTGGAACATCTCCGCATTCTGCTTAAGGAGGTATTATCCACTCTGGATGATTGTGAGAAACTATGTAAAATGGACAAGTTCCTAGAGGTGCCGGGGCTCCCAGAAGCTTTTCCTATACCCAAGCGGGTGGCGGACATTGTTAATAAAGAATGGGAAAGGCCCGGTATTCCTTTCGTCCCTCCCCCCATATTTAAAAAATTGTTTCCTATGGTCGACCCCAGAAAGGACTTATGGCAGACAGTCCCCAAGGTCGAGGGAGCGGTTTCCACTTTAAACAAACGCACCACTATACCCATAGAGGATAGTTGTGCTTTCAAAGATCCTATGGATAAAAAATTAGAAGGTTTGCTTAAAAAGATGTTTGTTCAGCAGGGTTACCTTCTACAACCAATTTCATGCATTGTCCCTGTCGCTACAGCCGCATGTTTCTGGTTCGATGAGCTGATAAAGGCGGTCGACAGTGATTCTCCTCCTTATGAGGAGATTATGGACAGAATCAATGCTCTCAAATTGGCTAATTCTTTCACCCTAGACGCCACTTTGCAATTGGCTAGGTTAGCGGCTAAGAATTCTGGGTTTGCTATTGTGGCGCGCAGAGCGCTTTGGTTGAAATCTTGGTCGGCTGATGCGTCTTCCAAGAACAAACTACTTAACATTCCTTTCAAGGGGAAAACGCTGTTTGGCCCTGACTTGAAAGAGATTATCTCGGATATCACTGGGGGTAAGGGCCACGCCCTTCCTCAGGATCGGCCTTTCAAGGCAAAAAATAAACCTAATTTTCGTCCCTTTCGTAGAAACGGACCAGCCCAAAGTGCTACGTCCTCTAAGCAAGAGGGTAATACTTCTCAAGCCAAGCCAGCTTGGAGACCAATGCAAGGCTGGAACAAGGGAAAGCAGGCCAAGAAACCTGCCACTGCTACCAAGACAGCATGAAATGTTGGCCCCCGATCCGGGACCGGATCTGGTGGGGGGCAGACTCTCTCTCTTCGCTCAGGCTTGGGCAAGAGATGTTCTGGATCCTTGGGCGCTAGAAATAGTCTCCCAAGGTTATCTTCTGGAATTCAAGGGACTTCCCCCAAGGGGGAGGTTCCACAGGTCTCAGTTGTCTTCAGACCACATAAAAAGACAGGCATTCTTACATTGTGTAGAAGACCTGTTAAAAATGGGAGTGATTCATCCCGTTCCATTAAGAGAACAAGGGATGGGGTTCTACTCCAATCTGTTTATAGTTCCCAAAAAAGAGGGAACGTTCAGACCAATCTTAGATCTCAAGATCTTAAACTAGTTTCTCAAGGTTCCATCGTTCAAGATGGAAACCATTCGAACTATTCTTCCTTCCATCCAGGAAGGTCAATTCATGACCACGGTGGATTTAAAGGATGCGTATCTACATATTCCTATCCACAAGGAACATCATCGGTTCCTGAGGTTCGCATTCCTGGACAAACATTACCAGTTCGTAGTGCTTCCTTTCGGATTAGCCACTGCTCCAAGGATTTTCACAAAGGTACTAGGGTCCCTTCTAGCTGTGCTAAGACGAAGGGGCATTGCTGTAGTACCTTACTTGGATTCAAGCGTCGTCCCTTCCTCAAGCAAAGGCTCACACGGACATTGTCCTGGCCTTTCTCAGATCTCACGGATGGAAAGTGAACGTGGAAAAGAGTTCTCTATCTCCGTCAACAAGGGTTCCCTTCTTGGGAACAATAATAGACTCCTTAGAAATGAGGATTTTTCTGACAGAGGCCAGAAAAACAAAACTTCTAGACTCTTGTCGGATACTCCATTCCGTTCCTCTTCCTTCCATAGCTCAGTGCATGGAAGTGATCGGGTTGATGGTAGCGGCAATGGACATAGTTCCTTTTGCACGCATTCATCTAAGACCATTACAACTGTGCATGCTCAGTCAGTGGAATGGGGACTATACAGACTTGTCTCCGAAGATACAAGTAAATCAGAGGACCAGAGACTCACTCCGTTGGTGGCTGTCCCTGGACAACCTGTCACGAGGGATGACATTCCGCAGACCAGAGTGGGTCATTGTCACGACCGACGCCAGTCTGATGGGCTGGGGCGCGGTCTGGGGATCCCTGAAAGCTCAGGGTCTTTGGTCTCGGGAAGAATCTCTTCTACCGATAAATATTCTGGAACTGAGAGCGATATTCAATGCTCTCAAGGCTTGGCCTCAGCTAGCGAGGGCCAAGTTCATACGGTTTCAATCAGACAACATGACAACTGTTGCGTACATCAACCATCAGGGGGGAACAAGGAGTTCCCTGGCGATGGAAGAAGTGACCAAAATCATTCTATGGGCGGAGTCTCACTCCTGCCACCTGTCTGCTATCCACATCCCAGGAGTGGAAAATTGGGAAGCGGATTTTCTGAGTCGTCAGACATTGCATCCGGGGGAGTGGGAACTCCATCCGGAAATCTTTGCCCAAGTCACTCAGCTGTGGGGCATTCCAGACATGGATCTGATGGCCTCTCGTCAGAACTCCAAAGTTCCTTGCTACGGGTCCAGATCCAGGGATCCCAAGGCGGCTCTAGTGGATGCACTAGTAGCACCTTGGACCTTCAAACTAGCTTATGTGTTCCCGCCGTTTCCTCTCATCCCCAGGCTGGTAGCCAGGATCAATCAGGAGAGGGCGTCGGTGATCTTGATAGCTCCTGCGTGGCCACGCAGGACTTGGTACGCAGATCTGGTGAATATGTCATCGGCTCCTCCTTGGAAGCTACCTTTGAGACGAGACCTTCTTGTTCAGGGTCCGTTCGAACATCCGAATCTGGTTTCACTCCAGCTGACTGCTTGGAGATTGAACGCTTGATCTTATCGAAGCGAGGATTCTCAGATTCTGTTATCGATACTCTTGTTCAGGCCAGAAAGCCTGTAACTAGAAAGATTTACCACAAAATTTGGAAAAAATATATCTGTTGGTGTGAATCTAAAGGATTCCCTTGGGACAAGGTTAGGATTCCTAGGATTCTATCCTTCCTTCAAGAAGGATTGGAAAAAGGATTATCTGCAAGTTCCCTGAAGGGACAGATTTCTGCCTTGTCTGTGTTACTTCACAAAAAGCTGGCCGCTGTGCCAGATGTTCAAGCCTTTGTTCAGGCTCTGGTTAGAATTAAGCCTGTTTACAAACCTTTGACTCCTCCTTGGAGTCTCAATTTAGTTCTTTCAGTTCTTCAGGGGGTTCCGTTTGAACCCTTGCATTCCGTTGATATTAAATTATTATCTTGGAAAGTTTTGTTTTTAGTTGCAATTTCTTCTGCTAGAAGAGTTTCAGAATTATCTGCTCTGCAGTGTTCTCCTCCTTATCTGGTGTTCCATGCAGATAAGGTGGTTTTACGTACTAAACCTGGTTTTCTTCCAAAAGTTGTTTCTAACAAAAACATTAACCAGGAGATTATCGTACCTTCTCTATGTCCGAAACCAGTTTCAAAGAAGGAACGTTTGTTGCACAATTTGGATGTTGTTCGCGCTCTAAAATTCTATTTAGATGCTACAAAGGATTTTAGACAAACATCTTCCTTGTTTGTTGTTTATTCCGGTAAAAGGAGAGGTCAAAAAGCAACTTCTACCTCTCTCTCTTTTTGGATTAAAAGCATCATCAGATTGGCTTACGAGACTGCCGGACGGCAGCCTCCCGAAAGAATCACAGTTCATTCCACTAGGGCTGTGGCTTCCACATGGGCCTTCAAGAACAAGGCTTCTGTTGATCAGATATGTAGGGCAGCGACTTGGTCTTCACTGCACACTTTTACCAAATTTTACAAGTTTGATACTTTTGCTTCTTCTGAGGCTATTTTTGGGAGAAAGGTTTTGCAAGCCGTGGTGCCTTCCATTTAGGTGACCTGATTTGCTCCCTCCCTTCATCCGTGTCCTAAAGCTTTGGTATTGGTTCCCACAAGTAAGGATGACGCCGTGGACCGGACACACCTATGTTGGAGAAAACAGAATTTATGTTTACCTGATAAATTACTTTCTCCAACGGTGTGTCCGGTCCACGGCCCGCCCTGGTTTTTTTAATCAGGTCTGATAATTTATTTTCTTTAACTACAGTCACCACGGTACCATATGGTTTCTCCTATGCAAATATTCCTCCTTAACGTCGGTCGAATGACTGGGGTAGGCGGAGCCTAGGAGGGATCATGTGACCAGCTTTGCTGGGCTCTTTGCCATTTCCTGTTGGGGAAGAGAATATCCCACAAGTAAGGATGACGCCGTGGACCGGACACACCGTTGGAGAAAGTAATTTATCAGGTAAACATAAATTCTGTTTTTCTGTGACACTCTAAGCTATGGTTGGGCACTTTGTTTATAAAGTTCTAAATATATGTATTCAAACATTTATTTGCCTTGACTCAGAATGTTCAACTTTCCTTATTTTTCAGACAATCAGTTTCATATTTGGTATAATGCATTTGAATTAATCATTTTTTCTTACCTTTCAAAAATTTGACTCTTTTTTTCCCTGTGGGCTGTTAGGCTCGCGGGGGCTGAAAATGCTTCATTTTATTGCGTCATTCTTGGCGCGGATTTTTTTGGCGCAAAAATTATTTTCCGTTTCCGGCGTCATACGTGTCGCCGAAAGTTGCGTCATTTTTTTGACGTTATTTTGCGCCAAAAATGTCGGCGTTCCGGATGTGGCGTCATTTTTGGCGCCAAAAGCATTTAGGCGCCAAATAATGTGGGCGTCTTGTTTGGCGCTAAAAAAATATGGGCGTCGCTTTTGTCTCCACATTATTTAAGTCTCATTATTTATTGCTTCTGGTTGCTAGAAGCTTGTTCACTGGCATTTTTTTTCCCATTCCTGAAACTGTCATTTAAGGATTTTGTTCAATTTTGCTTTATATGTTGTTTTTTCTATTACATATTGCAAGATGTTCCACGTTGCAACTGAGTCAGAAGATACTTTAGGAATATCACTGCCGGGGCTGGAGCTACCAAGCTAAGTGTATCTGCTATAAATTTTTGGTATCTGTTTCTCCAGCTGTTGTTTGTATTGCATGTCATGACAAACTTATTAATGCAGATAAAATTTCCTTTAGTACTGTTATATTACCTGTTGCTGTTCCGTCAACATCTAAATTTCAGAGTGTTCCTGATAAACATAAGAGATTTTATTTTTTAAATCCATTTAGAAGGCTATGTCTGTTATTTCTCCTTCTAGTTTACATAAAAGTCCTTTAAAACTTCTCTTTTTTTCAGATGAATTTTTAAATGAACATCATCATTCTGATACTGATAATGGTTCTTCTGGTTCAGAGGTTTCTGTCTCAGAGGTTGATGCTGATAAATCTTTGTATTTGTTCAAGATGGAATTTATTCGTTCTTTATTTTAAAGAAGTATTAATTGCTTTAGATATAGAGGATTCTGGTCCTCTTGATACTGAATCCAAACGTTTAAATAGGGTTTTTAAATCTCCCGTAGTTATTCCAGAAGTGTTTAATCTCCCTGATGTTTTTTCTGAAGTAATTTCCAGGGAATGGAATAATTTGGGTAATTCTTTTACTCCTTCTAAACGTTTAAGCAATTATATCCTGTGCCATCTGACAGATTAGAGTTTTTTGGGACAAAATCCCTAAGGTTTGGGGCTGTCTCTATTCCTGCTAAAATGTACTACTATTTCTACGGCAGATAGTACTAAATTTAAGGATCCTTTAGATAAGAAAATTGAATCCTTTCTAAGAAAAGTTTACTTATGTTCAGGTAATCTTCTTAGACCTGCTATATTTTTACCGGATGTTGCTGCAGCTTCAACTTTTTGGTTAGAAGTTTTAGCACAACAAGTAACAGATCATAATTTTATAGCATTATTATTATTCTATAACATGCTAATAATTTTATTGGTGATACCATCTTTTGATATCATTAGTGTTGATGTCAGGTATATGTCTCTAGCTATTTTAGCTAGAAAAGCTTTATGGATTAAACTTGGAATGCTGATATGTCTTCTAAGTCAACTTTGTTTTCCCTTTCTGTCCAGGGTAATAATCATTTTTTCGTTCTTTTTTTCATAATAAGGAACAAAAGCCTGATCCTTCATCCTCAGGAGCGGTATCAGTTTGGAAACTTTTTCCAGTTTGGAATATATCCAAGCCTTATAGAAACCTATAGTCAGTTCCTAAGTACCCATGAAGGTGCAGCCCTTTTTTCCAGTTCAGCTGGTATGGGGCAGATTACGTTTTCTTCAAAGGAATTTGGATCAATTCCGTTCTCAATCTCTGGTTTCAGAACATTGTTTCAGAAAGGTACAGAATTGGCTTCAAGTTAAGGCCTCCTGCTAAGAGATTTTTTTCTTTCCCGTGTCCCAGTTAACACAGCAAGGCTCAGCATTTCTGAAATGTGTTTCAGATCTAGAGTTGGCTGGAGTAATTATGCCAGTTCCAGTTCTGGAACAGGGACTAGGGTTTTTATTTTATCTCTTCATTGTACCAAAGAAGGTCAATTCCTTCAGACCAGTTCCGGATCTATCAATATTGAATCGTTATGTAAGGATACCAACATTCAAGATGGTTACTGTAGGACTATTCTGCCTTTTGTTTAGCAAGGGCATTATATGTCTACAATAGATTTACAGGATGTGTATCTGCATATTCCGATTCATCCAGATCATTTTTAGTGTCTGAGATTCTCTTTTTAGACAAGCATTACCAGTTTTGTGGCTCTACCGTTTGGCCTAGCCTCAGTTCCAAGAATTTTTTTCAAAGATTCTCGGTGCCCTTCTTTCTGTATTCAGAGAACGGGGTTTTGGTATTTCCTTATTTGGACGATTATCTTGGTATTTGCTCAGTCTTCTCATTCGAAGAATCTCATGCGAATCGATTTGTGTTGTTTCTTCAAGATCATGGTTGGAGGATCAATTTACCAAAAAGTTAATTGATTCCTCAGTCAAGGGTAACCTTTCTGGGTTTCCAGATAGATTCAGTGTCCATGACTCTGTCTTTAACAGACAAAAGACGTCTAAAATTGATTTCAGCTTGTCGAAACCTTCAGTCACAATCATTCCCTTCGGTAACCTTATGCATGGAAATTCTAGGTCTTATGACTGCTGCATCGGACGCGATCCCCTTTGCTCGTTTTCACATGCGACCTCTTCAGCTCTGTATGCTGAATCAATGGTGCAAGGATTACACAAAGATATCTCAATTTATATCTTTAAAAACCGATTGTTCGACACACTCTAACGTGGTGGACAGATCACCATCGTTTAATTTAGGGGGCTTCTTTTTGTGCTTCCGACCTGGACTGTAATTTCAACAGATACAAGTCTCACAGGTTGGCGAGCTGTGTGGGGATCTCTGACGGCACAAGGAGTTTGGGAATCTCAGGAGGTGAGATTACCGATCAATATTTTGGAACTCCGTGCAATTTTCAGAGCTCTTCAGTTTTGGCCTCTTCTGTAGAGAGAATCGTTCATTTGTTTTCAGACAGACAATGTCACAACTGTGGCATACATCAATCATCAAGGAGGGACTCACAGTCCTCTGGCTATGAAAGAAGTATCTCGAATTTTTTTGGTTTGGGCGGAATCCAGCTCCTGTCTAATCTCTGCGGTTCATGTCCCAGGTGTAGACAATTGGGAAGCGGATTATCTCAGCCGCCAAATGTTCCATCCGGGCGAATGGTCTCTTCACCCAGAGGTATTTCTTCAGATTGTTCAAATGTGGGAACTTCCAGAAATAGATCTGATGGCGTCTCATCTAAACAAGAAACTTCCCAGATATCTGTCCAGATCCCGGGATCCTCAGGCGGAGGCAGTGGATGCATTTTCACTTCCTTGGAAGTATCATCCTGCCTATATCTTTCCGCCTCTTGTTCTTCTTCCAAGAGTAATCTCCAAGATACTGAAGGAATGCTCGTTTGTTCTGCTGGTAGCTCCGGCATGGCCTCACAGGTTTGGTATGTGGATCTTGTCCGGATGGCCTCTTGCCAACCATGGACTCTTCCGTTAGACCAGACTTTCTGTCGCAAGGTCCTTTTTTCCATCAGGATCTGAAATCCTTAAATTTATAGGTATGGAGATTGAACGCTTGATTCTTGGTCAAAGAGATTTCTCTGACTCTGTGATTAATACTATGTTACATGCTCATAAATCTGTATCTAGAGAGATATATTATAGAGTCTGGAAGACTTATATTTTTTGGTGTCTTTCTCATCATTTTTCTTGGCATTCTTTTAGAATGCCGAGAATTGTTTTCAGTTTCTTCAGGATGGTTTAGATAAGGGTTTGTCTGCAAGTTCCTTGAAAGGACAAATCTCTGCTCTTTCTGTTTTTTTTCACAGAAAGATTGCTATTCTTCCTGATATTCATTGTTTTGTACAAGCTTTGGTTCGTATAAAACCTGTCATTAAGTCAATTTCTCCTCCTTGGAGTTTGATTTTGGTTCTGGGAGCTCTTCAAGCTCCTCCCTTTGAACCTATGCATTCATTGGTCATTAAATTACTTTCTTGGGAAGTTTTGTTCCTTTTGGCCATCTCTTCTGCCAGAAGAGTTTCTGAATTATCTGCTCTTTTCTTGTGAGTCTCCTTTTCTGATTTTTCATCAGGATAAGGCGGTGTTGCGAACTTCTTTTGAATTTTTACCTAAAGTTGTGATTTCCAACAACATTAGTAGAGAAATTGTGGTTCCTTCATTATGTCCTAATCTTAAGAATTCTAAGGAGAAAGCATTGCATTCTTTGCATGTTGTTAGAGCTTTGAAATATTATGTTGAAGCTACTAAGTCTTTCCGAAAGACTTCTAGTCTATTTGTTATCTTTTCCGGTTCTAGAAAAGGCCAGAAAGCTTCTGCCATTTCTTTGGCATCTTGGTTGAAATCTTTAATTCATCTTGCCTATGTTGAGTCGGGTAAAACTCCGCCTCAGAGGATTACAGCTCATTCTACCAGGTCAGTTTCTACTTCCTGGGCGTTTAGGAATGAAGCTTCGGTTGATCAGATTTGCAAAGCAGCAACTTGGTCCTCTTTGCATACTTTTTCAATTCTACCTTTTTGATGTATTTTCTTCTTCTGAAGCAATTTTTGGTAGAAAAGTACTTCAGGCAGCGGTTTCAGTCTGAATCTTCTGCTTATGTTTTTTATTAAACTTTATTTTGGGTGTGGATTATTTTCAGCAGGAATTGGCTGTCTTTATTTTATCCCTCCCTCTCTAGTGACTCTTGTGTGGAAAGATCCACATCTTGGGTAATCATTATCCCATACGTCACTAGCTCATGGACTCTTGCTAATTACATGAAAGAAAACATAATTTATGTAAGAACTTACCTGATAAATTAATTTCTTTCATATTAGCAAGAGTCCATGAGGCCCACCCTTTTTGTGGTGGTTATGATTTTTTTGTATAAAGCACAATTATTCCAATTCCTTATTTTATATGCTTTCGCACTTTTTTATCACCCCACTTCTTGGCTATTCGTTAAACTGAATTGTGGGTGTGGTGAGGGGTGTATTTATAGGCATTTTAAGGTTTGGGAAACTTTGCCCCTCCTGGTAGGAATGTATATCCCATACGTCACTAGCTCATGGACTCTTGCTAATATGAAAGAAATGAATTTATCAGGTAAGTTCTTACATAAATTATGTTTTTTTGTGCATTGCAATTATTGGCTGCTTCTGAAATTGATTGATGCACTTTTTTATGACTTTGAACCTCCAGAACGGGGTGGGGGAGTTGCTTTAACACTAGCTCTGTCTGTGATCTGAGGTGAGAAAGTGTTCCGCAAGCTTTTTATCACTGCCTGTGCTGTTTAAAACTCATTGAGTCCCTTCCCTGGATTGCTGTTGCCTTATAGTGTGCAGGAGGAGGTGGTGAGCAGTGCACTAATTAGTATTTCAGTTAGTTATTGTCGCTGCCCTTCCATTCCTTTAGCGATGCTGCATCAATGCAGGGAAGAGCAGAATGGATTAATGTCCTGCAAGTGGGAGAGGTGTGAGTTATAGCCGCACTTCTGAAAGTTGTTTCTGCCCACTATCTCCATTGCCCTGTGCTTTTATCTCCCCAGCATGTCAGTGAAGTGTAGCGGAAGTAGGAGGTGGGTGGGGGGGGTTGGGGTCTGGTCTTTAACGCTGATTTCATCAAGAGCATTGAGAGTTCTGTTTTGTTTAAAATTTATTTTCTGTGACCTCTGTATCCCTCAGACAGGCAGCCGTTATTTTGTTCAACAGTTAACCCTTCCTACATAAAACTTTTGATGCTGTAAGGCTCAGGTCTTTGATATAGAGCACCAACTGCAAAGCAAATATTTAGATGTTCTAATAATTTGTATTAAAAAAAAAATAGTGACTGTTGCCCTGTATTTTCAGAGGAGTTTTGGTTTTAGTCACAGCTTTACTGAAACTATTTAAATTAAAAGGCAGAGACAAGCTGTAAATCAGTCCCTTCTAGTCTTGTATTCATGAATGTTAACCCCTGCATGGAAATCAGGATTGGTCCCAGTAAAATTTACATAATATTCAATAGAGCAGGGGTAAAAAGATATGTGTGTGTGTGTATATATATATATCAGCAAAGTAAGGGAGTCACTCACAGGGTCTTGTAGTGAAGAACAAAGTCTTTATTGACGTTTCGGGGTTGCCCCCGTTTTCAAAATAGGCATACAAAAACAGACAAGTACTTACCCCCTATATACCCATACTAATCATCTAACACCCGTCAGCTGATTATGGCTGTGACCGGAGTCACGTGACAGCGTTGCCGTGGCAACCGGACGCCAACCGCAAACAGCTGGTGTAATAAAAACAGAAACACAGCTGCTACGTATTAACCTGGGCCACGTTAAAGACATAGTGCAGAATCAATTAATATAGGATAGCGGGTGTGTCTTATTAATTAGTTCGTCTTACATTATGTAAATAATCTGCGTGCCTTTAATTGTCTAGTAGCCAACTGATTACTACTTGAACTTGCATTGTATTTTGTATTTAGTAAGTAGCACGCCTGTTGTTAATTAATAAGACACACCCGCTATCCTATGTTAATTGATTCTGCACTATGTCTTTAACGTGGCCCAGGTTAATACGTAGCAGCTGTGTTTTTTTTGTTTGTTTGTTTGTTTGTTTTACACCAGCTGTTGGCGTCCGGTTGCCACGGCAACGCTGTCACGTGACTCCGGTCACGGCCGTAATCAGCTGACGGGTGTTAGATGATTAGTATGGGTATATAGGAGGTAAGTACTTGTCTGTTTTTGTATGCCTATTTTGAAAAACGGGGGCAACCCTGAAACGCCAATAAAGACTTTGTTCTTCACTACAAGACCCTGTGAGTGACTCCCTTACTTTGCTGATTTGTATTTCGTTTGGAGTGCACTCGGGGCATCACAGGCTGGTTTTGGGCCTTTACAATTTACCAGGAGTGCTTCTACCATCCTCCTTTGAGATATATATATATATATATATATATATATATACAGTATCTCACAAAAGTGAGTACACCCCTCACATTTTTGTAAATATTTTATTTTATCTTTTCATGTGACAACACTGAAGAAATGACACTTTGCTACAATGTAAAGTAGTGAGTGTACAGCCTGTATAACAGTGTCAATTTTCTTTTCCCTCAAAATAACTAAACACACAGCCATTAATGTCTAAACCGTTGGCATCAAAAATGAGTACACCCCTAAGTGGAAATGTCCAAATTGGACCCAATTAGCCATTTTCCCTCCCCGGTGTCATGTGATTCGTTATTGTTACAAGGTCTCAGGTGTGAATGGGGAGCAGGTGTGTTAAATTTGGTGTTATCGCTCTCACACTCTATCATACTGGTCACTGTAAGTTCAACATGGCACCTCATGGCAAAGGACTTTCTGAGGATCTAAAAAAAAGAATTGTTGCTCTATATAAAGATGGCCTATGCTATAAGAAGATTGCCAAGACCCTGAAACTGAGCTGCAGCATGGTGGGCAAGACCATACAGCAGTTTCACAGGATAGGTTCCACTCAGAACAGGCTTTGCCATGGTCGACCAAAGAAGTTGAGTGCACATGCTCAGTGTCATAGCCAGAGGTTGTCTTTGGGAAATAGACGTATGAGTGCTGCCAGCATTGCTGCAGATGTTAAAGGGGTGGGGGGTCAGCCTATCAGTGCTCAGACCATACGCCACACACTGTATCAAATTGGTCTGCGTGTCTGTCGTCCCAGAAGGAAGCCTCTTCTAAAGATGATGCACAAGAAAGCCTGCAAACAGTTTGCTGACGAATACTGAATCATGTCCTGTGGTCCGATGAGACCAAGATAGTTATTTGGTTCAGATAGTGTCAAGCGTGTGTGGTGGCAACCAGGCGAGGAGTACAAAGACAAGTGTTTCTTTCATGTAATTAGCAAGAGTCCATGAGCTAGTGACGTATGGGATATACATTCCTACCAGGAGGGGCAAAGTTTCCCAACCTCAAAATGCCTATAAATACACCCCTCACCACACCCACAATTCAGTTTTACAAACTTTGCCTCCGATGGAGGTGGTGAAGTAAGTTTGTGCTAGATTCTACGTTGATATGCGCTCCGCAGCAAGTTGGAGCCCGGTTTTCCTCTCAGCGTGCAGTGAATGTCAGAGGGATGTGAGGAGAGTATTGCCTATTTGAATGCAGTGATCTCCTTCTAAGGGGTCTGTTTCATAGGT
This sequence comes from Bombina bombina, assembly GCF_027579735.1. Lineage (NCBI taxonomy): Eukaryota > Metazoa > Chordata > Amphibia > Anura > Bombinatoridae > Bombina > Bombina bombina. The sequence continues at coordinate 235,108,743 of NC_069507.1, read as the reverse complement.
TCTCTGTTATCGGTCGTAGAGATTCATCTCTTACCTCCCTTTTCAGATCGACGATATACTCTTATATATACCATTACCTCTGCTGATTCTCGTTTCAGTACTGGTTTGGCTATCTGCTATATGTAGATGAGTGTCCTGGGGTAAGTAAGTCTTATTTTCTGTGACACTCCTAGCTATGGTTGGGCACTTTGTTTATAAAGTTCTAAATATATGTATTCAAACATTTATTTGCCTTGACTCAGAATGTTCAACTTTCCTTATTTTCAGACAGTCAGTTTCATATTTGGGATAATGCATTTTAATTTAACATTTTTCTTACCTTAAAATTTGACTTTTTCCCTGTGGGCTGTTAGGCTCGCGGGGGCTGAAAATGCTTCATTTTATTGCGTCATTCTTGGCGCGGACTTTTTTGGCGCAAAAATTCTATTTCCGTTTCCGGCGTTATACGTGTCGCCGGAAGTTGCGTCATTTTTTGACGTTATTTTGCGCCAAAAATGTCGGCGTTCAGGATGTGGCGTCATTTTTGGCGCCAAAAAGCATTTAGGCGCCAAATAATGTGGGCGTCTTATTTGGCGCGAAAAAATATGGGCGTCGCTTTTGTCTCCACATTATTTAAGTCTCATTTTTTATTGCTTCTGGTTGCTAGAAGCTTGTTCTTTGGCATTTTTTCCCATTCCTGAAACTGTCATTTAAGGAATTTGATCAATTTTGCTTTATATATATGTTGTTTTTTCTCTTACATATTGCAAGATGTCTCACGTTGCATCTGAGTCAGAAGATACTACAGGAAAATCGCTGTCAAGTGCTGAATCTACCAAAGCTAAGTGTATCTGCTGTAAACTTTTGGTAGCTATTCCTCCAGCTGTTGTTTGTATTGATTGTCATGACAAACTTGTTAAAGCAGATAATATTTCCTTTAGTAAAGTACCATTGCCTGTTGCAGTTCCTTCAACATCTAAGGTGCAGAATGTTCCTGATAATATAAGAGATTTTGTTTCTGAATCCATAAAGAAGGCTATGTCTGTTATTTCTCCTTCTAGTAAACGTAAAAAATCTTTTAAAACTTCTCTCCCTACAGATGAATTTTTAAATGAACATCATCATTCTGATTCTGATGATTCCTCTGGTTCAGAGGATTCTGTCTCAGAGGTTGATGCTGATAAATCTTCATATTTATTTAAAATGGAATTTATTCGTTCTTTACTTAAAGAAGTACTAATTGCTTTAGAAATAGAGGATTCTGGTCCTCTTGATACTAATTCTAAACGTTTAGATAAGGTATTTAAAGCTCCTGTGGTTATTCCAGAAGTTTTTCCTGTTCCTAATGCTATTTCTGCAGTAATTTCCAAAGAATGGGATAATTTGGGTAATTCATTTACTCCTTCTAAACTTTTTAAGCAATTATATCCTGTGCCGTCTGACAGATTAGAATTTTGGGACAAGATCCCTAAAGTTGATGGGGCTATTTCTACCCTTGCTAAACGTACTACTATTCCTACGTCAGATGGTACTTCGTTTAAGGATCCTCTAGATAGGAAAATTGAGTCCTTTCTAAGAAAAGCTTATCTGTGTTCAGGTAATCTTCTTAGACCTGCTATATCTTTGGCTGATGTTGCTGCAGCTTCAACTTTTTGTTGGAAACTTTAGCGCAACAAGTAACACATCGTGATTCTCATGATATTATTATTCTTCTTCAGCATGCTAATAATTTTATCTGTGATGCCATTTTTGATATTATCAGAGTTGATGTCAGGTTTATGTCTCTAGCTATTTTAGCTAGAAGAGCTTTATGGCTTAAAACTTGGAATGCTGATATGGCTTCTAAATCAACTTTACTTTCCATTTCTTTCCAGGGTAACAAATTATTTGGTTCTCAGTTGGATTCCATTATTTCAACTGTTACTGGTGGGAAAGGAACTTTTTTACCACAGGATAAAAAATCTAAGGGTAAAAACAGGGCTAATAATCGTTTTCGTTCCTTTCGTTTCAACAAAGAACAAAAGCCTGATCCTTCATCCTCAGGAGCAGTTTCAGTTTGGAGACCATCTCCAGTCTGGAATAAATCCAAGCCAGCTAGAAAGGCAAAGCCTGCTTCTAAGTCCACATGAAGGTGCGGCCCTCATTCCAGCTCAGCTGGTAGGGGGCAGGTTACGTTTTTTCAAGGAAATTTGGATCAATTCTGTTCACAATCTTTGGATTCAGAGCATTGTTTCAGAAGGGTACAGAATTGGTTTCAAGTTGAGACCTCCTGCAAAGAGATTTTTTCTTTCCCGTGTCCCAGTAAATCCAGTAAAAGCTCAAGCATTTCTGAAATGTGTTTCAGATCTAGAGTTGACTGGAGTAATTATGCCAGTTCCAGTTCCGGAACAGGGGATGGGGTTTTATTCAAATCTCTTCATTGTACCAAAGAAGGAGAATTCTTTCAGACCAGTTCTGGATCTAAAAATATTGAATCGTTATGTAAGGATACCAACGTTCAAGATGGTAACTGTAAGGACTATCTTACCTTTTGTTCAGCAAGGGAATTATATGTCCACAATAGATTTACAGGATGCATATCTGCATATTCCGATTCATCCAGATCATTATCAGTTCCTGAGATTCTCGTTTCTGGACAAGCATTACCAGTTTGTGGCTCTGCCGTTTGGCCTAGCTACAGCTCCAAGAATTTTTACAAAGGTTCTCGGTGCCCTGCTGTCTGTAATCAGAGAACAGGGTATTGTGGTATTTCCTTATTTGGACGATATCTTGGTACTTGCTCAGTCTTTACATTTAGCAGAATCTCATACGAATCGACTTGTGTTGTTTCTTCAAGATCATGGTTGGAGGATCAATTTACCAAAAAGTTCTTTGATTCCTCAGACAAGGGTAACCTTTCTGGGTTTCCAGATGGATTCAGTGTCCATGACTCTGTCTTTAACAGACAAGAGACGTCTAAAGTTGATTACAGCTTGTCGAAACCTTCAGTCACAATCATTCCCTTCGGTAGCCTTATGCATGGAAATTCTAGGTCTTATGACTGCTGCATCGGACGCGATCCCCTTTGCTCGTTTTCACATGCGACCTCTTCAGCTCTGTATGCTGAAGCAATGGTGCAAGGATTACACGAAGATATCTCAATTAATATCTTTAAAACCGATTGTTCGACACTCTCTAACATGGTGGACAGATCACCATCGTTTAATTCAGGGGGCTTCTTTTGTGCTTCCGACCTGGACTGTAATTTCAACAGATGCAAGTCTCACAGGTTGGGGAGCTGTGTGGGGATCTCTGACGGCACAAGGAGTTTGGGAATCTCAGGAGGTGAGATTACCGATCAATATTTTGGAACTCCGTGCAATTTTCAGAGCTCTTCAGTTTTGGCCTCTTCTGAAGAGAGAATCGTTCATTTGTTTTCAGACAGACAATGTCACAACTGTGGCATACATCAATCATCAAGGAGGGACTCACAGTCCTCTGGCTATGAAAGAAGTATCTCGAATTTTGGTTTGGGCGGAATCCAGCTCCTGTCTAATCTCTGCGGTTCATATCCCAGGTGTAGACAATTGGGAAGCGGATTATCTCAGTCGCCAAACGTTGCATCCGGGCGAATGGTCTCTTCACCCAGAGGTATTTCTTCAGATTGTTCAAATGTGGGAACTTCCAGAAATAGATCTGATGGCGTCCCATCTAAACAAGAAACTTCCCAGGTATCTGTCCAGATCCCGGGATCCTCAGGCGGAGGCAGTGGATGCATTATCACTTCCTTGGAAGTATCATCCTGCCTATATCTTTCCGCCTCTAGTTCTTCTTCCAAGAGTAATCTCCAAGATTCTGAAGGAATGCTCGTTTGTTCTGCTGGTAGCTCCGGCATGGCCTCACAGGTTTTGGTATGCGGATCTTGTCCGGATGGCCTCTTGCTAACCGTGGACTCTTCCGTTAAGACCAGACCTTCTGTCACAAGGTCCTTTTTTCCATCAGGATCTGAAATCCTTAAATTTAAAGGTATGGAGATTGAACGCTTGATTCTTGGTCAAAGAGGTTTCTCTGACTCTGTGATTAATACTATGTTACAGGCTCGTAAATCTGTATCTCGAGAGATATATTATAGAGTCTGGAAGACTTATATTTCTTGGTGTCTTTCTCATCATTTTTCCTGGCATTCTTTTAGAATACCGAGAATTTTACAGTTCCTTCAGGATGGTTTAGATAAGGGTTTGTCCGCAAGTTCTTTGAAAGGACAAATCTCTGCTCTTTCTGTTCTTTTTCACAGAAAGATTGCTATTCTTCCTGATATTCATTGTTTTGTACAAGCTTTGGTTCGTATAAAACCTGTCATTAAGTCAATTTCTCCTCCTTGGAGTTTGAATTTGGTTCTGGGAGCTCTTCAAGCTCCTCCGTTTGAACCTATGCATTCATTGGACATTAAATTACTTTCTTGGAAAGTTTTGTTCCTTTTGGCCATCTCTTCTGCCAGAAGAGTTTCTGAATTATCTGCTCTTTCTTGTGAGTCTCCTTTTCTGATTTTTCATCAGGATAAGGCAGTGTTGCGAACTTCTTTTGAATTTTTACCTAAAGTTGTGAATTCCAACAACATTAGTAGAGAAATTGTGGTTCCTTCATTATGTCCTAATCCTAAGAATTCTAAGGAGAAATCGTTGCATTCTTTGGATGTTGTTAGAGCTTTGAAATATTATGTTGAAGCTACGAAATCTTTTCTTAAGACTTCTAGTCTATTTGTTATCTTTTCCGGTTCTAGAAAAGGCCAGAAAGCTTCTGCCATTTCTTTGGCATCTTGGTTGAAATCTTTAATTCATCTTGCCTATGTTGAGTCGGGTAAAACTCCGCCTCAGAGAATTACAGCTCATTCTACTAGGTCAGTTTCTACTTCCTGGGCGTTTAGGAATGAAGCTTCGGTTGACCAGATCTGCAAAGCAGCAACTTGGTCCTCTTTGCATACTTTTACTAAATTCTACCATTTTGATGTATTTTCTTCTTCTGAAGCAGTTTTTGGTAGAAAAATACTTCAGGCAGCGGTTTCAGTTTGAATCTTCTGCTTATGTTTTTCGTTAAACTTTATTTTGGGTGTGGATTATTTTCAGCAGGCTGTCTTTATTTTATCCCTCCCTCTCTAGTGACTCTTGTGTGGAAAGATCCACATCTTGGGTAGTCATTATCCCATACGTCACTAGCTCATGGACTCTTGCTAATTACATGAAAGAAAACATAATTTATGTAAGAACTTACCTGATAAATTCATTTCTTTCATATTAGCAAGAGTCCATGAGGCCCGCCCTTTTTTTGTGGTGGTTATGATTTTGTATAAAGCACAATTATTCCAATTCCTTATTTTATATGCTTTCGCACTTTTTTATCACCCCACTTCTTGGCTATTCGTTAAACTGAATTGTGGGTGTGGTGAGGGGTGTATTTATAGGCATTTTGAGGTTTGGGAAACTTTGCCCCTCCTGGTAGGAATGTATATCCCATACGTCACTAGCTCATGGACTCTTGCTAATATGAAAGAAATGAATTTATCAGGTAAGTTCTTACATAAATTATGTTTTCTTGCCTACAGTCAAGCATGGTGGTGGGAGTATCATAGTCTGGGCCTGCATGAGTGCTGCCGGCACTGGGGAGCTACAATTCATTGAGGGAAATATGAATGCCAACATATACTGTGACATACTGAAGCAGAGCATGATCCTCCTCCCTTCGGAGACTGCGCCACAAGGCAGTATTCCAACATAACGGCCCCTAACACACCTCCAAGACGACCACTGCCTTGCTAAAGAAGCTGAGGGTAAAGGTAATGGACTGGCCAAGCATGTCTCCAGACCTAAACCCTATTGAGCATCCGTGGGGCATCCTCAAATGGAAGGTGGAGGAGGGCGCAAGGTCTCCAACATCCACCAGCTCTGTGATGTAGCCATGGAGGAGTGGAAGAGGACTCCAGTGGCAACCTGTGAAGCTCTGGTGAACTCCATGCCCAAGAGGGTTAAGGCAGTGCTGGAAAATAATCGTGGCCACACAAAATATTGACACTTTGGGCCTAATTTGGGCATTTCCACTTAGGGGTGTACTCACTTTTGTTGCCAACGGTTTAGACATTAATGGCTGTGTGTTGAGTTATTTTGAGGGGACAGCAAACCTACACTATACAGGCTGTACACTCATTACTTTACATTGTAGCAAAGTGTAATTTATTCAGTGTTGTCACATGAAAAGATATAATAAAATATTTACAAAAATGTGAGGGGTGTACTCACTTTTGTGAGATACTGTGTGTGTGTGTATGTATATATATATATATATATATATATATATATATATATACAACAGCAATTTAAAATATGAGGAGGCGAAAAGTGAGTTTAAAATCCTCCACTAAATCCAAAATGTAGAGAAAATAACTCATTGTGTAAACCATTTACAAATCTAGACAAGTCAGAAGACTTGCTTTTACACCAGAAACTCTCTGATTACACTGTTTCCAATGCAGCAAAGGATTCTGGGTGAGAGATGCAAATGAGGTTCACAATGACTCACTTTACACAATGAGTTATTTTCTCTACATTTTGGATTTAGTGGAGGATTTTAAACTCACTTTTCGCCTCCCCATACTTTAAATTGCTGTTGTATTTCCCCCAGAAAACAACTTTATCAAGCAGTGATTCAACCTACTCCCAGCTGATGAGTGGCAATAACCATGAAACAGCTGTCCTGGGATTGGTCTGAATCACTGTACTACCCCTAGCTAAGCTTAGAAGCTGTGTAATGCGGCGATGCTATGGCGTAAAGGGAAGTCTGCCTTAAAAAGCAGAAGTAAAAAAAGTGAGTCATTGTGAACCTCATTTGCATATCTCACCCAGAATCCTTTGCTGCATTGGAAACTGTGTAATCAGAGTTTCTGAGGTAAAAGCAAGTCTTCTGTCTAGATTTGTAAATGGCTTACACAATGAGTTATTCTCTCTCTCTCTCTCTCTTCTATAAAGGTAAGACAAGTCCACGGATTCATCCTTTACTTGTGGGATATAGTCCTCCTGCTAACAGGAAGTGGCAAAGAGCACCACCGCAGAGCTGTCTATATAGCTCCTCCCTTAGCTCCACCCCCCAGTCATTCTCTTTGCCTACTCTAAGTACTAGGAAGGGTAAAGTGAAAGAGGTGATATAATATTAGTTTTTAATTTCTTCAAGCAAGAGTTTGTTATTTTAAATGGCACCGGTGTGTACTATTTACTCTCAGGCAGCAGATGGATGAAGACTGCTGCTTGGAGGATGATGATCTTAGCATTTGTAACTAAGATCCATTGCTGTTCCCACAGAGGCTGAGGAGTACAGGAAACTTGAGTGTGAGGAACGGTTTCATGCTATGCAGCAATGAGGTATGTTCAGTCATATTTTTCTGGAGAGACTGTGTATTTTAGAAAGGCTGACATTATACCCAGGAGGGTAAGGGTAAGCTGTAATCCTAGAGCTAAAAGAAGGGCATTACTTAGCTTGCTTATGGGGCCAATTACAAATATAGTTGACACTGAATTGCAAATGTTTGGGAGCAAACGTTTTTTGACTGGGGACTGCTTTAACGTTTTTGTGGGCAATAACGTTTTGGGCAGCTTTTATAAGGGCACACATGGCTTAACCTTTGGGTCTCAGAACCCACATGGCTAGTTATAACCGCTCTGGTGTGGTTCTGTAAGGCTGTGGAGACATCGAGTGAGATGGGCGGGGCCTATTTTCACGCCTCAGAAGCGCAGTTAGTTTGATCAGCAAGCAGCAAGCTCTAACTCCTGAGGGCCCTGGTGTATGTTTTGGGCCAAATCGAAGCTTTTACCCTACATTTTCGATCCCTGAGGGCAGGTAGGGCCACAGCAGGGCTGTGGCAAGGTGCTGAGAGTTTTTTTTTTTCCAGATCTGGGCCTATTTTCGATCCGGTTTGCCGATTAAGGGGTTAATTGTTAAAATGTTTTGTTGTGCAATCTTAACTACCTATATTGTGTCTACATACAAAAATTTTCAAAATTTGGTGCATGTTTAGGCTGTTTTGCAGAACGTGTATGCTTTTTTTCTCTTAAAGGCACAGTAACGTTTTTTAAGATTATTTTTTTCACTAAATAAAGTGTTTTCATGCTTGTTTGTAGTCATTACTAGCCTGTTCAACATGTCTGACATTGAGGAAAGTCAATGTTCAATATGTTTAGAAGCCATTGTGGAACCTCCACTTAGAATGTGTCCCTCATGCACTGAAAGGTCAATAAATTGTAAAGACCATATTTTAGCTACTAAAAGTATGTCGCAGGATGATTCTCAGTCAGAAGAGAATCGGGTTTTGCCATCTAATTCTCCCCAAGTGTCACAACCATTAACGCCCGCACAAGCGACGCCAAGTACTTCTAGTGCGTCTAGTTCTTTCACCCTGCAAGATATGGCCGCAGTTATGAATACTACCCTCACAGAGGTTTTATCTAAGCTGCTTGGGTTGCAGGGGGAAGGGCAGTAGGTCTGGTGTGAGAACAAACGCTGGGCCCTCTGACGCTTTATTAGCCATATCCGATGTACCCTCACAATGTTCTGAAGTGAGGGATTTGCTGGCGGAGGGAGAGATTTCTGATTCAGGAAATATGTTCCCTCAGACAGATTCAGATATGACGGCATTTAAATTACAACACCTCCGCTTATTGCTCAGGGAGGTTTTAGCGACTCTGGATGATTGTGACCCTATTGTAGTTCCAGTGAAATTGTGTAAAATGGACAGATTCCTAGAGGTTCCTGCCTACACTGATGTTTTTCCGGTCCCTAAGAGGATTTCGGAAATTGTTACTAAGGAGTGGGATAGACCAGGTATTCCGTTCGCTCCCCCTCCTACTTTTAAGAAAATGTTTCCCATATCAGACACCATGCGGGACTCGTGACAGACGGTCTCTAAGGTGGAGGGAGCTATTTCTACCCTGGCTAAGCGTACAACTATACCTATTGAGGACAGTTGTGCTTTCAAAGATCCTATGGATAAAAAAGTAGAGGGTCTCCTGAAGAAAATATTTGTTCATCAAGGTTTTCTTCTCCAACCTATAGCGTGCATTGTTTCCGTAACTACTGCAGCGTCCTTTTCATTCGAGGCTCTGGAAGAGACTCTTCAGGTTGAGACCCCATTAGATGATATTCTGGATAGAATTAGGGCTCTCAAGCTAGCTAATTCTTTCATTACAGATGCCGCTTTTCAACTGGCTAAATTCGCGGCGAAGAATTCAGGTTTTGCCATTTTAGCGCGTAGAGCGTTATGGCTTAAGTCCTGGTCTGCTGATGTGTCATCAAAGGCTAAGATTTTAGCCATCCCTTTCAAGGGTAAGACCCTATTCAGGCCTGAACTGAAAGAGATCATTTCAGACATCACTGGAGGGAAAGGCCATGCCCTTCCTCAGGATAAGACAAATAAAATGAGGACCAAACAAAATAATTTTCGTTCCTTTCGAAACTTCAAAGGTGGTCCCTCTACCTCTTCCCCTGCCGCAAAGCAAGAGGGGAATTTTGCACAATCCAAGTCAGTCTGGAGACCTAACCAGACTTGGAACAATGGTAAACAGGCCAAGAAGCCCACTGCTGCCATCAAGACAGCATGAAGGGGTAGCCCCCGATCTGTGACCGGATCTAGTAGGGAGCAGACTTCTCTCTTCGCTCAGGCAAGAGACGTTCAGGACTCCTGGACTTTAGAAATCGTAACCCAGGGGTATCTTCTAGATTTCAAGGATTCTCCCCCAAGGATTCCATCTTTCTCAATTGTCTGTAAACCAGACAAAAAGAGAGGCGTTCTTACGCTGTGTAGAAGACCTATATACCATGGGAGTGATCTGCCCAGTTCCGAAAATAGAACAGGGGCAAGGGTTCTACTCCAATCTGTTTGTGGTTCCCAAAAAAGAGGGAACCTTCAGACCAATTTTGGATCTCAAGATCCTAAACAAATTCCTCGGAGTCCCATCCTTCAAGATGGAGACCATTCGGACTATTTTGCCGATGATCCAGGAGGGTCAATATATGACCACCGTGGACTTAAAGGTTGCGTATCTACACATTCTTATCCACAAAGATCATCACTAGTTCCTCAGGTTCACCTTTTTTAACAAGCATTACCAGTTTGTGGCTCTTCCCTTCGGGTTGGGCACGGCTCCAAGAATTTTCACAAAGGTGCTAGGGTCCCTTCTGGCGGTTCTAAGGCCGTGGGGCATAGCTGTGGCGCCTTATCTGGACGATATCTTAATCCAGGCGTCGACTTACCAACTAGCCAAGTCTCACACGGACATCGTGTTGGCTTTTCTAAGATCTCACGGGTGTAAGGTGAACGTAAAAAATAGTTCACTTATCCCTCTCACAAGAGTTCCATTCCTGGGAACTCTGATAGATTCGGTGGACATGAAAAATTTTCTGACGGAGGTCAGGAAATCAAAAATTGTATCCATCTGCCGAGCTCTTCATTCCATTCCTCGGCCTTCAGTGGCTCAGTGTATGGAGGTTATCGGCTTAATGGTAGCGGCAATGGACATAGTTCCGTTTGCTCGCTTACATCTCAGACCACTGCAACTATGCATGCTCAAACAGTGGAATGGGGATTATGCAGATTTATCTCCTCATATAAATCTGGACCAAGAGACCAGAGACTCTCTTCTTTGGTGATTGTCACAGGATCATCTGTGCAAGGGAATGTGTTTCCGCAGGCCAGCGTGGGTCATAGTGACGACGGACGCCAACCTACTGGGCTGGGGTGCAGTCTGAAATTCTCTGAAAGCTCAGGGTTTGTGGACTCAGGAGGAGGCTCTCCTCTCGATAAATATTCTAGAACTGAGAGCGATATTCAACGCACTTCAGGCGTGGCCTCACCTGGCGTCGGCCAGATTTATAAGATTCCAGTCGGACAATATCACGACTGTAGCATATATCAATCATCAGGGGGGAACAAAGAGTTCTCTAGCGATGATAGAGGTTACCAAAATAATTTGATGGGCAGAGACTCACTCTTGCCATCTATCAGCAATCTATATCCCAGGGGTGGAGAACTGGGAAGCGGATTTTCTAAGTCGTCAGACTTTTCATCTGGGGGAGTGGGAACTCCATCCGGAGGCGTTTGCACAATTAATTCAGCAATGGGGCACACCAGAATTGGATCTGATGGCGTCTCGTCAGAATGCAAAATTTCCTCGTTACGGGTCCAGGTCAAGGGATCCTCAGGCAGTACTGATGGATGCTCTAGCAGTACCCTGGTCGTTCAACCTGGCTTATGTGTTTCCACCATTTCCTCTCCTTCCTCGTTTGATTGCCAGAATCAAACAGGAGAGAGCTTCGGTGATTTTGATAGCATCTGCATGGCCACGCAGGACTTGGTATGCAGACCTGGTGGACATGTCATCTCTTCCACCATGGACTCTGCCACTGAGACAGGACCTTCTGATTCAAGGTCCGTTCCAGCATCCAAATCTAGTTTCTCTGCGGCTGACTGCTTGGAGATTGAACACTTGATCTTATCGATGCGGGGGTTCTCTGAGTCGGTCATAGATACCTTGATTCAGGCTCGAAAGCCTGTCACCAGGAAAATTTATCATAAGATATGGCGTAAATATCTTTATTGGTACAAATCCAAAGGCTACTCATGGAGTAAGATCAGGATTCCTAGGATTTTGTCCTTTCTCCAAGTAGGATTGGAGAAGGGGCTATCAGCTAGTTCCTTAAAGGGACAGATATCTGCTTTATCAATTCTACTGCACAAACGTCTGGCAGATGTTCCAGACGTTCAGTCGTTCTGTCAGGCTTTAGTTAGAATCAAGCCTGTGTTTATACCTGTTGCTCCGCCATGGAGTTTGAATTTAGTTCTTCAAGGGGCTCCGTTTGAACCTATGCATTCCATAGATATTAAGCTTCTATCTTGGAAAGTTCTGTTTTTAGTTGCTATCTCTTCGGCTCGAAGAGTTTCTGAACTATCTGCATTGCATTGCAACTCGCCTTATCTTGTTTTCCATGCTGATAAGGTGGTTTTGCGTACCAAACCGTGATTCCTTCCTAAGGTTGTTGCTAATAAGAATATTAATCAGGAAATTGTTGATCCTTCTCTGTGTCCTTATCCTTCCTCTAAGAAGGAGCGTCTATTGCACAATTTGGACGTGGTTCGTGCTTTAAAGTTTTACTTGCAAGCGACCAAAGATTTCCGTCAAACATCTTCTTTGTTTGTTGTCTATTCTGGAAAACGTAGAGGTCAAAAAGCTACGGCTACCTCTCTTGCCTTTTGGCTGAAAAGCATAATCCTTTTGGCATATGAGACTGCTAGACAGCAGCCTCCTGAAAGAATTACAGCTCACTCTACTAGAGCGGTGGCTTCCACATGGGCTTTTGAAAATGATGCTTCTGTTGAACAGATTTGTAAGGCTGCAACTTGGTCTTCGCTTCAAACCTTTTCCAAATTTTCCAAATTTGATACCTTTGCTTCTTCGGAGGCTATTTTTGGGAGAAAAGTTCTTCAAGCCGTGGTGCCTTCTGTTTAACCATCTGTCTTGTCCCTCCCGTTCATCCGTGTCCTGTAGCTTTGGTATTGTATCCCACAAGTAAAGGATGAATCCGCGGACTCGTCTTACCTTTATAGAAGAAAACTAAATTTATGCTTACCTGATAAATTGATTTCTTCTATGGTAAGACGAGTCCACGGCCCGCCCTGTCATTTTAAGACAGATTAAAAAAAATTTTTAATTTAAACTTCAGTCACCTCTGCACCTTGTAGTTTCTCCTTTTTCTTCCTGTACCTTTGGTCGAATGACTGGGGGGTGGAGCTAAGGGAGGAGCTATATAGACAGCTTTGCGGTGGTGCTCTTTGCCACTTCCTGTTAGCAGGAGGACTATATCCCACAAGTAAAGGATGAATCCGTGGACTCGTCTTACCATAGAAGAAATCAATTTATCAGGTAAGCATAAATTTAGTTTTATATATATATATATATATATATATATATATATATATATATATATATTATATTTTTCTAATGACACAGTGAGTCCACAGATCATCATAATTACTATTGGGATATTCACTCCTGGCCTGCAGGAGGAAGCAAAGAGCACCACTGCCAAAGCTGTTAAATACCACTCCTCTTACCCACAAACCCGTCATTATCTTTGCTGTACTGCATGGAGGTGGTAATTTTAGATGTCTGATTCTTCAATCAAGAGTTTTTTATTTTCAAACAGAGCAAGCTTCTTATGTTTTTTCCTTTAGCTGTATTCCACGTCAGTCTCTTCAGTAGAGCTGTGGTGGCTTTTAAGTTTTTGGGAACTTGGGGGGTATAATCCCCTCTGTGCCTCCCAGGATGTGCTGCTGCCCCTTTTGGGTTAAAGACCTTGTTGGTTCATTTAGTCTTTTTGCCTTTGTCTACAGGTCCTTGACAGGAAGGAATCTGTTCAAGCCTGGTGAGCTGCCTTTAGTGCTATTTTTCTTTTTTCTGCTGGGTCAGGAAAATCTTGGCACTTTTGCATTTAAATCCTGTTTGTGTGCAGGTGTTTTGGGCAGTTTTTTGTGGGGCACTGTGGAGGATTGCTCTGTTAGGGATTTACTTTCCTTTTAGTGGTTAGGTCTCTTTTCTCATATTTTTGTTGGACATTTAATATGTAAGCAGGGCTTGGAGTTGCTTACAGTGTATTGGGTATGTTTTTTACTTTGCCGGTTTGAGACTTGCGCTGTTAGTGCGCAGTTTGACAGCGTGCTGTGTTTTACATATTCTCCCCGCGGCGGTTGTATTGTTAATCTTAATGTCGGTCGGGAGGTGGTGAGGCACGCCCACGATGGGCGGAGTTGTCTTCGGCGCGAGATTTTTGCGCTCCTTGCAGTCTTTTTAAAAGTAAACTGTGGGGTTGTTGTGCGGTCTGCTGGGAAACTGGGTGCCATTTTTTTCTTCTCTCTGTGTTCCGGATTGCTGTCTGGTGGATGGTGCCAGGTAGGCACCTCAGCAAGGCTTTGTTGAGGTGTAGAGCTGCTCTGCAGGGGTTTCATATTTTTTTCCTAAAGCTGGTATCTGTAACGTTATTTAAAGTGACAGTAACGCTTTTATTTTTGTGTAAGGTTTATTTTTCGCTTGATTTTTGTGTTTAAAATGGAGCAAGAGGACTTGCAAACTGTGACATGCAGCTTATGTTTGGATGCTAATGTAGAGCCTCCTATTCCTTTCTGTTCATCATGTATAGAAAGAACTTTACAGTACAGGGATAGACTCTTTGATACAGAGCCCTCATTTTCTAAGGAGACTGTTGTTCAGGAGCCTCCTGTGCAAGCTGTAGCTCAGCTTTCTCCCCATTCCTCTCATTCTCACTCCTCTGCACATGCAGTGCCCTGCGTGTCTTCTCAGGCTAGTTTTTCTTTACAGGATTTGTCTACTCACATATCCTCTGCTATATCTGATGCATTGTCTGCTTTTCCTGTATTACAACGTAAACACAGAAAATCTTCTGACTCTGTTGCAGTGTTATCTAATGTTCCTTCTCATAGGTCTGATGAAGAATATTTTCCAGTAGCACCTGAGGGTGAAATTTCTGACTCTGATAGTGTGTCTCCTTTGACTGATTCTGAGGTGGTAGCTTTCAGATTTCATTTGGAGCACCTCCGTTTGTTACTTAGGAAGGTTTTGGCTACTTTGGATGATTCTGATTCAATGGTCATAGTTTCCCCCTAGAAGGCTAGTAAGCTTAATAAGTTTTTTGATGCTCCCTCCGTGGCGGAAGTTTTTCCTTTTCCGGATAGGGTTTCTGAGATTATGTCTCGGGAATGGGAGAAGCCTGGAATTCCTTTTTCTCCTTCTCCTATTTTTAGGAAGATGTTTCCTATTGCAGATTCTGTTAAGGAATCTTGGCAGACAGTCCCTAAGGTGGAGGGAGCTATTTCGACTTTGGCTAAGAGTACCACTATTCCAATTGAGGATAGTTGTGCTTTTAAGGATCCCATGGATAAGAAGTTGGAGGCTTTACTTAAGAGGATTTATGTTCACCAGGGCCTCCAATGGCAACCTGTTTCGTGGATTGCTACTCTTACCAGTGCGGCTGCCTATTGGTTTAATGCATTGTCCGATGCTATTCTTCAAGAGACTTCTCTGGAAGAGATTCAGGATAGAATTAAGGCTTTAAGATTGGCCAATTCTTTTTTTGCGGACGCCTCTTTATAGGTGGTCAAGTTGGGAGCCAAGATTTCTGGTTTTGCTATTTTGACTCGCAGGGCTTTATGGTTAAAGTCCTGGTCTGCGGATGTATCATCTAAGTCTAAGCTTTTGGCAATTCCTTACAAAGGGAAGACTTTGTTTGGGCCTAGTTTGGCTGAAATTATTTCTGATATTACTGGTGGGAAGGGACATTCTCTTCCTCAGGATAGGAGAAATAAACAGAAAGGTCGTCCAAGTAATTTTCGTTCCTTTCGTAACTTTGCTGATAATCTTCCTCTTCCTCCTCCAAGCAGGATCAATTTAGATCTTCTTGGAGACATAATCAGTCCTGGAGCAAGGGAAAGCAATCTAAGAAGCCTGCCGCTGATTCAAAGTCAGTATGAAGGGTCTGCCCCCGATCCGGGATTGGATCGCGTAGGGGGCAGGCTGTCTTTGTTCGCTCAAGCCTGAGCAAGGAATGTCCCAGATCCTTGGGTAGTAGACATTGTATTCCAGGGATACAAACTGGAGTTCACAACTTTTCCTCTCAGGGGCAGGTTTCATCTCTCAAGGTTATCGTTAAATCAGTTAAAAAAAATAGGCATTCTTAAGTTGTGTCCAAGATCTTTCCGATATGGGAGTGATCGTTCCTGTTCCAGTTCAGGAGAAGGGACTAGGGTTTTATTCCAATCTGTTTATCATTCCCAAAAAGGAGGGAACTTTCAGACCCATTTTAGATCTCAAATTGGTAAACAAATTTCTCAAGGTTCCATCTTTCAAGATGGTGACTATTCGGTCAATTCTACCTCTGGTTCAGGAGGGTCAGTTCATGACTACAGTAGATCTGAAGGATGCATATCTACATATTTACAAGGATCATCACAAGTTTCTGAGATTTACTTTTCTAGACAAGCATTTTCAGTTTGTGGCTCTTCCTTTTGGTATTGCAACAGCTCCCAGGGTGTTTTCAAAAGTCCTGAGGGCGTTATTGGCAGTTATCAGACTGCAGAGGTTTGCAGTAGTTCCTTACCTGGACGACATTCTAGTTCAGGCTCCTTCTTTTCAACAAGCAAACTCCCACACGAAGTTGTTGTCTTTTCTGCACCCCCACGGTTGGAAGGTGAATTTAGGAAAAAGTTACTTGGTTCCAGCTACAAGAGTGGTATTCTTGGGAACCATTATAGATTCTCTGGAAATTAAGATTTTTTTGACAGAAGGAAGAAAGTTAAAAATGTTCAATTCTTGTCTGGCTCTTCAGTCATCTCCTTGTCCGTCGGTGGCCCAGTGTATGGAGGTTATTGGTCTGATGGTTTTGGTCATGGACATCATGCCGTTTGCCCGGTTTCGTCTCAGACCTCTGCAGTTATGCATGCTGAGACAGTGGAACGGGGATTATACGGATCTGTCTCCAAAGATTGTTCTAGATCAGGCTGCAAGAGATTCTCTTCCGTGGTGGTTGTCTCTGGGTCGTCTCTCCCAGGGAACCTGTTTTTGCAGGCCTACCTGGGTGATTGTGTCCACGAATGCCAGTCTGCTGGGTTGGGGAGCTGTCTGGGGTTCGTTAAAGGCTCAGGGTCTGTGGACTCGGGAGGAATTGGTTCTTCCTATAAATGTCTTAGAACTGAGAGCAATTTTCAATGCTCTTCTGGCCTGGCCTCAGATGTCTTCAACCCAGTTTATCAGATTCCAGTCCGACAATATAACGTCTGTAGCTTACATCAATCATCGAGTTCCTTGGCGATGAAGGAGGTAGCCAGGATTATGCAGTGGGTGGAAGTTCACAATTGTCGTCTGTTTGCAATCCACATTCCAGAGGTGGACAATTGGGAAGCAGATTTTCTGACCAGACAGTCTTTTCATCCGGGGGAGTGGGAGCTTCATCCGGAGGTGTTTTCCAGTTTGATTCTCAGGTGGGGTCAACCGGAGTTGGATCTTATGGCATCTTGTCACAGTGCCAAGCTTCCAAAGTACGGTTTGAGGTCAAGGGATCCTCAAGCGGTTCTAATAGATGCTCTAGCAGTTCCTTGGAATTTCAGTCTGGCATAAGTGTTTCCTCCGTTTGCCCTTCTTCCTCGAGTTATTGCCCGGATTTGACGAGAGTGCATCGTTAATTCTCATTGCACCGGCGTGGCCTCGCAGGATCTGGTATGCAGATCTGGTGGAGATGTCATCTTTCCACCTTGGAGTCTTCCGTTGAAGAAGGACCTTCTACTTCAGGCTCCCTTCCTTCATCCAAATCTCGTTTCTCTGAAGCTGACTGCTTGGAGATTGAACGCTCGATTTTATCTTAGCAGGGTTTTTCTGAGTCTGTTATTGAGACTATGATTCAGGCGCGTAAGCCTGTGACAAGAAAGATTTATTACAAGAAATGGCGTAAATATCTTTACTGGTGTGAATCTAAGGGCTACTCTTGGAGTAGAGTTAGGATTCCTAGAATTTTGTCTTTTCTCCAAGTGGGTCTGGAGAAAGGTTTGTCTGCTAGTACCCTGAATGGTCAAATTTCTGTTTTATCTATTTTGTTACATAAACGCATGGCGGATGTGCCAGATGTTCAGTCTTTTTGTCAGGCCTTGGTGAGAATTCGGCCTGTGTTTAAATTTGTGACTCCTCCTTGGAGTCTTAATTTAGTTCTGAGAGTTCTTCAACAGGCTCCGTTTGAGCCTATGCATTCTTTGGATATCAAGTTGTTAACCTGGAAGGTTTTGTTTTTGGTTGCTATCTCTTCAGCTCAAAGAGTTTCGAAGCTTTCTGCTTTGCAATGTGAGTCTCCTTTTCTTGTTTTTCATTCTAACAAGGGTAGTACTTCGTACTGCATTATATTTTCTTCCCAAGTTTGTTTCTTATAGAAAAATTAATCAGGAAATTGTTGTTCCTTCTTTGTGTCCTAATCCTTCTCATAAAGAACGTTTGTTGCACAATCTGGATGTAGTTCATGCATTAAAATATTATTTGCAGGCGACTAAGGATTTTCGCCAGTCTTCTTTATTTGTTGTCTTTTCTGGGAAACGTAAAGGTCAGAAAGCTACGGCTACTTCTCTTTCGTGTTGGTTGAGGAGTGTTATTCGTTTGGCATATGAGTCTGCTGGTCAGCAGCCTCCTGAGAGAATCACGGTTCATTCCACGAGAGCTGTTTCTTCTACTTGGGCTTTTAAAAATGGTGCTTCTGTAGATCAGATTTACAAGGCTGCCACTTGGTCATCTTTACACACTTTTTCTAAATTTTACAAATTTGATACTTTTGCTTCTGCTGAGGCTGTTTTGGGGAGAAAGGTTCTTCAAGCAGTGGTACCTTCTGTTTAGGCTAACTGTCTTGTCCCTCCCTTATCATCCGTGTCCTCTAGCTTGGGTATTGATTCCCAATAGTAATTATGATAATCCGTGGACTCACCGTGTCATTAGAAAGAAAATTAAATTTATTCTTACCTGATAAATTTGTTTCTTTCTTGACACAGTGAGTCCACGGCCCGCCCTGTTTTTCACCTTTTACCTCTGGTCGAATGAATGGGGTTTGTGGGTAAGGGGAGTGGTATTTAACAGCTTTGCCTGTGGTGCTCTTTGCCGCCTCCTGCAGGCCAGGAGTGAATATCTCAATAGTAATTATGATGATCCGTGGACTCACCGTGTCAAGAAAGAAACACATTTATCAGGTAAGAATAAATTTCATTTTCTGTGTGTGTGTGTGTGTATATATATATATATATATATATATATATATATATGTGTGTGTGTGGGTGTGTATGTGTTTATAGATAATAGTAATTCAAAGACAGTGCCAAGGAGTTAGTGTTACATTAGATGACTGTAACCATAGATACATATTATATAGTGTATAGAGCTATATAAGACAGGGTGTGTATATGTGTGTGTGTCAAGAGATGACTGTAAGATACAGATTATAGATTGTACCCTACATTATTATATCTCTACACATGCAGTTTTCCCGTAGCATTGCTGATACTCCATTTGGAGGGGGCCTTTTTTCACCAGACGGCGGTGTCTGCAACCTTTAATGCTTTACCTCGCTCTGCTAAGCGCAAGCGAAAGATTACATATTGCACTCCTTCCCAGAGTACATCAGATAGTTTATTGGATTTAACTAAGGGTTATCGGAGGATGAAGTTCTTTCTGAGACTTCAGAGTATGAATATTCTGGGTCTGAGTCTGCTGCCTCTAAACCTGCGGCTGTGGAGGAACCAGACTTACGTTTAGGAATTTGCGCTTTCTTCTAAACAAAGTTTTTGGCGAATTCAGAGGTTCCAGAGGCCAAATTGCCTGATGAACCTTTAATTCCTAAATTGGATAGAATTTGAGGACAGGGCAGTGCCTTATCCTTCCCTGCTCCTGTTAGATGGCGAACATTATTAAGAATGAATGGGACAGGATTGGATTTCCCCCTCTTCTCCCTTTAACAAATTGTTCCCAGGCCTGGACTCAATGGAGTTGTAAGGTTCCGTCCCTAAATGTGATGGCGTTATCTTCACCCTTACTAAACGTACTACTATCCCGCTTGAGAATTATTCTTAATTTGAAGAGCCCATGGATAAAAGATGGAAACTCTGTTAAGAAAGATGTTTCAACATACGGGATATTTGTTTCAACCGGCAGCGGCTTTCGCCGCGGTTACTGGAGAAACTACTTTCTGGTGTGAAACCTTATAGGATTTGATCAGGGTGGAGGATCCCCTCGACGTTACTCAGAAAAGATATATGGCCGTGAGGGTTGTTAATTCTTTTATCTGTGCTGCTATTAGGCAGTTTATTCTCTTGAATGCTATGGCTTCAGCTTTTTCTGTTCAGGCCCGTCGGGCTGAAGTCATGGTCTGCGGATATGACTTCTAAGTCTAGACTTCTTCCCTCCCTTTAAGGGAATGATTTTGTCTGGTCCAGGCCTGGACTCAATTATCTACATGGTCACAGGGGGCAAGGATTCCCTACTACCGCAAGAGTATATGAACTAATCTAAGGGATGATTTTCGTTCTGATAAAGCCCATGACAGCAATCTTCCGCTAAGCCAGAGCAAACCAGAGCTCTTGAGAGCCCTCTGTCCTGGAATAAATCCAAGTAGAGCAAGCAGCCCGCCGAGTGTACGTCGGCATGTATGGGTGGTCCCCCGGTCCTCTTCTGGATCGTGAAGGGGCAGTATGTCGCTCTTTTCAGTCGCTTGGTTCAGGGACGTGCAGGATCCATGGGTCCTGGAGGTCATAGCTCAGGGTTACAATATAGGTTTTAAGTCTCAGCCACGCAAGGGCAGATTCCTCCTGTCTTCCTGACCAGAAAGGAGGGTAGCCTTTCTGGGGTGTGTACGGGATCTGTCCTCTAGGAGTTACTGTCCTGGTGCCTATCACAGTGAGAGGTTTGGGATACTATTCAAACCTTTTTGTGGTCCCTAAGAAAGAGGGAACTTTCCATCCGATTCTGGACCTAAAGTGCCTAAGCATGTTTTTAAATGTCCCCTCGTTTAAGATGGAGAGAATAAGGTCCATTCTTCCCCTTGTTTGAGAGGGGTAGTTCATGACCACGATAGAACTGAAGGATGCTTCCTTCCCGTACCAATCCTCAAGGATCACTTCCAGTTCCTAAGGTTTGCTTTCCTGGACCAGCACTTTTAGTTTATTGCCCTTCCGTTTGGTCTTGCTAAAGAAATTTTTCGAAGAGTGGAGCATTCGGAACATCTCCTCTGTCTTGCCCTCTAGATCTCCTAAAGGCCATCTGTGGCTCGGTGTATGGAGGTGATTGGTCTCATGGTGTCCATTTGCCAGGTTTCACCTCAGACTGTTGCAACTGCGCATGCTGAACTAGTGGAACGGCGATCATTCGGATCTGTCTCAACAGATTTCTCTGGACAACCAATCGGGAGAATCGCTCTATTTGGTGGTTTTGTCCGGATCACTTGTCCTGAGGGACGTCCGTCTCAAGACCATCCTGGGTGATTGTGACTATGTGTCAGGGTTTTTTCCCTGTTGTTTGCCATGTGCTGCTGGCAGCCATTTTACTCGCCTCTCTTCCTGACTATGGTGCATTGTGGGGGATGCTGCTCATTTCCTACACTTCCTTTTATGGCCAGAGTGGTGTGCATCATCCATATGAGACAGGATGCAGTCTCAGAATTGTGATGTCTTCACTTATTTTTTAAAGGGCCTCTGTTCAGTATGCTTTGCCTTTGCATTGTCTCAGACCTGTTTGTGTGAGTTCCTGTGTATTACCTGGCTGCCTGACGTCCTTCCTGGTTCCTGGTCCCTGGCTTGTTCCTGACTCTGCTGTTTTCCTTGTTCCTGATTCCGGCTCGTCTGACTATTCGCTTTGACTCCTGACTCGGCTCGTCTGACTACCAGCTCTGGTTTTGACTCCTGGCTTATTTGACTTGTGAACTTTTTATTATTTTTTGCTATGAATAAAGGTGTGATTATTTTTGCACTACTCGTCTCAGTCTGATTCCTGGCACCCTGACAGTAATACCCTCGGAAAGGGGGTTATTGAACAGGGGGGGGTTTGTGCATAATATTATTTATTGTGTTTTAATGCTGCGTCATGTGTGTGAGGCTCTGTCAGTGTGTGAACAGTCAGCTTATTAGCGAGAGTTCGACTCAGGCCTTTCTTTGGCGTGTTTTCTCTCTAGTGCAGGGGCGGTCCTGCATGGCACTCCATGTAACAGCGTGTGGCCTCTTTAACTTCCTCTTTCTTGACCGGCGGTTGTAGGAGACAAAGCTGTTTCTTTGCGGTCCAGGTCATAGGAGGTGGTTAGTTCCCCGGCCATTGGGATATAAAGGTGTCATTTAATTTCTATCTAGTCTGCAATAAAAGTGCAAGCTATGGAGGACTCTAATATGTTAGAGGGTACTCCCTCTTTAATTAAACCTAATAACTGTGTCTATTGTGAGGAGGTTTCCGGTTGATCCACCTGCTCAACTCTGTTCCACATGCTTTGATAAAATTGCAATATCTAAAAAGAATAAAATATTTAGTACAACTGAGCCGTCCACCTCTGAAGGTTCTCTGTCCCGTGAGGTGCGTTCCCTACATTCGTCTCTGATTGCACATGCAGCTCCCCAGGACACTACTAATCCTCCTGCGGGAGGGGCCCTTTGGTCGCCAGATTTCGCAGATTAGTTACAAGCGGCGGTTTCTGTGGCCTTTAATGCCTTACCACGCCCTGCTAAACGAAAGGTGAAACATGGCTCTCCGTCCCAGGGCTCATTTACTCTATTAGATGTCTGACAGATTATCAGCTGATGAGGATGACTCCGACTCTTCGGAGGACGTTTTTTCTGGGTCTGAATCTGCGACTTCTAGACCTCCGTCTGAGGAGGAGCCAGATTTTAAATTTAAAATGAAGCATTTGCGCTTTCTGCTGAAAGAGGTGCTTACTACATTGGAGGTTCCTTAACCGAAACTGCCGGAGGAACCTTTGATCCTTAAGCTAGATAGGATTTACGAGGACAGGGTGGTGCCTCAGACTTTTCCGGTCCCCTTTAAAATGGCTAATATTAAGAATGAATGGGAGAAACTTGGTTAGTCCTTTTCCCCTTCTACTTCTTTTAAAAAGCTGTTCCCTGTTTCGGATTCGCAGCTTGAGCTGTGGGGGCCATTCCTAAGGTGGATGGTGCTATTTCCACACTCGCTAAGAGAACGACTATGAGGATAACTCTTCGTTCAAGGAGCCCATGGATAAAAAATTGGAGTCCATGTTGAGATAGATGTTCCAACTCACGGGGTTAGTTTTTCAACCTGCAGCGGCGGTCGCTGCGGTGGCTGGTGCGGCTACCTATTGGTGTGATGCTCTGTCGGCTATGGTCGACGTGGAGACTCCCCTCAAAGAGATACAGGAACAAATTAAGGCCTTACGGTTAGCTCATTCGTTCATTTGTGATGCAAATATGCATATTATTTGCCTGAATGCCAAGACATTAGGTTTTTCTGCTTTAGCCCATAGGGCTCTGTCGTTAAAGTCGTTGTCTGCTGACAGGATAAGAATAAGCCTAAGGGGTCTACTTTTCGTTCCTTTCGTTCAGACAAGTCTTATTGCCAGCAGCCTGCAGCAAAGACAGAGCAGTCCAAGGGATCTTGGAAACCAGCTAACTCTTGGAACAAAACCAAGAAGAGCAAGAAGCCCGCCGAGACAAAAAAAAGGGCCTCCGTCGATCGGTCTCTGGATCGCGTAGGGGGCAGACTATCTCTTTTTGTAGAGGCCTGGATAAGAGACGTTCAGGACCCTTGGGTTCTGGAGGTCGTAGCCCAGGATTACAGGATAGGGTTAAAGACTCATCCGCCCAGAGGCAGATTCCTCCTGTCAAACCTATCATCAAGTCCAGAGAAGAGACACCTTCCTTGGATGTGTGAGGGATCTCTCCTCTCTCTGAGTAATCGTCCCAATCCCTCAAGCAGAAAGAGGTCTGGAGTATTATTCAAACCTTTTCGTGGTCCAAAAGAAGGAGGGCTCGTTTTGCCCAATTCTGGACCTAAAATGCCTAAACAAGTTTCTGTCGGTCCCATCGTTAAAAATGGAGAAGATCATGTCGATTCTGCCCCTAGTTCAAGAGGGACAATTCATGACAACAATAGATTTGAAGGAGGCTTACCTTCATGAACCAATCCGCAAGGATCACTTCAGGTTCCTAAGATTCGCATTCCTACTCACTGTTCGATCTTGCGACTGCCCCAAGAGTCTTTACGAAGGTTCTGGGAGCGCTACTTGCGGTAGCGAGAGCCAGAGGTATTGCAGTGACTCCTTATCTGGACGATATCCTGGTCCAGGCTCCGTCCTGCAGTCACGTGGAGGAGCACTCGAGGGCTCTTCTCCTTCGATCCCACGGATGGAAAATAAACGATGGAAAGAGGTCCCTGGTTCCAAGCAACAGGGTGGAATTCCTGGGTACGATAATAGATTCCTTATCCATGAAGATATTCTTGACAGATCAGAGACGTTGCAAGATTGCGTCCAACTGTCTTTTTTTTTTTTTTTTTTTTTAACATTTATTTTATAGATTTTCAAAAGAAAAAAGAATAAAAAATGGGTTCATACAACATCAGAATAGGAAGAAGATATCGCACTTATGTTACATTTACCTTGAAACATTACCTTACAACAAAAGTTAGATATATCCCAACGCTTTGATAGCTATACATGTTGATCTTCATCCCAACTGTCTTGCCCTTCAGACCTCATCAAGGACATCTGTGGCCAGGTGTATGGAGGTAATTGGGCTCATGGTATCCAGCATAGATGTCATTCCATATGCCAGGTTCCATTTCAGACCTCTTGATTTGTGCTTGTTGAGACAATGAAATGGCGATCACTCAGACCTATCCCAACAGATATCTTTGGACAACCAAACGAGGGAATCCCTCTCTTGGTGGATTCCTCTGGGACAGCTATCCCAGGGGACATCCTTCTTGAGACCATCCTGGGAGATTGTGACAACGGACGCAAGTTTATCAGGATAGAGAGCTGTTTGGGGTGCAAGAAGGGCACAGGGCAGGTGAACTTGAGAGGAATCGAGTCTACCAATAAATATTCTTGAACTTTGAGCGATATTCAACGCTCTGAAGGCTTGGCCTCCTCTGTGGTCGTCCCGATTCAGCAGATTCCAGACGGACAACATTACCTCGGTGGCTTACATAAACCATCGGGGGGAACGAGAAGCTCCCTAGCCATGAGGGAAATATCTCAGATTCTGGAATTGGCAGAGACCCACAATTGTTCGCTCTCAGCGATCCACATTCTGGGTGTGGATAACTGGGAAGCGGATTTTCTAAGCAGACAATCGTTTCATCCAGGGGGAATGGTCTCTCCACCCTGAGGTGTTCATGGAGATCTGCAACAGATGGGGGACGCCAGAGATAGACCTCATCTCATCCAGACTCACCTGCAAGCTACCCAGATACAGGTCGCGGTCCAGGTATCCACAGGCAGAGCTGATAGATGCCTTAGCGGTGCCCTGGGAGTTCAACCTACTTTACATTTTCTTCATAAATGGAAAGAGTCCACAGCTGCATTCATTACGTTTGGGAAATAAGAACCTGGCTACCAGGAGGAGGCAAAGACACCCCAGCCAAAGGCTTAAATACTCCTCCCACTTCCCTCATCCCCCAGTTATTCTTTGCCTTTCGTCCCAGGAGGTGGGCAGAGAAGTGTCAGAAGTTAATTTTTGTCTCTTATGGAGGGTAGTACTCTTTGACATGGGACGGGAGTTTTAAGTAATCCTGTCAGTCTCTCAGTGAGGGATTGGATGAAAGTTAGAGTCCGGAGATGCAAGAAGAGTTTTTCATCAAAACCATCCCGACTCATTTTAACAACTCTACAAGCATTCGGCGTTGTCTAACTTTGCTTCGCTGCCTGCTTTCTTCTCAAGTCCATGGCGTAGGCGAGGCTACTATCCGTCACACTTGAAGGGCCGTGTTCCTGTTCCACGGCGTAGATTTCTGTAAGTTCGTTTCATTTTACTTCTTCATGATTGTACTGCAACTCATTTGTTCCTGCAAACTCACAATGAAAAATACTGGGTCTCAGTGGGACTCCTTTAGTATCTTGGAATCAAGGGTTAATATCTCCTGAGGGGGATTATTGAACATGGGGGCTTTTAATCATGTTTATGTGATTCAATCTGCTTATGTGTGGTGTTAACTGGGCTCGTTGCTCTTTGAACATAACGGCCTTTCGAAGTGACGCAACCTTACAGTCGGGCGTGCTTTTTTTGGACTTTACGGTTCACCTTCTGACCAGGCCTGTTTACGTTTTCCCATTCCTGACTGAGTAGTCGACTGAGAAATCTAGTCCGCTGGTGTCTGGTTCATAGGAGGTGGTGAGTTCCCCAGCCATTGTGGGTGTCAGGTGCCGTTTTAATTGTTTTATATTTAGTCCATTGTTTTGGTATCCTTTATCCAGTTATGGAGGATACTGATGTTGAGCTTGTTCAACTTTCTTATTCAGATTCTTCATCCTGTGACGAATGTGAATTGGCCCCATTGACTCCGGTCAGTCAGTTATGTTCTTTAGACCAAGGGTCGCCAACCTTTCGGACCTCAGGGACCACTAAACAATTTTGAATCTTGTGGACCACTAACATGATTTTTTTTTTTTTTTAAAGGTACAGAATTTGTCTCTATATATATATATATATATATATATATATATATATATATATATATATCACACTCCTGGAAGTGAATCCACCCGCCTGGGTGCAAATATATATAGTGTATGTATGTATATATATATATATATATATATATGTATATATATATATATATATATATATATTCACACACACATACTGTACACAACTAGTATAACCATAGCTAAGTTTACGTTATGTATATGTTTACACATTTTTAAGAATTGGAATTAACTAACAATTACAGAACTGAGAGAATACTTCCAAATGACAGGTGAAGGATGAGTGCCATCTTTTGAGCTGGAAACAGAGGCAGAAAG
Source organism: Bombina bombina (assembly GCF_027579735.1). NCBI lineage: Eukaryota > Metazoa > Chordata > Amphibia > Anura > Bombinatoridae > Bombina > Bombina bombina. Next base: position 235,082,181 of record NC_069507.1, on the reverse strand, counting down.
TAGGAAAAAAGAATTATGTTTAAAAGGACTACAAGATGTCCACGTTTCTTCCCCAGTTAGGAATTATTCAAAACTACTTATTATCATGGACAGACATTGAAGTCATAAATTAAGATTATATCAGAAAGCTCTCAATATGTATGTGAGCTAACCACGACTGATGTTACTGGCAATTACTATAATACTGGTGGGATATGGCTGATCTGCTGGATGGCAATTACTGGAATTCAGGTGGAATGGCTTTCTGCACAGGAAAATTATTAGAATGTGGCCGAACAGGGGTGACACCATCAGAGGAGATTAATTCCTGCTTGATGGTGTCAAGGACCACCAACATCTCACGGACCACTGGTTGGCGACCGCTGCTTTAGACCGTTCCTCAGGCTTGGGGATTCAAGGGACTGCTGAGCCATCCGCCTTGGGGGCCCTATCCTCCGGGAGACGAGTTCCCTACCACTCCCTACTACTACACATGCGGGTAACCCAGGTTATTTTTTTTCCTCCTTGGAGGGTGGATTGTTCCCCCCGGAGGTTGTGGCACATTTTCACTTTTACATGCTTTTGGCGCTTGCGTGTCTATAAAGTCCAGATGTTTATTTGCGATTGTGTTCGTGCCCGATTGCCCCAGGTCTCTCGGCCACAGGAGGGCATGTGCAGTTCCCTGCGGGTGTTACTGTTCCTGAGTGTTGTGCCTTTTGTTACAGACTGTCTCGCCTTTGTGTTCTACTCACACATGTTTCAACTGTTTGGGGACCCTACCTTTCTCGGTTATGGGAATCATCAGTCTCCTCCTTCGAATGGCTCACCTCGTTAGACATGGGGGGATGAAGCAATCTCCATTAAGTCTTGTTATTGAGATCCTTTCCAGTTTTGTTGGAAGAACAGGGTTTCCGTTAGGTTGGTCCTGCGGATCTTTCTGTTCTTCTTGGGCGTTAACCCTCGGGTTGCCTGTCATTTTATTTTATCCGGTTAGGATAAATTTTTATTTTTCATACTATGTTTCCTGCGGGAACATTCTCTGGGATCGATACTCACTGTTTGCTTCTAGGGAAGTTGTTTGGGACACGTTAGTCCCATGTTTGTCTGTTTTTTCTTCCTCCCTCTCTGAGGGCGGAATTAGCCAGCTTGGCATTTATGACCCTGGTTGCAGGTTGGTCCTGCTTGGGTTAAAATCTTCTGTCTCGCGGCTTATTCAGACACATGGCGCCTATTATACATTGCTGGTCAGGTTGGGGTGCCGAGTGCTTTCAACATTATTTATGTTTCTTGTTATTTGTTTTACAAGTTTCAGCTAAACATTCTCAAGAGAGCTTGCGGGTCCGTGCGTTGTTGGATTTTGCTGTACCTTTTGGGTATCCCTTGTCCTCTCCCTTTTGGGGATTTTGGTATTGTACTAGTAAGGCTTGTGTGGGGACCGACTGCTGGGCGATGGTTCTCCTGGAGGAATGTTGGCTCAGTGAGTCTGTTTTGCGGTTTCTAGTTAGGCCTTCGGACTATCTGCAGGTCAGTGTCCTTGGGCCTTTTCCTTCTAGTTTTTTTGCCCGGCTCCGACGAAGCAGGGTTTGGTTGGGTTGTGGTTTTCAGGCCTGGTGCCCTCAGAATGGGCCGCCTTTTGTACCCTCCTGTTTTTTACATTCAGTGTCCTCTATAGCTTGGGTATTGTTTTCCCAAAAGTAATGAATGCAGCTGTGGACGCTTTCCAATTTTGAAGAAAAACTTCAGATTGAAAGAGTCCACAGCTCCCCACCCGTATTTGTTCTGTGGGGCGTCTTATTTTTTATTCTTCTGGATCCTTTTCACCCTGGTATTTCTTCTACTGTTCCTTGTTCATCGGCAGAATGACTGGGGGATGAGGGAAGTGGATGGAGTATTTAAGCCTTTGGCTGGTGTGTCTTTGCCTCCTCCTGGTGGCCAGTTTCTTATTTCCCAAAAGTAATGAATGCAGCTTTGGACTCTCTCCATCTGAAGAAAAGAAAATTATCAGGTAAGCATAATTTAAGTTTTTTCCACTGTTGCCTCTTCTACCTCGAGTAGTGGCCTGCATCAAGCAGGAGCAAGCTTTGGCTATTCTGATTGCTCTGTTGTGGCCACGGAGGACATGGTTTGTGGATCTGGTGCGGATGTCATCGTCTCTTCCACGGAGGTTACCCTGTCACAGAGATCTGCTGGTTCAGGGTGCCTTTCTACACCAAAATCTTGATTCTCTGAGGCTGACTGCGTAGAGATTGAATGTCTAATCATAGCCAAGAGAGGATTTTCGGAGAGAGTGATTAATACTCTCATTCAGGCCAGGAAGCCGGTCACTAGGCGCATCTATCATAAGGTGTGGAGGACCTCCTTTTCCTGGTGTGAGGAATGGGGATATCCCTAGCACAAGGTTAGGGTATCCAGGATTTTGGCTTTTCTACAGGACGGTCTCGATAAGGGTCTTGTCGCAAGTTCCTTAAAGGGACAGATTGCGGCTTTATCTGTACTGTTACACAAGAAGCTAGCAGGGCTTCCTGACATTCAGTCCTTCGTTCAGGCTCTGTCTAGGATTAGACCTGTCTTTAGAAATTCTGCTCCTCCTTTGAGCTTAAACTTGGTTCTTAAGATTTTGCAGATGGCTCCATTTGAGCCTATGCATGCACTTGGCATTAAAATTCTTTCCTGGAAAGTCCTATTCACGCTGATAAGGCTGTTCTTCACACTGGATTGGGGTTTCTTCCCAAGGTTGTGTCGAATCGTAACATCAATCAGGAAATAGTTCCTTCTTTGTGTCCTTACCCTTCTTCATCAAAGGAAAGGTTGCGTCATAATTTGGATTTAGTTCGGGCCTTGAAGTTTTATCTTCAGGCCATGAAGGAGTTCAGACAGACTTAGTCTTTATTTGTTGTGTATTCGAGGAAGCGCAGGGGGGCAGAGGGCCTCTTCCACTTCACTGTCTTTTTGGTTAAGGAGCATGATCCATCTGGCCTATGAGACAGCGGGACATAAGCCTCCTCAGAGGATTACGGCTCACTCAACTAAGGCTGGGGCTTCTTCTTAGGCCTTTAAGAACATTGCTTCTATGGAGCAGATTTGTAAGGCGGCTACTTGGTCTTCCTTACATACTTTTGCAAGATTTTACATATTTGATGCTTTTGCTTCGGCGGAAGCCGCTTTTGGGAGGTTCTGCAGGCTGTGGTGCCCTCAGTTTAGGGCCCGCCTCCTTTTGCCCTCCTGTTTTTTTTCATTCAGTAACTTTTAGAGCTTGGGTATTTCTTCTCACAAGTGATGAATATAGCAGTGGACTCTCCTCCCATTAAGATGGAAAACATAAATTATGCTTACCTGATAATTTCATTTCCATCTGTGGGAGGAGAGTCCACTGCTCCCGCCCATTTCTCCGGTGGGCGGACCTAAATTTAATTTTATTCTTCTGGCACCATTTATACCCTGATATTTCTCCTACTGTTCCTTGTTCCCTTGGAAGAATGACTGGGGGATGAGGGGAGTAGGGGAGGTATTTTTAGCTGGGGTGTATTTGCCTCCTCCTGGTAGCCAGGTTCTTAATTTCCACAAGTAATGAATGAAGCAGTGGACTCTCCTCCCACAGATGGAAATTAATTTATGAGGTAAGCATAATTTGTTTTGTTGGTTTTTTTTTTGTTTTTTTTAATTGTGGATAACTGTTTTATTTGTATATATGTTTTGATTTTTATTTTAGAGAAATGTGATATGTGCACTATGTATTAGTTGGTTGAGATATATATATATATATATATATATATATATATATGTAATAATACTTTATTGAATTTAAGTTGGCTATACTTGTGATTTATAGCAACTGTTATTAGTTTTGTTATAGAAAGAGTTAATATCAAAGTCTGTGGTAATTGAGGGGTTATTTTTTGGTATATATACTGTTCAACAACACCTGCACTAGATGAGAAGCCCTGACAAAGTGCCAAGGCCACAGCACGAAATGTGTAAGCTTGGACTTTGTTTGACCACAGGTACTGTTGTTTTTAACATGTTTCTTAATAAAAGCTATGTTTTACTTCCCTTCATGAAGTCTTCTTGGATCTTTTATTGTATTCTTTAGCTCTAATATATAACTTTGTTTGTACAGTGAATAATGAATTATGAATATTTGCACATATCTATTATTTTAACGTGGCCACTTGTCTGTTAATCATACTTCACCTATAAGCTTTTTATTTTATATTGCTGCTCTGTTTTTTTCTCCCCAGGTGTAACTCCAGTTTCCAATCAGTGGTCTGAATCAGCTACAGACGTTCTGATGTCTCTGCTGCTAGGGTGTGATGTGGCTGTCATGTCAAAGTCACTAAATAATGGTACCCATATTGTGTCTGTGGAAAAGCTGACCGAAAATGGTGTTATGCACATACATGAAAAACTGGTCAGTGAACAGCTAGCTGAGCCAACCAAATCCAGAACCAAAGGCAATCCTTGCAAAGGTAAGACCCCGCTTTTCAAGTTGGTGTTGTAAAATACAGCAGGGGTTATTCACATCAAGCAATGGTTGTAACTCATATAACATGATTGACATTGACACTTTGAAGGCAGAGCTGGCTAGTCATACTAGGGCAGTGTGACACATTCTTTGAGGTCTGTTCTCCATGTTATATTATGGATCAGCAAAACTACAGTCTGAAAATAACTGTACTAATAGCTTACTGTGTGATCACCTAACCACAGAAGTTTTCAGGAACTTAACCACATCTAACATATCACAATGTTAGTGTACAATGTTTTGAAATGGATAAATAACCTTGGGGGGGGGGGGGGGGAATATCTTTCATAAGGTGGTGAGAGTCCATGGCCCATTATGCATGGGATTCACTTCCTAACCATTAGGAGGAGGCTTAGATTTCCCAAAAGTTTTTAGTAGTTCATCCCTCCCACCTCACTGGTATATTAGGAGTTTGGTGAAGAATTAAGGTGCTCCAGATTCTTTGTTGAGAGTGGTCATCAGACTGATTTCAGGTCCATTTCCCTCACAGGGAGACAGAGGGTAAATTGGAGTATGGAGCAGGGACACAATTACTCTCGGTGAAAGTTAGTCGCACGCTTGCCACAGGTGTCGCTGGGACAAGTCCCTAGCCTCCTCTTGTTGGGACGTCAAGATATTCCTCACTTTTATCCTCTGCTGTAATGTGCTCAGCACTGAATGGGCTATCTACATAAAGCAGTTTGCTCTGCGGCTGATTACCACAGTTGGGTGCTTGTCAGGTAAGACGTTTCCAACATTAGCACTCGCTAAGCCCACAGGCTATTAGCAGGTACATTTGACATGTTAAAAAAACAGGAGTCAATATATATAAATGTAACGTGTACCAATATATATCTCTCTTGATCCTATAGGAGGCGCTACAAGCAAAAAAAACCAGATATATCTATAGAGACAATATAGACAAACTGAGTCAGTAATACAGGTAAAAAATGTGTCTATATATAGCGAAATAGCTTTCCAAAGTTATAGTATGGGTGGCAATGCAGCAAACTATATGATCTTAGTTCAGACCAGCAACCCCACACTGAGGCAAGCAGTATTAATGACTACAAATATTGTATGTATGGCTAGTACACAAAATGATTATGTAGATTTGTGATAATTACAAAACATATTTCTTTCATGTAATTAGCAAGAGTCCATGAGCTAGTGACGTATGGATATACATTCCTACCAGGAGGGGCAAAGTTTCCCAAACCTTAAAATGCCTATAAATACACCCCTCACCACACCCACAATTCAGTTTTACAAACTTTGCCTCCGATGGAGGTGGTGAAGTAAGTTTGTGCTAAATTCTACGTTGATATGCGCTCCGCAGCAAGTTGGAGCCCGGTTTTCCTCTCAGCGTGCAGTGAATGTCAGAGGGATGTGAGGAGAGTATTGCCTATTTGAATGCAGTGATCTCCTTCTACGGGGTCTATTTCATAGGTTCTCTGTTATCGGTCGTAGAGATTCATCTCTTACCTCCCTTTTCAGATCGACGATATACTCTTATATATACCATTACCTCTGCTGATTCTCATTTCAGTACTGGTTTGGCTTTCTACAAACATGTAGATGAGTGTCCTGGGGTAAGTAAATCTTATTTTCTGTGACACTCTAAGCTATGGTTGGGCACTTTGTTTATAAAGTTCTAAATATATGTATTCAAACATTTATTTGCCTTGACTCAGAATGTTCAACATTCCTTATTTTTCAGACAGTCAGTTTCATATTTGGGATAAATGCATTTGTTTCAATCATTTTTTCTTACCTTAAAAAATTTGACTTTTTCCCTGTGGGCTGTTAGGCTCGCGGGGGCAGAAAATGCTTCATTTTATTGCGTCATTCTTGGCGCGGACTTTTTTGGCGCAAAATTTTTTTTAAAATTTTTTTTTTCTCTGTTTCCGGCGTCATACGTGTCGCCGGAAGTTGCGTCATTTTTTTACTTTTTTTGCGTCAAAAATGTCGGCGTTCCGGATGTGGCGTCATTTTTGGCGCCAAAAGCATTTAGGCGCCAAATAATGTGGGCGTCTTTTTTGGCGCTAAAAAATATGGGCGTCATTTTTGTCTCCACATTATTTAAGTCTCATTATTTATTGCTTCTGGTTGCTAGAAGCTTGTTCACTGGCATTTTTTTCCCATTCCTGAAACTGTCATTTAAGGAATTTGATCAATTTTGCTTTATATGTTGTTTTTTTCTTTTACATATTGCAAGATGTTCCACGTTGCAACTGAGTCAGAAGATACTTCAGGAAAATCATTGCCCAGTGCTGGAGCTACCAAGCTAAGTGTATCTGCTATAAACTTTTGGTATCTGTTTCTCCAGCTGTTGTTTGTATTGCATGTCATGTCAAACTTATTAATGCAGATAAATTTTCCTTTAGTACTGTTACATTACCTGTTGCTGTTCCGTCAACATCTAATTTTCAGAGTGTTCCTGATAACATAAGAGATTTTATTTTTTAAATCCATTAAGAAGGCTATGTCTGTTATTTCTCCTTCTAGTATACATAAAAGTCTTTTAAAACTTCTCTTTTTTCAGATGAATTTTTAAATGAACATCATCATTCTGATACTGATAATGGTTCTTCTGGTTCAGAGGTTTCTGTCTCAGAGGTTGATGCTGATAAATCTTTGTATTTGTTCAAGATGGAATTTATTCGTTCTTTACTTTAAGAAGTATTATTTGCATTAGAAATAGAGGATTCTGGTCCTCTTGATACTAAATGTAAACGTTTAAATAAGGTTTTTAAATCTCCTGTAGTTATTCCAGAAGTGTTTTATCTCCCTGATGCTATTTCTGAAGTAATTTCCAGGGAATGGAATAATTTGGGTAATTTATTTACTCCTTCTAGACGTTTAAGCAATTATATCCTGTGCCATCTGACAGATTAGAGTTTTTTTGGGACAAAAATCCCTAAGGTTATGGGGCTGTCTCTACTCCTGCTAATGTACTACTATTCCTACGGCAGATAGTACTTCATTTAAGGATCCTTTAGATAGGAAAATTGAATCCTTTCTAAGAAAAGCTTACTTATGTTCAGGTAATCTTCTTAGACCTGCTATATTTTTAGCGGATGTTGCTGCAGCTTCAACTTTTTGGTTAGAAGCTTTAGCGCAACAAGTAACAGATCATAATTTTATAGCATTATTATTATTCTATAACATGCTAATAATTTTATTGGTGATACCATCTTTTGATATCATTAGAGTTGATGTCAGGTATATGTCTCTAGCTATTTTAGCTAGAAAAGCTTTATGGATTAAACTTGGAATGCTGATATGTCTTCTAAGTCAACTTTGCTTTCCCTTTCTTTCCAGGGTAAATAATCATTTTCGTTCCTTTCCTCACAACAAGGAACAAAAGCCTGATCCTTCATCCTCAGGAGCGGTATCAGTTTGGAAACTATTTCCAGTTTGGAATATATCCAAGCCTTATAGAAACCTATAGCCAGCTCCTAAGTACCTATGAAGGTGCGGCCCTTATTCCAGCTCAGCTGGTATGGGGCAGATTACGTTTTCTTCAAAGAAATTTGGATAAATTCCGTTCTCAATCTCTGGTTTCAGAACATTGTTTCAGAAAGGTACAGAATTGGCTTCAAGTTAAGGCCTCCTGCTAAGAGATTTTTTTCTTTCCCGTGTCCCAGTTAACACAGCAAAGGCTCAGCATTTCTGAAATGTGTTTCAGATCTAGAGTTGGCTGGAGTATTTATGCCAGTTCCAGTTCTGGAACAGGGGCTGGGGTTTTATTTTATCTCTTCATTGTACCAAAGAAGGTCAATTCCTTCAGACCAGTTCCGGATCTATCATTATTGAATCGTTATGTTAGGATACCAACATTCAAGATGGTTACTGTATGACTATCCTGCCTTTTGTTTAGCAAGGGCATTATATGTCTACAATAGATTTACAGGATGTGTATCTGCATATTCCGATTCATCCAGATCACTTTTAGTGTCTGAGATTCTCTTTTTAGACAAGCATTACCAGTTTTGTGGCTCTACCGTTTGGCCTAGCCTCAGTTCCAAGAATTTTTTTCAAAGGTTCTCGGTGCCCTTCTTTCTGTAATCAGAGAACAGGGTTTTGGTATTTCCTTATTTGGACGATATCTTGGTACTTGCTCAGTCTTCTCATTTTCGAAGAATCTCATACGAATCGACTTGTGTTGTTTCTTCAAGTTCATGGTTGGAGGATCAATTTACCAATCAGTTCATTGATTCCTCAGACAAGGGTAACCTTTTTAGGTTTCTAGATAGATTCAGTGTCTATGACTCTGTCCTTGTCAGACAAGAGAAGTTTAACATTGATATCAGCTTGTCAAAACCTTCAGTCACAATCATTCCCTTTGGTAGCCTTATGCATGGAAATGTTGGGTCTTAGGACTGCCGCATCAGATGCGATCTCCTTTGCTCGTTTTCACATGCGACCTCTTCAGCTCTGTATGCTGAACCAATGGTGCAGGGATTACTCAAAGATATCTCAATTAATATCTTTAAACCGATTTTACGACACTCTCTGACATGGTGGACAGATCACCATCGTTTAGTTCAGGGGGCTTCTTTGTTCTTCCGACCTGGACTATAATCTCAACAGATGCAAGTCTTACAGGTTGGGGAGCTGTGTGGGGGTATCTGACGGCACAAGGGGTTTGGGAATCTCAGGAGGTGAGATTTCCGATCAATATTTTGGAACTCCGTGCAATTTTCAGAGCTCTTCAGTCTTGGCCTCTTCTGAAGAGAGAGTTGTTCATTTGTTTTCAGATAGACAATGTCACAACTGTGGCATACATCAATCATCAAGGAGGGACTCACAGTCCTCTGGCTATGAAAGAAGTATCTCGAATTTTGGTTTGGGCGGAATCCAGCTCCTGTCTAATCTCTGCGGTTCATATCCCAGGTATGGACAATTGGAAAGCGGATTATCTCAGTCGCCAAACGTTGCATCCGGGCGAATGGTCTCTTCACCCAGAGGTATTTCTTCAGATTGTTCAAATGTGGGAACTTCCAGAAATAGATCTGATGGCTTCTCATCTAAACAAGAAACTTCCCAGGTATCTGTCCAGATCCCGGGATCCTCAGGCGGAGGCAGTGGATGCATTATCACTTCCTTGGAAGTATCATCCTGCCTATATCTTTCCGCCTCTAGTTCTTCTTCCAAGAGTAATCTCCAAGATTCTGAAGGAATGCTCGTTTGTTCTGCTGGTAGCTCCGGCATGGCCTCACAGGTTTTGGTATGCAGATCTTGTCCGGATGGCCTCTTGCCAACCGTGGACTCTTCCGTTAAGACCAGACCTTCTGTCTCAAGGTCCTTTTTTCCATCAGGATCTGAAATCCTTAAATTTAAAGGTATGGAGATTGAACGCTTGATTCTTGGTCAAAGAGGTTTCTCTGACTCTGTGATTAATACTATGTTACAGGCTTGTAAATCTGTATCCAGAGAGATATATTATAGAGTCTGGAAGACTTATATTTCTTAGTGTCTTTCTCATCATTTTTCTTGGCATTCTTTTAGAATACCGAGAATATTACAGTTTCTTCAGGATGGTTTAGATAAGGGTTTGTCCGCAAGTTCCTTGAAAGGACAAATCTCTGCTCTTTCTGTTCTTTTTCACAGAAAGATTGCTATTCTTCCTGATATTCATTGTTTTGTACAAGCTTTGGTTCGTATAAAGCCTGTCATTAAGTCAATTTCTCCTCCTTGGAGTTTGAATTTGGTTCTGGGGGCTCTTCAAGCTCCTCCATTTGAACCTATGCATTCATTGGACATTAAATTACTTTCTTGGAAAGTTTTGTTCCTTTTGGCCATCTCTTCTGCCAGAAGAGTTTCTGAATTATCTGCTCTTTCTTGTGAGTCTCCTTTTCTGATTTTTCATCAGGATAAGACGGTGTTGCGAACTTCTTTTGAATTTTTACCTAAGTTGTGAATTCCAACAACATTAGTAGAGACATTGTGGTTCCTTCATTATGTCCTAATCCTAAGAATTCTAAGGAGAAATCGTTGCATTCTTTGGATGTTGTTAGAGCTTTGAAATATTATGTTGAAGCTACTAAGTCTTTCCGAAAGACTTCTAGTTTATTTGTTATCTTTTCCGGTTCTAGAAAGGCCAGAAAACTTCTGCCATTTCTTTGGCATCTTGGTTGAAATCTTTAATTCATCTTGCCTATGTTGAGTCGGGTAAAACTCCGCCTCAGAGGATTACAGCTCATTCTACTAGGTCAGTTTCTACTTCCTGGGCGTTTAGGAATGAAGCTTCGGTTGTTCAGATTTGCAAAGCGGCAACTTGGTCCTCTTTGCATACTTTTACCAAATTCTACCATTTTGATGTATTTTCTTCTTCTGAAGCAGTTTTTGGTAGAAAAGTACTTCAGGCAGCGGTTTCAGTTTGAATCTTCTGCTTATGTTTTTCATTAAACTTTATTTTGGGTGTGGATTATTTTCAGCAGGAATTGGCTGTCTTTATTTTATCCCTCCCTCTCTAGTGACTCTTGTGTGGAAAGATCCACATCTTGGGTAGTCATTAACCCATACGTCACTAGCTCATGGACTCTTGCTAATTACATGAAAGAAAACATAATTTATGTAAGAACTTACCTGATAAATTCATTTCTTTCATATTAGCAAGAGTCCATGAGGCCCGCCCTTTTTTGTGGTGGTTATGATTTTTTTGTATAAAGCACAATTATTCCAATTCCTTATTTTATATGCTTTCGCACTTTTTTCTTATCACCCCACTTCTTGGCTATTCGTTAAACTGAATTGTGGGTGTGGTGAGGGGTGTATTTATAGGCATTTTAAGGTTTGGGAAACTTTGCCCCTCCTGGTAGGAATGTATATCCATACGTCACTAGCTCATGGACTCTTGCTAATATGAAAGAAATGAATTTATCAGGTAAGTTCTTACATAAATTTTGTTTTTCTCTTTTTAAGTGTGTTCAGTCCACGGGTCATCCATTACTTATGGGATATTCTCCTTCCCAACAGGAAGTTGCAAGAGGATCACCCAAGCAGAGCTGCTATATAGCTCCTCCTCTCACATGTCATACCCAGTCATTCTCTTGCAAGTCTCAACAAAGAAGGAGGTCGCGAGAGGAGATAGGAGTTTTTTACCTAATTATTCTTCAATCAAAAGTTTATTATTTTAAAATGGCACCGGAGTGTGCTGTTTTTTTCTCTCAGGCAGTATTTAGAAGAAGAATCTGCCTGCGTTTTCTATGATCTTAGCAGACGTAACTAAGATCCACTGGCTGTTCTCGCACATTCTGAGGAGTGGGGTAACTTCAGAAAAGGGAATAGCATGCGGGGTTCCCCGCAAATGAGGTATGTGCAGTAATATTTTCTAGGAATGGAATTGACTAAGAAAACACTGCTGTTACCCATATGATGTAAGTACAGCCTTTAATGCAGTAGTAGCGACTGGTATCAGGCTGATAAATGTATGTGCAGTTGAGTTATTTTCTAGGGACTAGAATTTGACTGAGAAAATACTGTTAATACTGAAATAAATGTATAAGCCTTAACTGCAGTAGAAGCGACTGGTAGCAGGCTTAGTGATAACTTTGCATAACATTGGGAAGGTGTTTTAAAACGTTTACTGGCATGTTATTCGTTTTGTGAGGTACTTTAATGATAAATCTTTTTGGGCATGATTTTTTTCCATATGGCTAACGTATATTTCTGCATAGAAACCGTTGTAACAGGTCTCCCACTGTTGTAATATGAGTGGGAGGGGCCTTTTTTTAGCGCCTTGTTGCGCAGTTAAAATTCTAGCACAGTCTTCCTGCTTCTTCCTCCTTGATCCAGGACGTCTCCAGAGAGCTCAGGGGTCTTCAAAATTCATTTTGAGGGAGGTAATCAGTCACAGCAGACCTGTGACAGTGTGTTTGACTGTGATAAAAGCGTTAAATCTTAAATTGATTATCCGTTTTTTGGGTATTGAGGGGTTAATCATCCGTTTGCTTGTGGGTGCAATCCTCTGCTAAATTCATACATTTACTGCTATAATTGTTGGCTATAATTGAATTAGTTCATTGTTATTTCAACTGTGACAGTTTGTGTTTTTAAAAGCGCTGCAGCGTTTTTTCTATTGCTTGTAAATTTGTTGAAAGTTTTTTCCAAGCTTGCTAGCCTTCATTGCTAGTCTGTTTAAACATGTCTGATACAGATGAATCTACTTGTTCATTATGTTTAAAAGCCAATGTGGAGCCCAATAGAAATATGTGTACCAATTGTATTGATGTTACTTTAAATAAAAGTCAGTCTTTACTGGTAAAGAAATTATCACCAGACAACGAGGGGGAAGTTATGCCGCCTAACTCTCCTCACGTGTCAGTACCTTCGCCTCCCGCTCAGGAGGTGCGTGAGATTGTGGCGCCAAGTACATCAAGGCCCTTACAAATCACTTTGCATGATATGGCTAATGTTATGAAAGAAGTATTATCTAATTTGCCTGAGTTAAGAGGCAAGCGCGATAGCTCTGGGTTAAGGACAGAGCGCGCCGATGACACGAGAGCCATGTCCGATACTGCGTCACAATTTGCAGAACATGAGGACGGAGAGCTTCATTCTGTGGGTGACGGATCTGATCCGGGGAGACCGGATTCAGAAATTTCAAATTTTAAATTTAAGCTTGAGAACCTCCGTGTATTGCTAGGGGAGGTGTTAGCGGCTCTGAATGATTGCGACACGGTTGCAATCCCAGAGAAATTATGTAGGCTGGATAAATACTATGCGGTGCCGGTGTGTACTGACGTTTTTCCTATACCTAAAAGGCTTACAGAGATTATTAGCAAGGAGTGGGATAGACCCGGTGTGCCCTTTTCCCCTCCTCCGATATTTAGAAAAATGTTCCCAATAGACGCCACCACACGAGACTTATGGCAGACGGTCCCTAAGGTGGAGGGAGCAGTTTCTACTTTAGCCAAGCGTACCACTATCCCGGTGGAGGATAGTTGTGCTTTCTCAGATCCAATGGATAAAAAATTAGAAGGTTACCTTAAGAAGATGTTTGTTCAACAAGGTTTTATATTACAGCCCCTTGCATGCATTGCGCCCGTCACTGCTGCAGCGGCATTCTGGTTTGAGTCTCTGGAAGAGGCTATTCGCACAGCACCATTGGATGAGATTATGAACAAGCTTAAAGCCCTTAAGCTAGCTAATGCATTTATTTCGGATGCCGTTGTACATTTAACCAAACTCACGGCTAAGAACTCCGGATTCGCCATCCAAGCGCGCAGAGCGCTATGGCTAAAATCCTGGTCAGCAGATGTAACTACTAAATCTAAATTGCTTATTAGGTTATCAACAAATCTAATAAAGAAAGAGGCTTTTCTACGATGTGTACAAGACCTCTTAGTAATGGGAGTGATCCACCCGGTTCCGCGGACGGAACAGGGGCAAGGTTTTTACTCAAATCTGTTTGTGGTTCCCAAAAAAGAGGGAACCTTCAGGCCAATCTTGGACCTGAAGATCTTAAACAAATTCCTAAGGGTTCCATCGTTCAAGATGGAAACTGTTCGAACAATCCTACCCATGATCCAAGAGGGTCAATATATGACCACAGTGGACTTAAAGGATGCCTACCTTCACATACCGATTCACAAAGATCATTATCGGTACCTAAGGTTTGCCTTTCTAGACAGGCATTACCAGTTTGTAGCTCTTCCCTTCGGGTTGGCTACGGCCCCGAGAATTTTTACAAAGGTTCTGGGCTCGCTTCTGGCGGTACTAAGACCACGAGGCATAGCGGTAGCTCCGTACCTAGACGACATTCTGATACAGGCGTCAAGTTTTCAAAATGCAAAGTCTCATACAGAGATAGTTCTAGCATTTCTGAGGTCGCATGGGTGGAAAGTGAACATGTAAAAGAGTTCTCTGTTACCACTCACAAGGGTTCCCTTTCTAGGGACTCTTATAGATTCTGTAGAGATGAAGATTTACCTGACAGAGTCCAGGTTATCAAAAATCCTAAATGCTTGCCGTGTCCTTCATTCCATTCCAAGCCCATCAGTAGCTCAGTGCATGGAAGTAATCGGCTTAATGGTCGCGGCAATGGACATAGTGCCATTTGCGCGCCTGCATCTCAGACCGCTGCAACTATGCATGCTAAGTCAGTGGAATGGGGATTACTCAGATCTGTCCCCTTTACTAAATCTGGACCAGGAGGTCAGAGATTATCTTCTCTGGTGGTTGTTGCGGGTTCATCTGTCCAAAGGAATGACTTTTCGCAGACCAGATTGGACGATTGTAACAACAGATGCCAGCCTACTAGGCTGGGGTGCAGTCTGGAACTCCCTGAAGGTTCAGGGATCGTGGACTCAGGAGGAGAAACTCCTCCCAATAAACATTCTGGAGTTAAGAGCAATATTCAATGCTCTTCTAGCTTGGCCTCAGTTAGCAACACTGAGGTTCATCAGATTTCAGTCGGACAACATCACGACTGTGGCTTACATCAATCGTCAAGGGGGAACCAGGAGTTCCCTAGCGATGTTGGAAGTCTCGAAGATAATTCGCTGGGCAGAGTCTCACTCTTGTCATCTGTCAGCGATCTACATCCCAGGCGTGGAGAACTGGGAGGCGGATTTTCTAAGTCGCCAGACCTTTCATCCGGGGGAGTGGGAACTTCACCCGGAGGTGTTTGTTCAACTGATTCTTCGTTGGGGCGAACCGGAGCTGGATCTCATGGCATCTCGCCAGAACGCCAAGCTTCCTTGTTACGGATCCAGGTCCAGGGACCCGGGAGCGGTGCTGGTAGATGCACTAGCAGCCCCTTGGGTTTTCAACATGGCTTATGTGTTTCCACCATTTCCGTTGCTCCCTCGACTGATTGCCAGGATCAAACAGGGGAGAGCATCAGTGATTTTGATAGCGCCTGCGTGGCCACGCAGGACCTGGTATGCAGACCTAGTGGACATGTCGTCCTGTCCACCATGGTCTCTGCCTCTGAGGCAGGACCTTCTAATTCAGGGTCCTTTCAACCATCCAAGCCTAATTTCTCTGAGGCTGACTGCATGGAGATTGAACGCTTGATTCTATCAAAGCGTGGTTTTTCGGAGTCGGTAATTGATACATTAATACAGGCTCGGAAACCTGTTACCAGAAAAATTTACCATAAGATATGGCGTAAATATTTATATTGGTGTGAATCCAAGAGTTACTCATGGAGTAAGGTTAGGATTCCTAGGATATTGGCTTTTCTACAAGAAGGTTTAGAAAAGGGTTTATCCGCTAGTTCGCTAAAGGGACAGATTTCTGCTCTGTCTATTCTTTTACACAAACGTCTGGCAGAGAATCCAGACGTCCAGGCTTTTTGTCAGGCTTTGGCTAGGATTAAGCCTGTGTTTAAAACTGTTGCTCCTCCGTGGAGCTTAAACTTGGTTCTTAAAGTTCTTCAGGGTGTTCCGTTTGAACCCCTTCATTCCATTGATATTAAGCTTTTATCTTGGAAAGTTCTGTTTTTGATGGCTATTTCCTCGGCTCGAAGAGTCTCTGAGTTATCTGCCTTACATTGCGATTCTCCTTATCCGATTTTTCATTCAGACAAGGTAGTTCTGCGTACTAAACCTGGGTTTTTACCTAAGGTTGTTTCTAACAGGAATATCAATCAAGAGAATGATGGAACAACAATATGTCCTAATCCTTCCTCAAAGAAGGAACGTCTTTTGCATAATCTGGACGTAGTCCGTGCCCTGAAGTTCTACTTACAGGCAACTAAAGATTTTCGGCAAACTTCTTCTCTGTTTGTCGTTTATTCTGGTCAGAGGAGAGGTCAAAAGGCTTCGGCCACCTCTCTCTCTTTTTGGCTGCGTAGCATAATACGTTTAGCCTATGAGACTGCTGGACAGCAGCCTCCTGAAAGAATTACAGCTCATTCCACTAGAGCTGTGGCTTCCACCTGGGCCTTTAAAAATGAGGCCTCTGTTGAACAGATTTGCAAGGCTGCAACTTGGTCTTCACTTCATACCTTTTCAAAATTTTACAAATTTGACACTTTTGCTTCTTCGGAGGCTGTTTTTGGGAGAAAGGTTCTACAGGCAGTGGTTCCTTCTGTTTAATGTTCCTGCCTTGTCCCTCCCATCATCCGTGTACTTTAGCTTTGGTATTGGTATCCCATAAGTAATGGATGACCCGTGGACTGAACACACTTAACAAGAGAAAACATAATTTATGCTTACCTGATAAATTTATTTCTCTTGTAGTGTGTTCAGTCCACGGCCCGCCCTGTCTTTTTTTGAGGCAGTTCTAAATTTTTATTAAAACTCCAGTCACCACTGCACCCTATAGTTTTTCCTTTCTTGTCTTGTTTCGGTCGAATGACTGGATATGACATGTGAGGGGAGGAGCTATATAGCAGCTCTGCTTGGGTGATCCTCTTGCAACTTCCTGTTGGGAAGGAGAATATATCCCATAAGTAATGGATGACCCGTGGACTGAAGACACTACAAGAGAAATAAATTTATCAGGTAAGCATAAATTATGTTTTTGACAAAGGAATGTATACTTAAAATTCCCCCCAAAAACGTCTGAACAGTGTAGAATAGTCCTTAATGCATGAACTAAAGGATTATCCACTTGATAAAGGCAGCACTCTGACTTCACCATAGGTGATGAGACGAGACTGTAGAAAAACTAAAGGAAGGAAAGAGGCACCGTTTTCCTTCCTTTTGTTTTTCTACATTTGACATGTTACAACACAGCCAGGGGACTTGTTTCTTTCCAATGGCATGGAAAGTCCACATATTCCTTACTGTTGATAATTCAACACCTGGCCACCAGGAGGAGGCAAAGACACCCCAACCAAAGCATGAAGTATCCCTTCCACTTCCCATACTCCCGCAGTCATTATTTGCCTCTTTAACTTGGAGGTTGGCAAAGATGGTGCTCTGAAGAAAATTGCATTTAAGTCATTTAATGGGTAGTTTCCCTGCAAGATAGGACTGGGGTTAATGCTGTGCCCATGTTATCCTCTTAGTAAGAGTTTTGATAGCTGTTAGCTGCTGGATGTTGCAGGGAACATTCTCTGTCCTCCTTCCAGCAATTTGTGCAAACACACCCCACCAGGGTTAGCTTACACTGCTTTCCTTTCTACCTCAGGTCCCTGTCAGCTGGATTTTGGACTAACCTGAAAGGCTGTGTCTGCATAAATGCAATGGACACCTGAGGTAATTCCCATTTCCTCTCTTTACTGGGAGTTTTTATTCTGGGACAACCTCTCAAGGGGAAATTTAAGTGATCATGGGGTCCCCGTGGTGGGATTTAGATCTAAGAGGGCAGTTAAGTGAGTCTCCTCTGGGAGTTAATGTATAGAGGGCTCTTCAGGCAACATTTTCACTTTTGGGAATGGTTTATTATTGCCATTATGCCTTCTTTACCCTAGTATGCCTGGGCTCTCAGCCTTTATTGGGGGAGTGTGTGCTACTACGTTCGCTGAGTAGATTAAGGTGCCCTGTCTCTGTGCCGACAGTTTACAGTTTGGTTCCGATAGTGGGAGTAACAGCATAGTGCTCTTGCACATTGCTGTTTAAGCTTTCGGCTAGTTGAAGTGATTTACTTCAACGAGGGCTCTGAATGCTGTTATCTATGTTTATGCCTTTTTTGTGTTTTGCAAGTGATTCCTTGATGGTTTCCGCCATCTAGTGCTGGTTAAGGGTAATTTTCACTTATTTCCTGTACTGCATCAGAGTTAATTTTTGTCTCTTATGAAGAGTTTTTTTCTATGATGATAGAATATCCTTTTCTGAGGTTTTCATAATTTTATTTCCTCCGAGGTACATAATTTTAGCGTTAGATATCGCTCTTATCTGAGATGGAATTTATGTATGTGATGTTTTAGAGGGATGATTAACTCCTCCCCCACCTTTTTTTCCTCCTAATCTCAGAATCCATGTTTTGAATATCCTTTGTACTTATATCACTCGCTTTGCTACAATCTCTCTGGTGTCCCTCGATGACTTAGTGATAAACTTTGCTATTCTGAAAGCTGAAGTTCCAAAGTTAAAATTCATCTGTGGCTGCCTGTTATTCACAGTGCATGTCCTTTTGCTGATGTGTTACAAATATCCATGCCTAAGTCAGCGTTACTGATTTATTCCCTAGTTCTTCTTTAAGAAGGGTTTTTTTAGGTGGTGTAATCATGTTTCTCCCTGATGTGACACTTACAGTGCTGGTCTATATTTTCTGAGGCTCAGAAGAAGCCATCCTACAACATTAGTTGGCACGAATTGACGGCCCTTCACACTTGGATTGTGAACGTGGTTTTCCCAGGGGTACAAGATAGGATTCAGGTATTTCCTTTCAAGTGACAGATTCCTTCTGTCAAGATTCTCTTGAATTCAGTGAAAGAGCAACCTTTCTAAGGTGTGTAGTGGACCTATCTTCTCTGGGAGTGATCACAGTCCCCCTCTCCGTGTAAGGTCTGGGATTTTATCCAAACCTTTTCTTGGTTTCCAAAAATAGGGAACTTTTCGTCTAATTCTGGACTTAAAGTGGCTCAACAGATTTCGCAATGTTCAGTCCTTCAAAATGGAGCCTATCCATATGCATTCTCCTGTTGGTTCTGGAGGGTCAGTTCATAACCACTATAGACCTGAAGGACCCATTCCTTCATTTTTCTATCCTCAGAGATCAGTTCAGTCTCTGATGTTTTCCTTCCTGGACAAACATTTCATTTGTAGTCTTGCCATTTGGTCTGGCCAAGGCTCCAAGGATCTTTACAAAGGTGTTAGGAGCGCTCCTAGCAGTGGCCAGGATGCAAGGAATACCAATTGTCTCATTTCGGCCATGAGCAGAGAGACGTTCTGTCCAGGGGAGTAGACCCTTCCTCCGGATAGCCTCTCGTCTCAATACCATATTGCCTTAGTACCGGTCGATATCGAGGGACCCTCAGCAGTATTGGTGGACGGGTTAGCGTTTTTTTTTTAAAGGTTCCATCTTATTTTTCTGTTCCCTTCCGTTTGCTCTTCTTCCCCGTGTCATAGCCCGCATCAAACAGGAAGGACCTCAGTGATCCTAATTGTTCAAGTTTGACCTTGAGGGACTAGGTTTGAAGACCTTGTATAGATTTCATTCTCCCCTTCATGGAGGTTACCTCAAAGAGTGGACCTTCTACCTCATTCCTTTGTAAAAATATATTCTCTGAGGCTGACTGCGTGGGGTTTTAACGCCTAGTACTGTCTAACCAAGGTTTTCCAACAAGGTCATGGATACTCTGATCCAGGCTCATAGGCCGGTGACTCGTTGGATGTATCACTAGGTGTGGCTCAATTACCTAACCTGGTGCGAGATTCAAGGTTTCCCTTGGCACAAGGTGAGAGTTCCTTGATTTCTGTCGTTTTTCCAAGAGTGTTTGGAGAAAGGTTTGTCTACCCGTAATCTCAAAGGTCAGATTTCTGCCCTTTTGGTATTGCTACCCAAGACGTTAACTAATCTCCCATACATTCATTATTTGTTCAGGCTCTGGTTAGAATCAGGCACTCCTGAACCTATGCATTCTGTGGATATTTATCTTGGAAAGATTTTGTTTTTGTTGGCTATTTCTTTTGTTCGTAGAGCTCAGAATTTCTTACTACAGTGTGATTACCCTTATCCATTTTTTCAGACGGAGAAGGCTTTTCCTACGTACCAAGCTGGGTTTTCTACCTAAGGTGGTCTGACTGCTACATCAATCAAGAGTTAGTAGTACCTTCCTTTTGTCCTAATCCTTCTCAGAAGGAGCGTTGTCACACATCCTAGATGTGGTACGTGCTTTGAAAATTCTATCTCCACGCTTCCAAGTATTTTAGACAGTCTGCTTCCTTGTTTGCTTTGTACCCTAGTGAGAGGAAGGTTATCTATGCCACTGCGACTACCCTTCCTTTTGACCAATAAGTTTCATTCGTTTGGCTTATGCGGAAGCTGATCAGCAGCCTCCTGAGAGCGTTACGGATCTCTCTACAGAGCTGTGTCCTCTTCTTGGGCTTTTAAGAACGAAGCATCAAGTTTGCTGGTTTTGCCTCAGCTTAGGTTTCCTTTGAGAGAATTGTTCTTCAAGCTGTGGTGCCTTCTGTTTAGGTCCGCCTGCCTTATTCCCTCCCTGCTCATTCTGTGTCCTCCCTAGCTTGGGTGTTCCCAACAATAATTAATGAATTTGTGGACTCTCCTGCCATTAGAAAGAAAACAAAATTTATTCTTACCTGATGATAAATTATTTTCTTTCCTGGCATGGAGAGTCCACGAACCTGCCCTATTTTTAAGCCGGTATTTTTCCTAATCCTCTGGCACCTCTATTCCCCAAATGTTTCTCCTTTTCCTTGTACAGTATGAAAGTGTATGGATTATCTTATTATCTAAAAGACCCACAATGCTGCCCAAAATACCGATATTCTCCCGATAAAGGTATAAATACATTTTATTATGGACTCTTCATACTGCAATTGAAGTCAGTTCCATATATTCTATTCCTTGTACTTGTATATGGCAATACAGTTCCTGTTAAAATTCTTAAAATAGTGTTTCTAATTGTTGTTTTTCCCCTTACCGGACCTCCGATGGCTTATTTACCTCCTCTCCCTGAGTTATGGAAGGGCTGCGTTCTGCTGTCGCTTTTTATATAAACATTTCTTTATAAAAAATTGTGGCCACAATTATACCTCGATTCGAGGTTCAAAAAAATGTGTAAAATCTTCTATGCATGCATAAAAATGTTAAACAAAAATTGTAAATCACTTTTCTTGTATCACTGTTAGTCCGTTTTATTATGGACTCTTCATACTGCAATTGAAGTCAGTTCCATATATACTATTCCTTGTACTTGTATATGGCAATACAGTTTCTGTTAAAATTCTTAAAATAGTGTTTATATTTGTTGTTTTTCCCCTTACCGGACCTCCGATGGCTTATTTACCTTCTCTCCCTGAGTTATGGAAGGGCTGCGTTCTGCTGTCTCTGGAGCTTGCAGGCAGGCTGATACGTTTCTTGTATTTCAGCGTCCTTGCTGACTAGCGTTCGGAGTTCCCGGCAACTCCCTTCTACCCAGTCACGTACCTTGCTTGTATCTCGTTACTTCAGAGGGCCAATCAGGAAACCGGTAGTCGAAAGGGGAAGTTCCTCTCGGTGTTGGTTGTACTTTGAGCCAGTAGAATCCTCTGTGAATAATAGTCACTGCAATTGAAGTCAGTTCCAGATATACTATTAAGTAAGCCTAGTACACAGACTCTGCCCACGTGTGAACACTTAAAGGGACACTGAACCCAATTTTTTTTCTTTTGTGATTCAGATAGAGCAGACAATTTTAAGCAACTTTCTAACTTACTCCTATTATCAATTTCTCTTCATTCTCTTGCTATCTTTATTTGAAAAATAAGTCATCTAAGCTTTTTTTTTTCAAAACTCTGGACAGCACTTTTGTATTGGTGGATGAATTTATCCACCAATCAGCAAGGACAACCCAGGTTGTTCACCAAAAATGGGCCGGCATCTAAACTTACATTCTTGCATTTCAAATAAAGATACCAAGAGAATGAAGAAAATTTGATAATAGGAGTAAATTAGAAAGTTGCTTAAAATGCCATGCTCTATCTGAATCACAAAAGAAAACATTTGGGTTCACTGTCCCTTTAACCTGGACCTTTCCCTTATTTCCTTGGCTGAATGACTTGGGGAGTATAAGAAGTGGGAGGGATACTTAATGCTTTGGCTGGGGTGTATTTGCCTCCTCCTGGTGGCCAGGTATTGAATTTCCAATGAATGAATATGTGGACTCTCCATGCCAGGAAAGAAAATAATTTAACATGTAAGCATAAATTTTGTTTTTATAACGGATATAATAACCACATTCACATTAGACTATAACTGCTTTACAATCTGTGTGTTTGGAGATTTGAGGAGAAGTCAGGGTCTCTTTATGGGATACACACATAATGCTGTACTTGCCTCTAAAGGAGTCTGTCCTCCGTCTGTACCGTGCAGAGGAGTTCTTCAGATTTTGCCCCTGGTTTTAAAGATGGTGTGTTTTACTGTGTCTGAGAGATTGGCGGCAATGCCCAATCCGAGTAAGTGCAAAAGAGTCTTTTATATACAATGTTCTCTGATTTCCCTAGTACTTCTGAATCTCACGAGATCAGAACTGCAGATCAATCTTCTGAGAGTGAGGTACTACCATTAATCAAGTCTTTCAAATAAAAATGTGTAATCTTCCTCCTTTATTTTTAAGTTTATTCATCTTGCAACTCTTCTAAAGTAGGTATTAAATATCTTAGGGGTACAAGATGGAAGAAAAATATATTAAGCAATTGGATTAAGTTCCTGAGGCGGTATCTGAAATCTTATCCAAGGAATGGTCCTGGTATAACATTCTAATGTGCAGCATAAGTAGTTGGTGCCATTTCTACTCTTGCTAAGAGGACTACTTTTACCTTAGTAGATAATACCACTTTAAATTTCTTATGGACAGGAAATTAGTCTTTCCACAGAAAAGCCTTCATTAAGTGAGTTATTTATTTAATCCAGCTTTTTATATTACAGGTTGGTGGCTTCTACTCTTTGGTGTAATAATTTTTCTGAACAGATGTCAGATAATTGTGTTGATGAATATTTCTTTCCTATGGCATGGAGAGTCCACAAAACATTCTAATTACTTGTGGGATATTCACTTCTTGCCAGAAGGAGGCGGCAAAGAGCACCCCAGCAGAGCTGTTAAGTATTACTTCCCTTACCCATAACCCCCAGTCATTCTCTTTGCCTTGATCACGGTAGGATGGCGTAAATGGTGTTTGAAGATTTAAATCCTTTTAATGGGTACTTTCCCTGCAAGCAAGGTTTGAAGGTACCTGCACTATAGGGGTTAAATCGTGGATTGTTTTTTAATTTGTTTTAGGGGCACTGCTTTTATGTGAAAAGAGGCATCATTTTTTGTTGGGGCTCAGAGATGGAGAGTGTATGAAGTGTTTGTTTTACTTGTTGCAATCGCTTTTTCAGCTCAGCTTATTAGTCCAATCACTTTTTACTGTGCTGCGGTTGGTTTTCGCACCGTTTTTGTTTGGTGCAATTTAAAAAAAAAAAGTTTTGTTTTCCCTGGCTTCATTCCTTACTGTTGAGAAATACAACACCTGGCCACCAGGAGGAGGCAAAGACACCACATCCAAAGGCTTAAATATCCCTCCCACTTCCTCATTACCCCAGTCATTCTTTGCCTTTCATCACGTTAGGAGGTGGAAGAGAAGTGTCAGAAGATTTGGAGAGTCCTGAAGAAGGGTATCTGCCCTTCGAGATAGGACTGGAGTTTTAAGTATTTATGTCAACCTCTCAGTGAGAGTATTGATGAAAGTTAGAGTCTGGAGATTCAGGGAAAGTTTTTTTTCTGCGAAACCATCTAGACTACTGCTTACAGCTCCTAAGCAATCAGTGTTGACGAGTTTCACTGCCTGCTTTCTCTTACTTAAGTCCATGTTAGGAGCGCTGCTATAAGACTGTCACGCTTGAGAGGCTGTGTTCTGTTCTACAACATGGATCTTGGAGGTAAGATTGTTTCAATTTTTACACATAAAACACTATAGCAGGGTTACAGTGTGGCTCCTTTATACCTTGGTAGGATCCTGGGTTAATATCCTCTGAAGGGGGTTTATTGAACAGTTTGGGTTAATTAATCAGTGTATTAATTATTTGCATGCTGCTTTGTGTGATTTTTTTTTCCTGGACTGATAGACTGTGTGTTTTTGCCTGGAACAAACAGGTTTCCACTTTAAGTTTCACTTTCGTTTTTGAAAGTGTTGCACAGCTCCTATTACTAGCTGTACTTGTTATAACAAGGGAAGTAATGTCTTGCACTCCATGTGACCGGGCGTGGTCTATGTTCATTTCCTCCATTCCGGCTGAGATTTGAACCTGAGGAAAGTGTTTCCTCTGTTACCTGTCTGGTCTAGGAGCTGTTGAGTGCCCCAGCCATTGGGAGGATAAAGGTGCAAATTTTCTATAATAAAAAAACTTTATTTGTGTCCTCCTGTGGGTATTACCTGAGCTATGGAGGACTGTGACATGTTAGAAGGTACTCCTTCTGTACTAAATCATACCTGTTTATATTGCGGACTTTGCCACGCAGTTACAAATGGCGGTGTCTACGGCCCTCAGTGCATTACCTCTTTCAATGAGCAATTGCGGAAGCCTCCTGTTCCATTGTCTCCTACATGTTCGTTCTCACCCAAGCCTCCCTCTCCTCCCTTGCCTCCCTCTCCTCCCTTGCCTCCTGGTCCCGAGTCACCAGGTACTGCTGAGCCGATGCATTTGGGATTCACGCGTCTCTCCGCGGCGGAGAGGGCCTTTAGGAGGAGGGAGGGGCCCTTGCCTCTATTGTGGGTTACAGGGCCACATTTTGAAGTCTTGTCCTACACGGCCGGGAAACGCTCACACCTAAGGTCCTGTCGGGGGCAGACCTTGGGTGGTTTATCCTCATCCCCGGAACCGCTAAAGGAGAAACCTTTGTTCACGGTTGTCCTTTCCTGGGTGGACTCCTCCATAGTCACCCAGGCTCTTCTTGACTCCGGTGCTCACAAAACTGCCCCGTTATCCATGGCTGTTGGGGCTCTCCATTTTGAAACCCTCCAGTTCCAGGTGATAAACTCTCCGCATTTTCCGGTTGTTCTGGGTTATCCCTGGCTCCAAAAGCACAATCCCAGTCTTGATTGGCGCAGGTCCGAAATTTTGTTGTGGTCTCCGCAATGTATTTCCACTTGTTTTCGGAAACCAGTTAAAGTCTTGTGCACTTCTTCGGTATCTCAATTGCCAGAGGAGTACCGAGAGTTCCTAGACGTTTTTGACAAGGTGCGTGCCGGTACATTGCCTCCTCACTGGTCTTACGATTGTGCCATAGACCTGCAACCCAGAGCCATTCCCCCTCGGGGCCGGATTTACCCTCTGTTTGTTGCGGAGAATTGTGCTATGGAGGAGTATGTTGCCGAAGCTCTGCTGCGGGGGATCATCCGCAAATCCTGCTCTCCTACAGGGGCTGGCTTCTTCTTTGTGATGAAAAGGGTGGCGAGTTAAGACCATGCATCGATTATAGGGGTCTTAATCGTTTACCATTAAGAATGCTTACCCTATTCCGCTCATTATGGAACTCTTGGACCGCCTCAAGGGAGCTATGGTCTTTTCTAAACTTGATTTGAGAGGAGCGTACAATCTCGTTAGGATCAAGGAGGGCCACGAATGGAAAACAGCATTTAACACCAGGAGCCTGTTTTGTAAACTCGAGAAGTGTGAGTTCCATCAGACTCGAGTAACCTACCTTGGTTATGTTACCTCCGTTGCAGGGTTCTCCATGGATCCTGACAAGTTATCTGCAGTTCTGCCGTGGCCTCACCCAGTTGGTCTTCGGTCTATTCAACGTTTTTTGGGGTTCGCCAATTACTATAGAAAGTTTATTAAAAACTTTTCTTCCTTGGTCAAACCTATCAGACATGACCCATAAAGAGAATGATCCACTACATTGGTCACCTACTGCTATTAAGGCCTTTGATAGTCTTAAGACTGCCTTTGCTGCCGCTCCAGTTCTGGCTCATTCTAACCCTGTCCTGCCTTTCGTTCTTGAGGTCGATACGTCTGAGACTGGAGTAGGTGCCCTCTTGTCTCAACGTCCTACGCCTGACGTTTCCTTGCATCCGTGTGGTTTCTTCTCTAAGAAATTGTCTTCAGTGGAGAGCAATTATGAAATTGGTGACGGAATTACTGGCTATAATTTTGGCACTCAAGGAATGGAGGCATCTTCTCGAGGTTACTAGCGTGCCAGTGCTCATTCTTACTGACCACAAGAAGTTAACTTATCTCTATGAAGCAAAACGTTTGTCACCCCAACAAGCCAGATGGGCGCTATTTTTGTCTCGGTTTAATTTTGTGGTCTCCTACCTGCCTGGTAGTAAGAATGTTTGGGATGATGCCCTCTCTCGACAATTTTTCGCCTCTGTCCGAGGAGTCTGTACCTACTCCAGTTATACTTCCTGACCATATTTTGGCTACCATAGTACTAATTTGAATTCTCCCTTGGGGGAGGAGATCCTGGCTGCACAAACCAATGCACCTCCTGAGAAACCTAGTGGTAAGTGTTTTGTTCCTGAGAATATTCTAAACTTTTGCACACTTACCACTATCCTAAAGCCGCAGGTCACCCAGGCAAGAACAAAATGATTTGGTCTGTCACTCGACAATTCTGGTAGCCAGGTCTTCGTTCTGATGTTGCTGCGTATGTTGCCTCCTGCTCAGTTTGTGCACAGAATAAGACTCCTCAACTTCTTCCTGTGGGTCTTCTTCAACCTATTGCTAATGGTGAGCGTCCTTGGACACAATTTTCCATGTACCTCATTGTCGAGCTCCCTGCTTCCAGTGGCAATACTGTTATCCTTATGGTGGTTGACCGTTTTTCTAAAATGTCACATTGCATTCCCTTGAAGAAGTTGCCTACCACTCAGGAGCTTGCTTCAATTTTTGCCCGGGAGGTCTTCCGTTTACATGGGTTACCCAAGGCGATATTGTCGGACCGGGGTAGCCAGTTTGTCTCCAGATTTTGGCGTTCCTTTTGTGCTCAAATGGGGATCCAGCTTTCCTTCTCCTCTGCATATCACCCTCAATCCAATGGGGCTGCGGAACGGTCTAATCAAGCTCTGGAACAGTTCCTCCATTGTTGTCTCAGATCACCACAAATAATTGGTCTGAACTGTTACCTTGGGCAGAGTTTGCTCATAATAGTGCTATTAATGCTTCCTCCAAGTTATCCCCGTTCATGGCGAATTATGGGTTTCAACCATCCTTGTTGCCCGATTCATTGATGTCTCAGGTTATTCCGGCTTTGGAGGAGCATCTCCGGCAACTCCATTCCACGTGGGTGCAGATTCAGGATTGCCTTCATCTTTCTATGCAGCGCCAAAAGTTCCAGGCTGATCGTAGGCGTCTACCCGCGTCTTCCTACCAAGTTGGTGAGAGAGTTTGGCTGTCCTCCCGCAATTTGAACCTTCGTGTGCCTTCCATTAAACTGGCCCCCTGTTATGTTGGTCCTTTTCGAATACTCCGACGGGTCAATCCTGTGGCTTATGCTCTTGACCTTCCTCCTGCAATGGCCATCTCTAATGATTTTCATGTTTCCTTCTTGAAACCATTGGTTTGTAATCGGTTTACCACTGTGTTGCCTCATCCCCGTCCTATCTTTGTTTACAACCATGAGGAGTATGAGGTCATCAGCATTATTGACTCTCGTATGTTCAGGGGCCTCGTACAGTATTTGGTTCACTGGAGGGGCTACGGTCCGGAGGAGCGTTCATGGGTTCCCTCCTCTGATGCTCCCGCCCTCCTCCGTGAATTCCATGCCCATTTCCCCAATAAGCCTTTTGTCCTCCCGCGGGGGAGGGTTCCTTGAGGGGAGGGTACTGTCAGGGTACCTGGTAGTCTGACTCGACTCGTCTAACTACCAGCTCTGTTTTTTTATTCCTGGCTTTTTATTTGACTTATTATTATTATTTTTTGCTATTGATAAAGGTGTGATTATTTTTGCACTTCTCGTCTCAGACTGATTCCTGTCACCCTGACACTTTTAAAAAGTTGTTCCCGGACTCTCAACTGGATTTGTGGGGCTCCATTGCCAAGGTGGATGGTGCTATCTCTACGCTTGCTAAACGTACAACTATACCTCTTGAGGATAGTTCTTCATTCAGAGAGTCAATGGATATGAAAATGGAAACCTTTCTGAGAAAGATGTTTCAACATACAGGATTTTTGTTTCAACCAGCGGCTGCAGTTGACAGCGGTTGCCAGAGTGGCTACCTACTGGTGCAAATCTTTGTCTGAAGTCATTGAGTTTGAGTCTCTAATCAAGGATATTCAAGACAGAATTAAAGCTCATAGAATTGCTAATTCTTTTATCTGTGATGCGAACATGCAAATTCGCCAAGGCCTCTGGCTTTGCAGTCCTAGCCCGCCTGGTGCTCCGGTTGAAGTCTTAGTCTGCGGATATGACTTCTACGTACAGACTCCTTTCTGTTCCCTTCAAGGGAAAGATTTTATTTGGTCCAGGCCTGGACTCCATTATTTATACTGTTACCAGAGGCAAGGGTGCCTTCCTACCGCAAGATCAGATCAAGTCTAAGGGACGACAATCTTCTAATTTTTTATCCTTTCGTTGTGACAAATCCCAACGACAACAACCCTCCTCCAAGCCCGAGCACCCCAAGAGTACTTGGAAGCCGGCTCAGTCCTGGAATAAATCCAAGTAGAATAAGAAACCAGTCGAAAACAATTCGGCATGAATGGGCAGCCCCCTGATCCGGGATCGGATCGTGTAGGTGGAAGACTGTCTCTTTTTTCAGACACCTGGTTCAAGTACATACAGGATCCGTGAGTCCTGGAGGTTGTATCTCAGGGATACAAAATAGGCTTCATATCTCATCCGCCAAGGGGCAGATTCCTTCTCTCGAATCGGTCTACCAGACCAGAAAAGAGGGCTGCCTTTCTAGGGTGCGTTCGGCATCTATCCTCCTCAGTTGTGGTTGTCCTGGTGCCTATCTAAGAAAGAGGTTAGGGGTTTTATTCAAACCTTTTCGTGGTCCCAAGATAGGATGGGAACTTTCCGCCCAATTCTGGACCTAAAGTGGTTAAACAAATTTATCAGTGTCCCTTCCTTCAAGATGGAGACGATAAGGTCCATCCTTCGTTTAATTCAGGAAGGCCAGTTTATGACCACTATAGATCTGAAGGCTGCTTACCTTTATGTTCCAATTCACAGGGAACACTTTCAGTTCCTGAGGTTTGCATTCCTGGACCAGCACTTACAGTTCATTGCCCTTCCGTTTGGCCTAGCTACTGCTCCAAGAATATTTACAAAGGTTCTGGGGCTCTTCTAGCCGTTGCCAGAACTCAGGGTATTGGACGATATTCTGGTGCAAGCACCATCCTTTTGTCTTGCAGAAGAATTCTAGGAGTCCCTTCTCAGTCTTCTTCGATCACATGGGATAAGAGTACTCTTTGCCAAGTTTATCTTCCATCCAAGTACCATGGTGGAATTCCTGGGTACTATAATAGACTAACAGACCAGAGACGTTGCAAGCTAACTTCGGCATGTCTTGCCCTCCGGACCGCCTTGAGTCTCTATGTGGCTCAGTGTATGGAGGTGATTGGTCTCATCGTGTCCTGCATGGACATCATTCCTTTTGCCAGGTTCGGTCTCAGACCTTTACAACTGTGCATGCTGATGTAGTGGAACGGCGATCATTCAGATCTTTCTCAACAGATTGTGTTAGACAGCCAGTCGAGAGAATCGCTCTCTTGGTGGCTCTGTCCATATCATCTGTCCCGAGGGAAATGCTTCTTAAGACCATCCTGGGAGATTGTGACTACGACCCCAAGCCAACCCAGATGGGGAGCTGTGTGGGGTGCCAGGAAGGCACAGGTGTTGTGGACTCAGGATCAATATTTTGGAACTATGAGCAATTTTCAAGGCCTTGAAGGCTTGGCCATTTCTGGGGTTGTCCCAGTTTATCAGATTCCAATCGGACAATATAACCTCAGTGGCTTATATCAACCATCAGTGGGGGGGGGGGGGGACGAGAAGTTCCTTGGCGATGAAGGAAGTATCTAAGATTCTGGAGTGGGAGGATGCACACAGCTGTTCGCTGTCAGCGATCCACATTTCGGGTGGGGACAACTGGTAGGCGGATTTTCTCAGCAGGCAGTCCTTCCATCCAGGGGAATGGTCTCTCCATACTGAGGTGTTTGCAGAGATATGAAGCAAGTGGGGAACGCCAGAGATAGATATCATGGTGTCCCGTCTCAATACCAAGCTATCCAGGTACAGGTCAAGGTCGAGGAATCCCCAAGTGGATCTAATAGATGCACTAGCAGTGCCCTGGAGGTTCAAACATATATTTTCCTCCATTACCGTTTCTTCCTCGATTGGTGGCCTGCATCAAGCAGGAGTGGGTATCAGTAATCCTGATTGCTCCATCGTGGCCACAAAGGACGTGGTTCGCGGATTTAGTGGGGATGTCCTCTGTGGAAGTTACCTTGTCGCAGAGACCTGCTGATACAAGATCCATTTGTTCATCAAAATCTAGATTCTCTGAGGCTAACTGTGTGTAGATTGAATGCTTTTTTTTTTAGCCAAGAGAGTTTTCTCTGAGAGTGTCATTGATACTCTTATTCAAGCTCGTAAACCAGTTACTCAGCGTATCTACCACAAGGTGTGGATGACCTATTTATTCTGGTGTGAAGAGCGTGGTTTTTCCTGGCACAGAGTTAAGGTTGCCAGGATCTTATCTTTTCCCCAGAATGGGCTGGAGAAGGGCCTTTCTGCTAGTTCCCTGTCGTTTTTTGTTTGTTTTATAAATCAAAGTTTTTTTATTGAGGTATTGCGTAATACAGAAGTTGTTACATAACATCATGTGAATGATTTGCCATTAACTAATACATGTTTTTCAGTGAGCACATAAAACATAAGCAAAGGGTCACAGCAAACCCATATCGGAGTGAGATAATTCACAGATTTCACAAGTACTCATCAGCTTAATAACTCTGTAAACATTACATAAAATAGCTAACAATATAGGCTATATTAACTCTATAATTAAAGCATAAAGTAATATACATGACAAGCTATAATACCTCGTTTTTTTTTTTTTTTTTAAACATTAGAATAAACTTTAGAAAAAACTTTTCTCCCTTGTAAAGGAGGATACCTTATAGGGTGATATCTGACTTCCACTTATGAAAATTGAGAAAAAGGATAGATTTGTAATAGAGGAGAGTAATACATATGATATATATAGTGGAATAATAAGAATGAACAAACAAATATAAACAAATAATATAAACCGAATATTTGGTATGACAGCTTATTTCAATGATAACTCACCAAGAGCGGATTAAAACCACAGAATATTCACCATTAAAGTGAGAAAAAAGAAAAGGAAAAGAAAAAAGCCCCTTATGGACATGAAAAATAAACAAATAGATATAAACAGATAATATAAACCAGATATTTGGTATGACAACTTATTTAAATAAAAACACAATGGAGGGTTAATACCTACAATACATTCACCAAAATGGGTGAATCCTATTGACATGAAACAGTAAAATTGGACTAGGAAGTAGATGCTAAATTGAGACATTTTAGGTGATTTAGAAAAATTACCCCTTAGGAGCTCCCACTCTGTAACAGGCAATTACTTTTTGTGATATTAATTTCATGGCCTGACTCATAAAATTAGTGGCAACAGAAAATAAAATTAAGCAATATACCACATAGCAAACCCCATGCTAGCTAAAGAATGACAGGAACATCAATAGATGTAAACACATTTAGAGAGGGGGCACGCTCTCCTAATTAACTAAGGAGTAATAATCCAGCTGATATGGGCTGTAATAGCTCTTAAATGGATCCCCTGCATAGGGGGACCACATGCATAGATAACCCCAAGGACATCCCTTTTTTGTGTAAAATTTGCAAGCCTCATCTGAACAGGTATAGATACCAAGAACCTAAGGTAAGAAGAGTGGGTGAAAATAATGGTTAGAACCCTCAGCTAAACATCAGACTAGAGAGACGTCATTCACAGATTGTGGACTGTAAAGGTACACAGCCTGTATTGCCAAAATTATACAGAACAATAACCTACACAATGCAATCCTCTGTAATAATGTCTGAGTAAAAGTATCTTCATTTTGAGCAAGGTGTAAGAGCCCCAAAACTCAGTGTCATAATTAAATAGTCAGCATCATCTTATGGAAGTCTGCCAAGTATAATGAAGCTATCTACATCGGGACAAAATTACCCAATCCCCTTTCTGGTGTTTCTGATCTTGTCTCCGCTATAGAGTGAGCTACGACTGGAGGATGTGGTAAGCGGGTGCAAAAAAAAGGCTCCTCAAATTGTATCTGACGCTCTAGAGATGGGAATTGCAGACAAACAAGAGTATTCAGGATCACAGCAGACCCAGCTAGAGGACAGCCCCCAGTGATATGCAAGTCTCCGGTCAGCACCGGAGCAGTGAATATCTCCTCGTAATACATCGGGTGGTCGGCCGCACCCACCCGCACTCGTATCTGCTTTCCCTCAGGTATACTGTCAGTCCTGAGGGTAAGACAGGTAGAGGCGTCTCCTGAGTCTCCACTGTTTTGGTGTAGTAAGTCAGCTTCCTGCGGTCCCATGTTCGGTGCCCTCCGTGAAACTGGGGTGGAAGAAGTAGTCCCAGCTACACTAAAAGGAGGTTGTGAATGGCCATGCTGCGGGTCTAGCTCCATGGTAGTCGCCATTTGCAATTGAGGGCACTGCTGCTTCTGAGGGCGGGCTTTCACGAGATATATCAAATGAGTAAAATTAGTGTCTATTTTCTTAGAGCAACCAGGAGGGCTTGTAGCTCCTTGGGCGATGTCTCATCCATACTGACAAATGGCCTCACTCCCTAGTATTAGTGATGAAATGGATCTGCTTTACCCGGCAGACCGGGGGGGATGATCAGATGAAAAAAGGCCGCTGCTGTATCTATCCAGACGCCCTGGATAATGATTCTGTATAAATGATCTCCATATAAAACATATCGGTCAGTTCAGCTGAGCTTCGTAAATCCAATTCTGCCAAAGAAAATTCTGAACTTCCAAGTGATAGGCAAATAAACAACAAACTTTCTTCATATAGCTTGGAGCCTTTGTGTTTTGCGTCTGGATATGGCGGCTTCTAGGACACGCCCCCGGCCCTGTCGGTTTTATTACACAAGAGACTGGCTGAGCTTCCAGACGTGCAGTCATTTGTTAAGGCTCTGATTAGGCTCCTCCTTGGGGCCTAAATCTTGTTCTTCGGGTTTTGCAACAGGTTCTGTTTGCGCCTCTGCATTCCATTGACCTTAAATTATCTTGGAAGGTTCTCTTTTTATTGGGTATTGCCTCTGCGCGCAGAGTTTCTGAGATCTCTGCTTTTGCAATGTGAGCGCCCTTATCTGATTTTTCATGCAGATAAGGCAGTTTTACGTACTAAATTAGGTTTTCTTCCTAAAGTTGTTTCAGATCACAACATCAATCAGGAGATTGTGGTTCATTTCTCCAACATAGGTGTGTCCGGTCCACGGCGTCATCCTTACTTGTGGGATATTCTCTTCCCCAACAGGAAATGGCAAAGAGCCCAGCAAAGCTGGTCACATGATCCCTCCTAGGCTCCGCCCACCCCAGTCATTCTCTTTGCCGTTGTACAGGCAACATCTCCACGGAGATGGCTTAGAGTTTTTTAGTGTTTAACTGTAGTTTTTCATTATTCAATCAAGAGTTTGTTATTTTCAAATAGTGCTGGTACGTACTATTTACTCAGAAACAGAAAAGAGATGAAGAATTCTGTTTGTATGAGGAAAATGATTTTAGCAACCGTAACTAAAATCCATGGCTGTTCCACACAGGACTGTTGAGAGCAATTAACTTCAGTTGGGGGAACAGTTTGCAGTCCTTTGCTGCTTGAGGTATGACACATTCTAACAAGACGATGTAATGCTGGAAGCTGTCATTTTCCCTATGGGATCCGGTAAGCCATGTTTATTACGATTGTAAATAAGGGCTTCACAAGGGCTTATTTAAACTGTAGACCTTTTTTGGGCTAAATCGATTGATATTAACACTTATTTAGCCTTGAGGAATCATTTATTCTGGGTATTTTGATATAATAATATCGGCAGGCACTGTTTTAGACACCTTATTCTTTAGGGGCTTTCCCAAAGCATAGGCAGAGTCTCATTTTCGCGCCGGTGTTGCGCACTTGTTTTTGAGAGGCATGGCATGCAGTCGCATGTGAGAGGAGCTCTGATACTTATAAAAGACTTCTGAAGGCGTCATTTGGTATCGTATTCCCCTTTGGGTTTGGTTGGGTCTCAGCAAAGCAGATACCAGGGACTGTAAAGGGGTTAAAGCTTAAAACGGCTCCGGTTCCGTTATTTTAAGGGTTAAAGCTTCCAAAATTGGTGTGCAATATTTTCAAGGCTTTAAGACACTGTGGTGAAAGTTTGGTGAATTTTGAACAATTCCTTCATGTTTTTTCGCAATTGCAGTAATAAAGTGTGTTCAGTTTAAAATTTAAAGTGACAGTAACGGTTTTATTTCAAAACGTTTTTTGTACTTTCTTATCAAGTTTATGCCTGTTTAACATGTCTGAACTACCTGATAGACTGTGTTCTGAATGTGGGGAAGCCAGAATTCCTATTCATTTAAATAAATGTGATTTATGTGATAATGACAATGATGCCCAAGATGATTCCTCAAGTGAGGGGAGTAAGCATGGTACTGCATCATTCCCTCCTTCGTCTACACGAGTCTTGCCCACTCAGGAGGCCCCTAGTACATCTAGCGCGCCAATACTCCTTACTATGCAACAATTAACGGCTGTAATGGATAATTCTGTCAAAAACATTTTAGCCAAAATGAACCCTTGTCAGCGTAAGCGTGGATGCTCTGTTTTAGTTACTGAAGAGCATGACGACGCTGATATTAATATCTCTGAAGGGCCCCTAACCCAATCTGAGGGGGCCAGGGAGGTTTTGTCTGAGGGAGAAATTACTGATTTAGGGAACATTTCTCAGCAGGCTGAATCTGATGTGATTACTTTTAAATTTAAATTGGAACATCTCCGCATTTTGCTTAAGGAGGTATTATCCACTCTGGATGATTGTGAAAATTTGGTCATCCCAGAGAAACTATGTAAAATGGACAAGTTCCTAGAGGTGCCGGGGCTCCCAGAAGCTTTTCCTATACCCAAGCGGGTGGCGGACATTGTTAATAAAGAATGGGAAAGGCCCGGTATTCCTTTCGTCCCTCCCCCCATATTTAAAAAATTGTTTCCTATGGTCGACCCCAGAAAGGACTTATGGCAGTCAGTCCCCAAGGTCGAGGGAGCGGTTTCTACTTTAAACAAACGCACCACTATTCCCATAGAGGATAGTTGTGCTTTCAAAGATCCTATGGATAAAAAATTAGAAGGTTTGCTTAAAAAGATGTTTGTTCAGCAGGGTTACCTTCTACAACCCATTTCATGCATTGTCCCTGTCACTACAGCCGCATATTTCTGGTTTGATGAACTGATTAAGGTGCTCGATAGTGACTCTCCTCCTTATGAGGAGATTATGGACAGAGTCAATGCTCTCAAATTGGCTAATTCTTTCACTCTAGACGCCTCTTTGCAATTGGCTAAGTTAGCGGCTAAGAATTCTGGGTTTGCTATTGTGGCGCGCAGAGCGCTTTGGTTGAAATCTTGGTCGGCTGATGCGTCTTCCAAGAACAAGCTACTAAACATTCCTTTCAAGGGGAAAACGCTGTTTGGTCCTGACTTGAAAGAGATTATCTCTGATATCACTGGGGGTAAGGGCCATGCCCTTCCTCAGGATCGGCCTTTCAAGGCAAAAAATAGACCTAATTTTCGTCCCTTTCGTAAAAACGGACCAGCCCAAGGTGCTACGTCCTCTAAGCAAGAGGGTAATACTTCTCAGGCCAAGCCAGCTTGGAGACCAATGCAAGGCTGGAACAAGGGAAAGCAGGCCAAGAAACCTGCCACTGCTACCAAGACAGCATGAAATATTGGCCCCCGATCCGGGACCGGATCTGGTGGGGGGCAGACTCTCTCTCTTCGCTCAGGCTTGGGCAAGAGATGTTCTGGATCCTTGGGCGCTAGAAATAGTCTCCCAGGGTTATCTTCTGGAATTCAAGGGACTTCCCCCAAGGGGGAGGTTCCACAGGTCTCAGTTGTCTTCAGACCACATAAAAAGACAGGCGTTCTTACATTGTGTAGAAGACCTGTTAAAAATGGGAGTGATTCATCCTGTTCCATTGAGAGAACAAGGGATGGGGTTCTACTCCAATCTGTTCATAGTTCCCAAAAAAGAGGGAACGTTCAGACCAATCCTAGATCTCAAGATCTTAAACAAATTTCTCAAGGTCCCATCGTTCAAGATGGAAACCATTCGAACTATCCTTCCTTCCATCCAGGAAGGTCAATTCATGTCCACGGTGGATTTAAAGGATGCGTATCTACATATTCCTATCCACAAGGAACATCATCGGTTCCTAAGGTTTGCATTCCTAGACAAACATTACCAGTTCGTGGCGCTTCCTTTCGGATTAGCCACTGCTCCAAGGATTTTCACAAAGGTACTAGGGTCCCTTCTAGCGGTGCTAAGACCAAGGGGCATTGCAGTAGTACCTTACCTGGACGACATTCTGATTCAAGCGTCGTCCCTCCCTCGAGCAAAGGCTCACACGGACATCGTCCTGGCCTTTCTCAGATCTCACGGCTGGAAAGTGAACGGGGAAAAGAGTTCTCTATCCCCGTCAACAAGGGTTCCCTTCTTGGGAACAATTATAGACTCCTCAGAAATGAGGATTTTTCTAACAGAGGCCAGAAAGACAAAACTTCTGGACTCTTGTCGAATTCTTCATTCCGTTCCTCTTCCTTCCGTAGCTCAGTGCATGGAAGTGATCGGGTTGATGGTAGCGGCAATGGACATAGTTCCTTTTGCGCGCATTCATCTAAGACCATTACAACTGTGCATGCTCAGTCAGTGGAATGGGGACTATACAGACTTATCTCCAAAGATACAAGTAAATCAGAGGACCAGAGACTCACTCCGTTGGTGGCTGTCCCTGGACAACCTGTCACGAGGGATGACATTCCGCAGACCAGAGTGGGTCATTGTCACGACCGACGCCAGTCTGATGGGCTGGGGCGCGGTCTGGGGATCCCTGAAAGCTCAGGGTCTCTGGTCTCGGGAAGAATCTCTTCTACCGATAAATATTCTGGAACTGAGAGCGATATTCAATGCTCTCAAGGCTTGGCCTCAGCTAGCGAGGACCAAGTTTATACGGTTTCAATCAGACAACATGACGACTGTTGCGTACATCAACCATCAGGGGGGAACAAGGAGTTCCCTAGCGATGGAAGAAGTGACCAAGATCATTCTATGGGCGGAGTCTCACTCCTGCCACCTGTCTGCTATCCACATCCCGGGAGTGGAAAATTGGGAAGCGGATTTTCTGAGTCGTCAGACATTGCATCCGGGGGAGTGGGAACTCCATCCGGAAATCTTTGCCCAAGTCACTCAACTATGGGGCATTCCAGACATGGATCTGATGGCCTCTCGTCAGAACTTCAAAGTTCCTTGCTACGGGTCCAGATCCAGGGATCCCAAGGCGGCTCTAGTGGATGCACTAGTAGCACCTTGGACCTTCAAACTAGCTTATGTGTTCCCGCCGTTCCCTCTCATCCCCAGGCTGGTAGCCAGGATCAATCAGGAGAGGGCGTCGGTGATCTTGATAGCTCCTGCGTGGCCACGCAGGACTTGGTATGCAGATCTGGTGAATATGTCATCGGCTCCACCTTGGAAGCTACCTTTGAGACGAGACCTTCTTGTTCAGGGTCCGTTCGAACATCCGAATCTGGTTTCACTCCAGCTGACTGCTTGGAGATTGAACGCTTGATTTTATCGAAGCGAGGTTTCTCAGATTCTGTTATCGATACTCTTGTTCAGGCCAGAAAGCCTGTAACTAGAAAGATTTACCACAAAATTTGGAAAAAATATATCTGTTGGTGTGAATCTAAAGGATTCCCTTGGGACAAGGTTAAGATTCCTAGGATTCTATCCTTCCTTCAAGAAGGATTGGAAAAAGGATTATCGGCAAGTTCCCTGAAGGGACAGATTTCTGCCTTGTCGGTGTTACTTCACAAAAAACTGGCAGCTGTGCCAGATGTTCAAGCCTTTGTTCAGGCTCTGGTTAGAATCAAGCCTGTTTACAAACCTTTGACTCCTCCTTGGAGTCTCAATTTAGTTCTTTCAGTTCTTCAGGGGGTTCCGTTTGAACCCTTACATTCCGTTGATATTAAGTTATTATCTTGGAAAGTTTTGTTTTTAGTTGCAATTTCTTCTGCTAGAAGAGTTTCAGAATTATCTGCTCTGCAGTGTTCTCCTCCTTATCTGGTGTTCCATGCAGATAAGGTGGTTTTACGTACTAAACCTGGTTTTCTTCCAAAAGTTGTTTCTAACAAAAACATTAACCAGGAGATTATCGTACCTTCTCTGTGTCCGAAACCAGTTTCAAAGAAGGAACGCTTGTTACACAATTTGGATGTTGTTCGCGCTCTAAAATTCTATTTAGATGCTACAAAGGATTTTAGACAAACATCTTCCTTGTTTGTTGTTTATTCAGGTAAAAGGAGAGGTCAAAAAGCAACTTCTACCTCTCTCTCTTTTTGGATTAAAAGCATCATCAGATTGGCTTACGAGACTGCCGGACGGCAGCCTCCCGAAAGAATCACAGCTCATTCCACTAGGGCTGTGGCTTCCACATGGGCCTTCAAGAACGAGGCTTCTGTTGATCAGATATGCAGGGCAGCGACTTGGTCTTCACTGCACACTTTTACCAAATTTTACAAGTTTGATACTTTTGCTTCTTCTGAGGCTATTTTTGGGAGAAAGGTTTTGCAAGCCGTGGTGCCTTCCATTTAGGTGACCTGATTTGCTCCCTCCCTTCATCCGTGTCCTAAAGCTTTGGTATTGGTTCCCACAAGTAAGGATGACGCCGTGGACCGGACACACCTATGTTGGAGAAAACAGAATTTATGTTTACCTGATAAATTTCTTTCTCCAACGGTGTGTCCGGTCCACGGCCCGCCCTGGTTTTTTAATCAGGTCTGATAATTTATTTTCTTTAACTACAGTCACCACGGTACCATATGGTTTCTCCTATGCTATTATTCCTCCTTAACGTCGGTCGAATGACTGGGGTGGGCGGAGCCTAGGAGGGATCATGTGACCAGCTTTGCTGGGCTCTTTGCCATTTCCTGTTGGGGAAGAGAATATCCCACAAGTAAGGATGACGCCGTGGACCGGACACACCGTTGGAGAAAGAAATTTATCAGGTAAACATAAATTCTGTTTTCTTGTGTCCTAATCCTCCTTCATCGAAGGAACACTTCACAATTTGGATGTGGTTCGCGCCTTGAAGTTCTATCTTCAGGCTACTAAGGAGTTTAGACAATATTCCTCTTTGTTTGTTGTCTATTCGGGAAGCGTAAGGGGCAGAAGGCTACTTCGACTTCCCTATTGTCAGGGTGCCAGGAATCAGACTGAGACGAGTAGTGCAAAAATAATCACACCTTTATTAATAGCAAAAAATAATAAAAAGTCCACAAGTCAAATAACAAGCCAGAAGTCAAAACCAGAGCTGGTAGTCAGACGAGCCGAGTTAGGAGCCAAAGCGAATAGTCAGATGAGCTGGAATCAGGAACAAGGAAAACCGCAGAGTCAGGAGCCAGGAAGGACATCAGACAGCCAGGTAATACACAGGAACTCTCACAAACAGGTCTGAGACAATGCAAAGGCAAAGCATACTGAACAGAGGCCCTTTAAATAATAAGTGATGACATCACAATTCTGAGACTGCATCCTGTCTCACATGGATGATGCACACCAGTCTGGCCATAAAAGGAAGTGCAGGAAATGAGCAGCATCCCCCACAATGCACCATAGTCAGGAAGGGAGGTGAGTAAAATGGCTGCCAGCAGCACATGACAAATACAACAGGGAAAAACACAGTACCCTCCCCTCAACGACCCCTCCCCACGGGAGGACAAAAGGCTTATTGGGGAAACGGGCATGAAAGGCACGGAGGAGGGCGGGAGCATGAACATCAGAGGAGGGACCCCAAGAACGCTCCTCCGGACCATAGCCCCTCCAGTGAACCAAATACTGTACATGGCCCCTGGACATACGAGTGTCAATAATGCTGCTAACCTCATACTCCTCATGGTTGTCAACAAAGATAGGACGGGGACGAGGCAACACAGTGGTAAACCGATTACAAACCAATGGTTTTAAGAGGGAGACATGAAAAACATTGGAGATGCGCATAGCAGGAGAAAGGTCAAGAGCGTAGGCCACAGGATTAACCCGTCGGAGTATTCGAAAAGGACCAACATAACGGGGAGCCAATTTATTGGAAGGCACACAAAGGTTCAAGTTGCGGGAGGACAGCCATTCTATCACCAACCTGGTAGGAAGGTGCGGACAGACGCCTACGATCAGCTTTGAACTTTTAGAGCTGCATAGAACGATGAAGGCAATCCTGAATCTGCACCCACGTGGAACGGAGATGCCAGAGATGCTCCTCCAAAGCCGGAATACCCTGAGACATGAATGAATCGGGCAACAAGGATGGTTGAAATCCATAATTCGCCATGAACGGGGATAACTTGGAGGAAGCGTTAATAGCACTATTACGAGCAAACTCTGCCCAAGGTAACAGTTCAGACCAATTATTGTGGAGATCTGAGACATAGCAACGGAGGAACTGTTCCAGAGCTTGAGTAGACCGTTCCGCAGCCCCATTGGATTGAGGGTGATATGCCGAAGAGAAGGAAAGCTGGATCCCCATTTAAGCACAAAAGGAACGCCAAAATCTGGAGACAAACTGGCTACCCCGGTCCAACACTATCTCCATGGGTAACCCATGTAAATGGAAGACCTCCCGGGCAAAAATTGAAGCAAGCTCCTGAGTGGTAGGCAGCTTCATCAAGGGAATGCAATGTGACATTTTAGTAAAACGGTCAACCACCATAAGGATAACAGTATCGCCTTTTGAAACCGGAAGCTCGACAATGAAGTCCATGGAAAGATGTGTCCAAGGATGCTCACCATTAGCAATAGGTTGAAGAAGAGCCACAGGAAGACGTAGAGGAGTCTTATTCTGTGCACAAACTGAGCAGGAGGCAACATATGCAGCAACGAAGACCTGGCCATCAGATTGTCGAGTGACAGACCAAATAATTTGGTTCTTGTCTGGGTGTCCTGCGGCTTTAGGATAGTGGTAAGTGTTCAAAAGTTTAGTTCGAAGATTCTCAGGAACAAAACACTTACCACTAGGTTTCTCAGGAGGTGCATTGGTTTGTGCAGCCAGGATCTCCTCCCCCAAGGGAGAATTCAAATTAGTACGTATGGTAGCCAAAATATGGTCAGGAGGTATAACAGGAGTAGGTACAGACTCCTTCTTGGACAAGAGGCGAAAATTGTTGAGAGAGGGCATCTGCCCTAACATTCTTACTACCAGGCAGGTAGGAGACCACATAATTAAACCAAGAGAAAAATAGCGCCCATCTGGCCTGTCGGGGCGACAAACGTTTTGCTTCAGATAGATAAGTTAAATTCTTGTGGTCAGTAAGAATGAGCACTGGCACGCTAGTACCCTTGAGAAGTTGCCTCCATTCCTTGAGTGCCAAAATTATGGCCAGTAATTCCCTGTCGCCAATTTCATAATTGCACTCCGCTGGAGACAATTTTTTAGAGTAGAAGCCACATGGATGCAAGGAACCGTCAGGCGTAGGACGTTGAGACAAGAGGGCACCTACTCCAGTCTCAGA
The DNA here is from genome assembly GCF_027579735.1 of Bombina bombina. Lineage (NCBI taxonomy): Eukaryota > Metazoa > Chordata > Amphibia > Anura > Bombinatoridae > Bombina > Bombina bombina. The sequence goes on along the minus strand of NC_069507.1, from coordinate 235,040,320 downwards.
CGCATCGACTTCAAGAACGAAAGGCAGGACAAGGTTAGGATGAGCCAGAACTGGAGCGGCAGCAAAGGCAGTCTTAAGACTATCAAAGGCCTTAATGGCAGTAAGTGACCAATGGAGTGGATCATTCTCTTTATGGGTCATGTCTGTGATAGGTTTGACCAAGGAAGAAAAGTTTTTAGTAATTGGCGAACCCCAAGAAACGTTGAATAGACCGAAGACCAACTGGGCGAGGCCACTGCAGATAACTTGTCAGGATCCATGGTGAACCCTGCAACAGAGATAACATAACCTAGGAAGGTTACTTGAGTCTGATGGAACTCACATTTCTCGAGTTTACAAAACAGGCCTTCTCACGTAGTCTCTGAAGAACCCGTGTAACATCAGAACGATGAGCCTCAAGTGTGGGTGAGTGTATGAGGATGTCGTCTAAGTACACCACAACACACTGTTGCAACATATCTCGTAGGACATAATTAATAAATTCCTGAAAAACAGCAGGAGCATTACATAGGCCAAAGGGCATTATAAGATACTCATAATTCCCGCTCCATGTGTTAAATGCTGTTTTCCATTCGTGGCCCTCCTTAATCCTAACGAGATTGTACGCTCCTCTCAAATCAAGTTTTGTAAAGACCGTAGCTCCCTTGAGGCGGTCAAAGAGTTCCGTAATGAGCGGAATAGGTTAAGAATTCTTAATGGTAAGACGATTAAGACCCCTATAATCGATACAAGGTCTTAACTCGCCACCCTTTTTCTTCACAAAGAAGAAGCCAGCCCCTGCAGGAGTGCAGGATTTGCGGATGATCCCCCGCGACAGAGCATCGGCAACATACTCCTCCATAGCACAATTCTCTGCAACAGACAGAGGGTACACCCGGCCCGAGGAGGAATGGCTCCGGGTTGCAGGTCTATGGCACAATCGTAAGACCGGTGAGGAGGCAACGTAGTGGCACGCACCTTGTCAAACACGTCTAGGAACTCTCGGTACTCCTCTGGCAATTGAGATACAGAAGAAGTGCACAAGACTTTAACTGGTTTCCAAAGACAAGTGGAAATACATTGTGGGGACCACGACAAAATTTCGGACCTGCGCCAGTCGAGACTGGGATTGTGCTTTTGGAGCCAGGGATAACCCAGAACAACCGGAAAATGCGGAGAGTTTATCAACTGGAACTGGAGGGTTTCAAAATGGAGAACCCCAACAGCCATGGACAACGGAGCAGTTTCGTGAGTAATGAGTGCGGGCTGAAGGGGCCTGCCATCAATGGCCTAAATAGCAAGCGGAACGGACCAAGGCAAAACAGGAATGGAGTGCTTTGATACAAAAGCACTGTCAATGAAATAGCCCACGGCCCCGGAGTCAAGAGCCTGAGTGACTATGGAGGAGTCCACCCAGGAAATGACAACCGTGACCAAAGGTTTCTCCTTAAGCGGTTCCGGGGACGAGGATAAACCACCCAAGGTCTGCCCCCGACAGGACCTTAGGTGTGAGCATTTCCCGGCCGTGTAGGACAAGACTTCAAAAGGTGGCTCTGTAACCCACAATAGAGGCAGAGCCCCTCCCTCCTCCTAAAGGCCCTCTCCGCCGCCGAGAGACGCGTGAATCCCAACTGCATCGGCTCAGCAGTACCTGGTGACTCTGGACCAGGAGGCATGGGAGGAGAGGGAGGCATGGGTGGGAACCAACACGTAGGAGACAACGGAACAGGAGGCTTCCGCAAGTGCTCCTTGAAAGAGGGCCTCTCTCTGAGTCTGATATCAATTAGGATCAAAAAAGACACCAATGCCTCGAGATCCTCTGGTAAATCTCTGGCAGCAACTTAGTCTTTAATCGCATCAGAGAGCCCATGAAAGAAGGCAGCAACAAGGGCTTCATTGTTCCAACCTACCTCTGCGGCAAGCATACGGAACTCAATAGTATACTGAGCAACAGATCTTGTACCTTGCTGAATGTATATGAGTCGTTGAGCAGCAGAGGAGGAGCGAGCCGGAACATCAAATACCCTTCGAAAGGAGGCCACAAATTCAGGGTAATTTGAAATAACAGGTTTATTAGTCTCCCACAAGGGATTAGCCCAGGCAAGAGCTGTGTCAGAGAGTAACGAGATTAGAAATCCCACCTTAGCTCTGTCAGAGGGAAACGCCTGAGGTAACATCTCAAAGTAAATGCCCACCTGGTTCAAAAACCATCTGCACTGATTAGGGTCGCTTCCATATCGCTGAGGTAGAGGTGCAGAACCGGACATGCTCCTGGTAGGCATAGGTGCAGCAGCGGAAACAGGAGCAGCCATAACTTGCAGGACAGGTCCAAATGTGCAGTGCGAATCAGCAGGGTTTGCAGGGCTAGTGCAAATTGATCCAAGCGGTGATCCTGTACATACATCCTGGAAATGATGGAAGGTAAAGGTGGATAATTAGCAGCATCGGGATTCATGGCCTTTGAGTTATATCAGGGTGCCAGGAATCAGACTGAGACGAGAAGTGCAAAAATAATCACACCTTTATTAATAGCAAAACATAATAAAAAGTCCACAAGTCAAATAACAAGCCAGAAGTCAAAACCAGAGCTGGTAGTCAGACAAGCCGAGTCAGGAGCCAAAGCGAATAGTCAGACGAGCCGGAATCAGGAACAAGGAAAACCGCAGAGTCAGGAACAAGCCAGGGATCAGGAACCAGGAAGGACATCAGACAGCCAGGTAATACACAGGAACTCTCACAAACAGGTCTGAGACAACGCAAAGGCAAAGCATACTGAACAGAGGCCCTTTAAATAATAAGTGATGACATCACAATTCTGAGACTGCATCCTGTCTCACACGGATGATGCACACCAGTCTGGCCATAAAAGGAAGTGCAGGAAATGAGCAGCATCCCCCACAATGCACCATAGTCAGGAAGGGAGGTGAGTAAAATGGCTGCCAGCAGCACATGGCAAACACAACAGGGAAAAAACCCTGACACCTATCTTTTTGATTGAGTGTCATCCGCTTCGCTTACGAGACAGCAGGACATCGTCCTCCTGAGAGGATAACGGCTCATTCCACTAGAGCAGTGGCTTCCTCTTGGGCCTTTAAGAAGGAGGCCTCTATGGATCAGATTTGTAAGGCGGCTACCTGGTCCTCCTTACATACTTTTGCAATTTTACAAGTTTGATCTTTTTGCTTCGGCTGAAGCAGCTTTCTGAAGAAAAGTTTTGCAGGCTGTGGTGCCCTCAGAATAGGGTCCGCCTCTTCCTTTTTGTTTACTCCCGTTATTTATTCAGTGTCCTCTGGAGCTTGGGTACATACATACAAATGTCAGATTGGTGTTATATAACAGCCCTACAACCCAATTGCATCACCCCTTTAAATTTAATATTTTATTGTAATATTTCTTATTAATAAACATGTTCAGTAAACTTTTGACAAATAAAACTGTTTTATTATTTCATAATGTCTTTTGAATTACAGTCCTCTATAATTATAAAGAAGGAATCTTAAATCTTAAATAATTAGTCTTGGTAAACTGTCACATGACATTAAAAAAAAAAAGTATCGGTAATTGGTATCTGCGAGTATTTGAAAACAAGTATCGGTACTTGTACTCGGTCATACAAAAAATGGTATCGGTGCAACCCTAATTAAATTGTTATCTTGCAAGGTTCTATTTTTATTGGCTATTGCCTCTGCGCGCAGAGTTTCTGACATCTCTTCTTTGCAATGTGAGCCCCCTTATCTGATTTTCCTTCTAAATACAGGGAGAGACCACAGCTGCATTCATTACTTGTGGGAATACAGAACCTGGCCACCAGGAGGCGGCAAAGACACCCCAGCCAAAGGCTTAAATACCTCTCCTACTTGCCTCATCTCCCAGTCATTCTTTGCCTTTTGTCACAGTAGTTTGGCAGAGAAGTGTCAGAAGTTTTTTTGGAGTAGTTTCTTATGAAGGGTATCTGCCCTTCGGGATGAAACTGAAGTTTTAAGTAGTCTTGTCAGCCTCTCAGTGAGAGGATTGATAAAAGTTAGTCTGGAGATGCAGGGAGAGTCTTTCTGCGAAACCATCCAGACTCAGATTAACAGCTCCTATATAAGCAATCAGCGTTGACGAGTTTCGCTGCCTGCTTTCTTCACTCAAGTCCATGTCAGAGGAGCTGCTACTATCTGTCAAACTTGAAGAACCAGCCTGCTCAATTATGTTCCGTATGCCGCAATAAGAGTGTTCTCTTCAAACAATGTTGAGATGTTAGAGACCACTGAGCCGTCGACCTCTGAGGACTCCATGTCCCGTGAGGTGTGTTCCCTAGAATCTTATCCCACACATGCAGTTCCCCTAAGTTCCATTACTCCTTCGTCTAAGGGAGACTTTTTTCCACCGAAGGTTACTGCGCGTTTCCGCATGGCCATCTCTATGGCTTTAGCGAGTTTGCATTCTCCTGCTACGAAGGTTTAATCCGTGCCCTCCTACCCATGGGCCGTCGTGTAAAATTATGATTGTGCCCGATCAGTCATCTGGGGGTGCGGTTCCCTCTGAGGATCCCTCCGGGTCCGGAATCACCTAATTTGACTCCTCCGACTAAGGAGGATTTGGCATTTAGACTTAGAGTGGCACGCCTGCGTTTACTTCTGAGAGATTTTGGCGATGTTAGATGTTCCCAGTCCTGATCCGTCAGCTGGATCTCAGTCCCCTAAATCAAATAAAGATCTTGATTAGACGAGTGGAGAGGGTTGAATTCTCTTTTTAAACGTCTATATGTATATAGTTCTAGAATCCCAGTCCTGAGCTCTATGGGGGGGTTTGTGTTATAAACAGGCAGGACCTGTTCGTTTGCACACCCTTTTAAAGTCCCTTTTTGTACGTTTATGTGTTTTCATTTCTAATCCGTTTCGAATAGTTCTTAAGAGCTTGGGGTTCTTGTGGAAACTCTCTTTTGGAGTTTTGTCACGTGGGTTGTTCCTGGTTATATCGACTTTGATGTTCGTAATGGATGGTGTCTTCTAGGTCTCTGTTCGGGGGGTTGATTCCCTCGATTTTATAGAGATAAAAATGTAAGCCTCTGAGCTTATTTTCTTTGTTTATTCTCAGTTCCTACCACTTTCATGGAATTTAAGATTTTTTTTTTTATTATGACAGACGTGTTGTACCCTTGATGACGGGCAGGACCTGTTTTGCGTAATAGTTAAGTCTGTTCTTCCCTTCTACTCTAGAGAAGGAGCTCTTTCTAGTTGTTATGGTCCAGGCAGATCAGGTCCATTTATCTGGAGAACAGGACAGGACCTGTCTTCTTAGATTCTGGATGGGCTCTTGATGCTTGATCATATGGGTTCGGGGGTCCTAGTGGCCGGAATTGAGCTTTTCTTTCCGTCTTGCGGGGCTTGGTGACTTTTGGAGTCTTGTCCCGGTACTCTTCGCAGTGTCCTTACACTGTTGGTGACTGGTTCAATAAGGGGAAGATCTTTGTTCAGAAAGAATTCACGGTTTTCTCTACCTGGATTTAGAAGGATATCTTTCCTTTCTACAGCAGCCCAGTGTACCCTGGTGGTTATCTTTGTGGCTTACACTCGAAGGTTGATAGTTCGGATCCAGCTGCTGTCGCTGGATCTCCGTTTACAACATCCCTTTTTAATCGGGTCTGGTTCCTAGGGACCGTTTTCTTCCAGAACCGCGCTTTGAAGTTTTGGGATCTGGGGTTAATGTACCAGTAGCCTATTTCTAGGTTTTGCGATGGCTCCCGGGTCATGGTAGTTCTGTTTTTTCCAGCGTCTGCTAGTAGACCTTTTGGGATTTGCTTCCTGTCGGTTGCTTCCACAGAGGTGGACCTAGACCGAATTCTAGTGTTGGCACCAGGTTGGATCCTTTGGATGCGACTTTGTTTTTCAGACAGGAAGGATTTACAGCTTACGTAGTTAGAATTCCTTCATCGGGTTCTGCCCTCCAATTCACTTTCAGGCCCTCGTGGGTGCTGTGGTGGGGTGTCATGTATTCAGCCCAAGCTGAGTCTTCAACATTGCTTTGGGTTTTTGACTGTGTCTTAGCTGTCTTTTGGATTACCGGTTGGGGAATCATTCTCCAGTGTTCGGTGCAGTGTTCGGTGCAGATCTCCCGGTGTTTGAGATTTTTCTTCTAGTTCCCCCGGGGCAGTTTTGGCTTGGTCTCTTCCCTGTCAGCAGGGAGAGAATGTTTTTTGGGGTATGTGGATCAGGATTCTTCCCAATCTCCCTTGGGGTTCAGTCGAGCATTTTACTCTGAGGTCTGGTCTTCTGGGTCCATGCCAGTCTGGACCTCTTGCTGAATGGATTATTTCTGAGTTAGTGAGTTCCTCCTGCGTAGACGGGAGGGTCTCGAATTTGGTGTTGGGCGGAGGCCGACTATGGCTCTTGGCAGCAATCCATTCTCTGAGCGGGCTCTTCTGGAATGGATGTTCCTTATGATCATTCGTTGATCTCACTATCCAGAGTTTTTCGTATCTGAAGGACGCTGATTGAGTTTCTCAGCTGAAGTCCGCTGGACTAAGTAGCCAGGATTATTTTCCCGGCCTAGCAAGCTATAGGCTTGAAGTTTGAATCCTGCTGTGGCAGTTTTCTTACACTTCTGGGGAGGTCTATTCTGCCATGCCGCAATTTTTGTCCATGTCACTCTCTTTCGTGGAGGGCTCGATCCTATCTGGAGTGGACGTCAGTGAGTCTGTTGCTCCATTTTTGCCCGTGAGTTTGTAGTCTCGGTTTAGAGGCTTCGCTACCATGAGTTCCAGGGATCTGCTGGGTCAGGGTCTCTTTGCATCTTGGGATCCTTCTGGGGCGAACTGCGAGGGGTCGCTTGGTCGTAGCCGAGAGATGTTTTTTTTTTCTGAAGGGTTTTCGGTATTTCCTTCAGCTTGTACCTTGTTTGTCATCACCTACTTTAGATGTGGAGGACTCCCTCTCTTTTGTCCATAGCTTGTCCTGATTCTCTTTTGGTTTCTGGAGTATCTTCCTACCCCTCTAGAATGAGCTGTAGTAGAGCTTGTCTAACTAGTTCTTGTTCGAAGGGGCAGCCTAGCAAGCGGAAGGTTGCAGATGAATATCAGCTCTAGTTCCTTTCTCTGGTATGTGATTTGCCGGCAGTTTTTGCTTTCTGTTTGTGTTCTGTTTCCAGAGGCTTATTGATCTTCCAGGTGTTCAGTTGTGTTTGCTAGGACACTGCCTGCGGCAGGGCCGGCAAGTCAATTCCTTGCTCCTTTTTGGGGTTAGATTTATCCTTCAGGAGTTGCATCGGTTTTCCTTTGTACCTGTATAGGAGATGGTCTTTGCATTCTTATTCAAGGACCTATTTCATCTGTAGATTGGTTTTTCTACAAGTCATAATTACTGGATTGCAATTTGTAATATGTTCTTCCTTATTGTGATCTCCCTTCTAATAAGGTTATTTCTGAGTTTTTTCTCCTTGTCCATATGGGAAGAGGTTCTTCTTTTTTTGGGGAATCTTTCTCTGAGGTTTCTGTCAGGCTTCATCAGCATAGACAGTTTTTTTCTCATGTTAATATATCAAGGAAGCCTTCTGGAGTTTGGTTTTCTTGCAGGCTGTGGTGCCCTCAGGTTGGGCCGCCTCTTATTTGTTCCCTCCCGTTAGCATTCAGTGTCCTCTGTATTTTGGGTATTATTTTCCAAAAGTGATGAATGCAGCTGTGTACTCTCCCTGTATGTAGAAGGAAAACATAAATTATGACTTGCCAGATAATTTCCTTTACTTCGATACAGGGAGAGTCCACAGCTCCCGCCCATGCTCTCCGGTGGGCGGCCCTAAATTTAAAATTGTTTTCTTCTGGCACCTTTTTCACCCTGATATTTCTCCTACTGTTTTTTGTTCCATCAGCAGAATTACTGGGAGATGAGGGAAGTGAGAAGAGGTATTTAAGCCTTTGGCTGGTGTTTCTTTGCCTCCTCCTGGTGGCCAGGTTCTGTATTCCCACAAGTAATGAATGCAGCTGTGGACTCTTCCTGTTTCGAAGGAAAGGAAATTATCTGGTAAGTCATAATTTATTTTTTTCATACAAGGCGGTTTTACGTACTAAATTAGGCTTTCTTCCTAAGGTTGTGTCAGATCACAACATCAATCAGGAGATTGTGGTTCCTTCCTTGTGTCCTAATCCTCCTTCATCGAAGGAACTCTTACTTCACAATTTGAATTTGGTTCGCGCCTTAGACAATCGTCCTCTAAGTTAGTTGTCTATTCGGGGAAGCATAAGGGGCAGAATGCTACTTCGACTTCCCTATCTTTTTGGTTAAGGAGTGTCATCCGCTTAGCTTACGAGACAGCAGGTCATCGTCCTCCTGAAAGGATAACGCTCATTCCACTAGAGCAGTGGCTTCCTCTTGGGCCTTTAAGAAGGAGGCCTCTATGGATCAGATTTGTAAGGCGGCTACCTGGTCCTCCTTAAATACTTTTTTAAAATTTTACAAGTTTGATGTTTTTGCTTCGGCTGAAGCAGCTTTCGGTAGAAAAGTTTTGTAGGCTGTGGTGCCCTCAGAATAGGGTCCGCCTCTTCCTTTTTGTTCCCTCCCGTTATTCATTCAGTGTCCTCTAGAGCTTGGGTATAGTTTTCCCAACAGTAAGGAATGAAGCCATTGACTCTCCCTATCTTAGGAAGGAAAACATAATTTATGCTTACCCGATAAATTACTTCTTCTGGCACCATTTATACCCTAATGTTTCTCCTACTTTTCCTTGTTCCCTCTGCAGAATGACTGGGGTAATGAGGAAGTGGGAGGGATGTTTAAGCCTTTGGCTGGGGTGTCTTTGCCTCCTCCTGGTGGCCAGATGTTGTATTTCTTAACATTAAGGATTGAAGCTGTGGACTTTCCCTATCCGGAAGGAAATGAATTTATCTGGTAAGCATAAATAGTTTTTTTTTTGTTTTTTTTTTTTGTCTAGTCCTCAGGCACCTCTCTACCCTTGTGTTATCTTTTTCCGTTTCCCCTTCGGCCAATGACTGGGGCTTATGGGTAAGGGAAGTGATACTTAACAGCTCTGTTGGGGTGCTCTTTGCTGCCTCCTGCTGGCCAGGAGTGAATATCCCACTAGTAATTAGAATGTTTTCTGGACTCTCCATGCCCGCAAAGAAAGAAATTTATCAGTTAAGCATACATTTTGTTTTTCAATGTCACTTGAGGCATGTTCGGTCAGCGACTGTCTTTAATCTGTGATGCTTTATAGGCATTTTCAGATTTAATGCTAAGAACATGGTGTTGGAGGTTTTGATAAGGAGAGCTTTGTGGCTCAGATCTTGGTCAGCTGACATGGTCTCTAAAACTAGATGCTATAATTCTATTGTTGCTAGGTTTCTTCTGTTCCATATTTCAAAGAACTCTGTGATGGCTCAAGCCTTTTTTTTTCCATTGTGCATCTGTAATTTTGATTGCTCTAGCAGAACTTTGCGTGTGGATCTGATTACGAGATCCAGTTGTCCTTTGTGACTTTTGCTCAAGATCTCCAGTCTTTCAACTTGAAGGTTTTGGATTGAACTCATATTTCTAAAAGTTTTTTTCAGATAAGGTTGTGGAAACCTTAATTCAAGCTAAGCGGGTTTGTTACTAGAAAAATGTATTGCAAGGTTATTGGGGGGGGGGGGATTCTGTTTTAGTGTGAGAATAATGGCTTCAGTTGGCATTCTTTTAAAATTCCTAGGATTCTTCATTTTTACAAGCGGGTTTGGATAAAGATTTTATGTGTAAGCTCTTTTGAAAGGCAAATTTCAACTTTTCCACCTGGCATTCAGATTTTTGTTTAGGCCTTAGTTAGAATCTGTCCTATTATTAATTCATTCTTTTTGTCTAAATCCTCAAAATTCAAAGGAAAGATTGCTTTATAATTTGGATGTAGTACAAGTTTTAAAATTTTTACCTACAGTCTAAGAAATATTTTAAACAATCTTCTAATCTGTTCTTTCTTTTCTCTGGTCCATGCAAGGGCCAAAAGCTGTTACCAACTTCTTGTTTAAGCTCCTGATTCCCAAGTTTATTTAGAGGTGTAAAAGCCTTCTAAATGCATTACAGCCCCCTCTACCAGACTTGGAAAAAAGGTGTATTAGATTAGGAAAGGGGCGCTAGAAATAGCAATCTGGATAGAGATGTCTCAGTAAAAAAAGAGAAGAAGAGAATTAAAAAATCCTTGTATATACAAATTATGAAAAAAATATGAAAAAATCATGAAAAAACCCTTATAGGTAGAAATTGTGACTGTAGAAATAATAATAATTATCAATATTAAGTTAACTATGAGTTGGATATTGATAATGTTAAATAGTGGACAGTATGGATGTGGATCATTTAGTGTATCAAGTGGTAGTATGAATAAAATTCATAATATAGTTAGTAAAAAGTGTTATATAATTCAGTATAGTATACAAAATTTAAAGAAATAGAAAATATAAAAAAACTTCAATGCCTTTATAAGTAGAAAAATGTGAAATAATCTTAGTAAAAAAAATATGTTTAACCTTAATACAATCCCTGAGCGGTGTGACTAAAAATACGATGTCTACGTGTGGTTGTGACAGCGTTAGCTGATGAGTGAAAATAACTAATCTAAATGTCCAATCAGTAAAATATTCTGTGGAAAGAAGGGTGTAAAGTAGGAATCGCTATTTGGTGAATGAATAACTAAATTCTCAAACAGAAGGTGATCGTTATATAGGGACAACGGTAATCCAAGTTGGATAAACTATTTTATTAGTACAATATAATAATATAAAATCCAAACTAAAATAACAAAATATCTAAAACACCGGTGTTAAAATCTTTAAAAACCTAATCAATAATGCATACAATTTAATAAAACATGAAAAAGATTCTCATATAGTAGATAAATATATCAGTGCAGGGAAATGAACATAAAATTAACTCTGAGCATAATTATCAGCAAAATTAAAATCTAGCAGCTGCAGACCCTCTATAGGTATACCTTAGTGTGCTACGAATTGCACCAATATAAATCAAAAAACAAGTTTCAATTGTAAAACGCATGTTTTATATCAAAAGTTTCCGGGATCTTTGATGTTATGACCACATTGTTGCAACTTTTCAAAGTGTGTTTAAATTAAACTGTCATAGACCAGAAAACTTTGAAAGCTTCCTGATTGCCTCAAAGAATCTCTTTAAAGTTCTTTATTTGAGTCCTTTATTTGAGTATCAGCACTCCATGGAAAGGGGTAACTCACAGTACCTTAGATACACTGTTTCTTCGTATGTGTCTCCTCTCCGTCTGAGTTTCAGTTACTGAGGAGAACCGCTGTAGGGTCACGTGGGGATCACAGACCAATGGTGTCAGGTCTTTTTTTTTTTTTAAATAAGTGCGCGCACTGTTTATTTTTTATTTTTTGATGTGGCTCCTCTCGCTGTTAAAATTAAAACCACGGCTTCTTATTTCAAGCCTTGAGGTCACATACAGCGGTCCTGGGTGCCAGTGTAGTAAAAAGTCTCTCTAAGAGCTGTAGAGCTAGATCCACGCGTATCGGCGTAAAGCCTTTTTCATGATGCCCGCCAGCTCTTCCACTTCTCCCTTTAACCCCATTGTGCCGAGCGCCATATGATTACGTAGATTAACTCCTTGTCAAGGGACGCACGCTAATATGGCGCCAAGTACATCAGGGACGCCCATAGCGATTACTTTGCAGGACATGGCTGCAATCATGAATAATACCCTGTCAGAGGTATTATCCAGATTGCCTGAATTGAGAGGCAAGCGCGATAGCTCTGGGGTTAGACGAGATACAGAGTGCGTAGATGCTGTAAGAGCCATGTCTGATACTGCGTCACAATATGCAGAACCTGAGGACGGAAAGCTTCAGTCTGTGGGTGACGTCTCTGATTCGGGGAGACTTGATTCAGAGATTTCTAATTTTAAATTTAAGCTTGAGAACCTCAGTGTTTGCTTGGGGAGGTATTAGCTGCTCTGAATGACTGTGACACAGTTGCAGTGCCAGAGAAATTGTGTAGGCTGGATAAATACTATGCAGTGCCGGTGAGTACTGATGTTTTTCCAATACCTAAAAGGCTTACAGAAATTATTAGTAAGGAGTGGGATAGGCCCGGTGTGCCCTTTTCCCCACCTCCTATATTTAGAAAAATGTTTCCAATAGATGCCACTACTCGGGACTTATGGCAGACTGTCCCTAAGGTGGAGGGAGCAGTTTCTACTTTAGCAAAGCGTACCACTATCCCGGTTGAGGACAGTTGTGCTTTTTCAGATCCAATGGATAAAAAATTAGAGGGTTACCTTAAGAAAATGTTTATTCAACAAGGTTTTATTTTACAGCCCCTTGCATGCGGCAGCATTCTGGTTTGAGGCCCTGGAAGAGGCCATCCATACAGCTCCATTGACTGAAATTGTTGACAAGCTTAGAACTCTTAAGCTAGCTAACTCATTTGTTTCTGATGCCATTGTTCATTTGACTAAACTAACGGCTAAGAATTCCGGATTCGCCATCCAGGCGCGTAGGGCGCTATGGCTCAAATCCTGGTCAGCTGATGTGACTTCAAAGTCTAAATTACTCAACATTCCTTTCAAGGGGCAGACCTTATTCGGGCCTGGTTTGAAAGAAATTATTGCTGACATTACTAGAGGTAAGGGTCATACCCTTCCTCAGGACAGGGCCAAATCAAAGGCCCAAACAGTCTAATTTTCGTGCCTTTCGAAATTCCAAGGCAGGTGCAGCATCAACTTCCTCCGCTTCAAGACAAGAGGGAACTTTTGCTCAATCTAAGCAGGCCTGGAAACCTCACCAGTCCTGGAACAAAGGCAAGCAGGCCAGAAAGCCTGCTGCTGCCTCTAAGACAGCATGAAGGAACGGCCCCCTATCCGGCGACGGATCTAGTGGTGGGCAGACTTTTTCTCTTTGCCCAGGCGAGTGGGCAGAGATGTTCAGGATCCCTGGGCGTTGGAGATCATATCTCAGGGATATCTTCTGGACTTCAAAGCTTCCCCTCCACAAGGGAGATTTCATCTTTCAAGGTTATCTGCAAATCAGATAAAGAAAGAGGCATTCCTACGCTGTGTGCAAGACCTCCTAGTAATGGGAGTGATCCATCCAGTTCCGCGGACGGAACAAGGACAGGGTTTTTATTCAAATCTGTTTGTGGTTCCCAAAAAAGAGGGAACCTTCAGACCAATTTTGGATCTAAAGATCTTAAGCAAATTCCTCAGAGTTCCATCATTCAAAATGGAAACTATTCGAACCATCCTACCCATGATCCAAGAGGGTCAGTACATGACCACAGTGAACTTAAGGATGCCTACCTTCACATACCGATTCACAAAGATCATCATCGGTTCCTAAGGTTTGCCTTTCTAGACAGGCATTACCAATTTGTAGCTCTTCCCTTCGGGTTGGCTACAGCCCTGAGAATCTTTACGGAGGTTCTGGGCTCACTTCTGGCGGTTCTAAGACCGCGAGGCATAGGGGTGGCTCCGTATCTAGACGACATCCTGATACAGGCGTCAAGCTTTCAAATTGCCAAGTCTCATACAGAGATAGTTCTGGCATTTCTGAGATCGCATGGGTGGAAAGTGAACAAAGAAAAGAGTTCTCTATCCCCACTCACAAGAGTCTCCTTCTTAGGGACTCTTATAGATTCTGTAGAGATGAAAATTTACCTGACGGAGTCCAGGTTATCAAAGCTTCTAAATGCTTGCCGTATTCTTCATTCCATTCCGCGCCCTTCGGTGGCTCAGTGTATGGAGGTGATCGGCTTAATGGTAGCGGCAATGGACATAGTGCCATTTGCGCGCCTACATCTCAGACCGCTGCAATTATGCATTGCTAAGTCAGTGGAATGGGGATTACACAGATTTGTCCCCTCTGCTAAATCTGGATCAAGAGACCAGAGATTCTCTTCTCTGGTGGTTGTCTCGGGTCCACCTGTCCGAGGGTATGACCTTTCGCAGGCCAGATTGGACAATTGTAACAACAGATGCCAGCCTTCTAGGTTGGGGTGCAGTCTGGAACTCCCTGAAGGCACAGGGATCGTGAAACTCCTTCCGATAAATATTCTAGAGTTAAGAGCAATATTCAATGCACTTCTGGCTTGGCCTCAGTTAGCAACACTGAGGTTCATCAGATTTCAGTCGGACAATATCACGACTGTGGCTTACATCAACCATCAAGGTGGAACCAGGAGTTCCCTAGCGATGTTAGAAGTCTCAAAAATAATTAGCTGGGCAGAGACTCACTCTTGCCACCTGTCAGCAATCCATATTCCAGGCGTGGAGAACTGGGAGGCGGATTTTCTAAGTCGTCAGACTTTTCCCCCGGGGCAGTGGGAACTCCATCCGGAGGTGTTTGCTCAGTTGATTCATCGTTGGGGCAAACCAGAGTTGGATCTCATGGCGTCTCGCCAGAACGCCAAGCTTCCTTGTTACGGATCCAGGTCCAGGTACCCAGAAGCGACGCTGATAGATGCTCTAGCAGCGCCTTGGTTCTTCAACCTGGCTTATGTGTTTCCACCGTTTCCTCTGCTCCCTCGACTGATTGCCAAAATCAAACAAGAGAGAGCATCGGTGATTCTAATAGCGCCTGCGTGGCCACGCAGGACCTGGTATGCAGACCTAGTGGACATGTCATCCTTTCCACCATGGACTCTACCTCTAAGACAGGACCTTCTAATACAAGGTCCTTTCAATCATCCAAATCTAATTTCTCTGAGACTGACTGCATGGAGATTGAACGCTTGATTCTATCAAAGCGTGGCTTCTCCGAGTCAGTCATTGATACCTTAATACAGGCACGAAAGCCTGTTACCAGGAAAATCTATCACAAGATATGGCGTACATATCTTTACTGGTGTGAATCCAAGAATTACTCATGGAGTAAGGTTAGGATTCCTAGGATATTGTCCTTTCTCCAAGAGGGTTTGGACAAAGGATTATCAGCTAGTTCCTTAAAGGGACAGATTTCTGCTCTGTCTATTCTTTTGCACAAGCGTCTGGCAGAAGCTCCAGACGTCCAGGCATTTTGTCAGGCTTTGGTTAGAATTAAGCCTGTGTTTAAACCTGTTGCTCCCCCATGGAGCTTACACTTGGTTCTTAAAGTTCTTCAAGGAGTTCCATTTGAACCCCTTCATTCCATTGATATTAAGCTTTTATCTTGGAAAGTTCTGTTTTTGATGGCTATTTCCTCGGCTCGGAGAGTCTCTGAGCTATCTGCCTTACAATGTGATTCTCCTTATCTGATTTTTCATGCAGATAAGGTAGTTCTGCGTACCAAACCTGGGTTTTTACCTAAGGTGGTTTCTAACAAGAATATCAATCAAGAGATTGTTGTTCCATCATTGTGTCCTAATCCTTCTTCAAAGAAGGAACGTCTTTTACATAATCTGGACGTAGTCCATGCCTTGAAGTTTTACTTACAAGCTACTAAAGATTTTCGTCAAACATCTTCCCTGTTTGTCGTTTATTCTGGACAGAGGAGAGTTCAAAAAGCTTCGGCAACCTCTCTTTCTCCAACATAGGTGTGTCCGGTCCACGGCGTCATCCTTACTTGTGGGATATTCTCTTCCCCAACAGGAAATGGCAAAGAGCCCAGCAAAGCTGGTCACATGATCCCTCCTAGGCTCCGCTTACCCCAGTCATTCTCTTTGCCGTTGCACAGGCAACATCTCCACGGAGATGGCTAAGAGTTTTTTTGGTGTTTAAATGTAGTTTTATTCTTCAATCAAGAGTTTATTTTAAAATAGTGCTGGTATGTACTATTTACTCTGAAACAGAAAAGAGATGAAGATTTCTGTTTGTAAGAGGAAAATGATTTTAGCAACCGTTACTAAAATCGATGGCTGTTTCCACACAGGACTGTTGAGATGAATTAACTTCAGTTGGGGGAAACAGTGAGCAGACTTTTGCTGCTTGAGGTATGACACATTTCTAACAAGACTTGGTAATGCTGGAAGCTGTCATTTTCCCTATGGGAACCGGTAAAGCCATTTTCTTAGTTTAGTATAAGAATAAAGGGCTTCACAAGGGCTTTAAAGACTGGTAGACATTTTTCTGGGCTAAAACGATTACATTATGAGTATATTTAATGGATGTTATCTATAAATAGTTCTTTTAATCTTGGGGATGTATTAAAAAAAAAAACGGCAGGCACTGTATTGGACACCTTTTTCACTGGGGGCCTTTTCTAGTCATAGGCAGAGCCTCATTTTCGCGCCACTAATGCGCAGTTGTTTTTGGAAAGCAAGGCATGCAGATGCATGTGTGAGGAGCTAAGAACCACTGAAAAAGCTTATAGAAGGCGTCATTTGGTATCGTATTCCCCTCTGGGCTTGGTTGGGTCTCAGCAAAGCTGATACCAGGGACTGTATAGGGGTTAAATGTAAAAACGGCTCCGGTTCCGTTATTTTAAGAGTTAAAGCTTTCAAATTTGGTGTGCAATACTTTTAAGGCTTTAAGACACTGTGGTGAAATTTTGGTGAATTTTGAACAATTCCTTCATACTTTTTCGCATATTCAGTAATAAAGTGTGTTCAGTTTAAAATTTAAAGTGACAGTAACGGTTTTATTTTAAAACGTTTTTTGTGCTTTGTTATCAAGTTTATGCCTGTTAACATGTTTGAACCATCAGATAGACTATGTTCTGTATGTTTGGAAGCCAAGGTTCCTCCCCATTTAAATATATGTGATGAATGTGACTTAGTGTCCGGACAAAGTAGGGACAATGATGCCACTGATAATGATGTTGCCCAAAATGATTCCTCAAGCGAGGGGAGCAAGCATGGTACTGCATCATCCCCTTCTAAGTCTACACCAGTCTTGCCCACACAAGAGGCCCATAGTACATCTAGTGCGCCAATCCTTCTTACTATGCAACAATTAACGGCTGTAATGGATAATTCTATTAAAAACATTTTGTCCAAAATGCCTACTTATCAGAGAAAGCGCGATTGCTCTGTTTTAGATACTGAAGAGCATGAGGACGCTGATGATAATGGTTCTAATGTACCCTCACGCCAATCTGAAGGGGCCAGCAGGGAGGTTTTGTCTGAGGGAGAAATTTCAGATTCAGGAAAAATTTCTCAACAAGCTGAACCTGATGTTATTATTTTTAAATTTAAATTGGAAACATCTCCGCGCTCTGCTTAAGGAGGTGTTATCTACTCTGGATGATTGTGACAATTTGGTCATTCCAGAGAAATTATGTAAGATGGACAAGTTCCTAGAGGTCCCGGTGCCCCCCGATGCTTTTCCTATACCCAAGCGGGTGGCGGACATTGTAATAAGGAATGGGAAAGGCCCGGCATACCTTTTGTTCCTCCCCCTATATTTAAGAAGTTATTTCCTATGGTCGACCCCAGAAAGGACTTATGGCAGACAGTCCCCAAGGTCGAGGGGGCGGTTTCTACTCTAAACAAACGCACTACTATCCCTATAGAAGATAGTTGTGCTTTCAAAGATCCTATGGATAAAAAATTAGAGGGTTTGCTTAAAGAGATGTTTGTTCAGCAAGGTTACCTTCTACAACCAATTTCATGCATTGTTCCTGTCACTACAGCAGCGTGTTTCTGGTTCGAAGAACTAGAAAGTCGCTCAATAAAGACTCTTCATATGAGGAGGTTATGGACAGAGTTCAAGCACTTAAATTGGCTAACTCTTTTATCTTAGACGCCACTTTGCAATTAGCTAGATTAGCGGCGAAAAATTCAGGTTTTGCAATTGTGGCGCGCAGAGCGCTTTGGCTAAAGTCTTGGTCAGCGGATGTGTCCTCCAAGAACAAATTGCTTAACATCCCTTTCAAAGGTAAAACGCTATTTGGCCCTGACTTGAAAGAGATTATTTCAGACATCACTGGGGGAAAGGGCCACGCCCTTCCTCAGGATAGGTCTTTTAAGGCTAAAAATAAGCCGAATTTTCGTCCTTTTCGCAGAAACGGACCAGCCTCAAATTCTACACCCTCTAAGCAAGAGGGTAATAGTTCTCAAACCAAACCAGCCTGGAGACCAATGCAAGGCTGGAACAAGGGTAAGCAGGCCAAGAAACCTGCTACTAAAACAGCATGAAGTATTGGCCCCCGATCCGGGACCAGATCTGGTGGGGGGCAGACTTTCTCTCTTTACTCAGGCTTGGGCAAGAGATGTTCAGGATCCTTGGGCGCTAGAAATAGTTTCTCAAGGTTATCTCCTGGAATTCAAGGAACTACCCCCAAGGGGAAGGTTCCACAGGTCTCAATTGTCTTCAGACCAAATAAAAAGACAGGCATTCTTACATTGTGTAGAAGACCTGTTAAGAATGGGAGTGATTCATCCTGTTCCATTAGGAGAACAAGGGATGGGGTTTTTACTCCAATCTGTTCATAGTTCCCAAAAAGAGGGAACATTCAGACCTATTTTAGATCTCAAGATTCTAAACAAATTTCTCAGGGTTCCATCGTTCAAAATGGAAACCATTCGAAACAATTCTTCCTACCATCCAGGAAGGTCAATTCATGACCACGGTGGACTTAAAGGATGCGTATCTACATATTCCTATCCACAAGGAACATCATCGGTTCCTAAGGTTTGCGTTTCTGGACAAGCATTACCAGTTTGTGGCACTTCCATTCGGATTAGCCACTGCTCCAAGGATTTTCACAAAGGTACTAGGGTCCCCTTCTAGCGGTGCTAAGACCAAGGGGCATTGCAGTAGTACCTTACTTGGACGACATACTGATTCAAGCGTCGTCTCTGTCAAAAGCAAAGGCTCATACGGACATTGTCCTAGCCTTTCTCAGATCTCACGGGTGGAAGGTGAACATAGAAAAAAGTTCTCTGTCCCCGTCAACAAGAGTTCCCTTCTTGGGAACAATAATAGACTCCTTAGAAATGAAGATTTTTCTGACAGAGGCCAGAAAATCAAAACTTCTAAGCTCTTGTCAAGTACTTCATTCTGTTCTTCTTCCTTCCATAGCGCAGTGCATGGAAGTAATAGGTTTTGATGGTTGCGGCAATGGACATAGTTCCTTTTGCACGAATTCATCTAAGACCATTACAACTGTGCATGCTCAGACAGTGGAATGGGAATTATACAGACTTGTCTCCGACGATCCAAGTAGATTAGGGAACCAGAGATTCACTCAGTTGGTGGCTGACCCTGAACAACCTGTCACAGGGAATGAGCTTCCGCAGACCAGAGTGGGTCATTGTCACGACCGACGCCAGTCTGGTGGGCTGGGGCGCGGTCTGGGAACCCCTGAAAGCTCAGGGTCTATGGTCTCGGGAAGAATCTCTTCTCCCGATAAACATTCTGGAGCTGAGAGCGATATTCAATACTCTCAAAGCTTGGCCTCAACTAGCAAAGGCCAAATTCATAAGGTTTCAATCAGACAACATGACGACTGTTGCATATATCAATCATCAGGGGGGAACAAGGAGTTCCCTGGCGATGAAAGAAGTGACCAAAATAATTCAATGGGCGGAGGATCACTCCTGCCACTTGTCTGCGATCCACATCCCAGGAGTGGAAAATTGGGAAGCGGATTTTCTGAGTCGTCAGACATTCCATCCGGGGGAGTGGGAACTCCATCCGGAAATCTTTGCCCAAATAACTCAATTATGGGGCATTCCAGACATGGATCTGATGGCGTCTCGTCAGAACTTCAAGGTTCCTTGCTACGGGTCCAGATCCAGGGATCCCAAGGCGACTCTAGTAGATGCACTAGTAGCCCCTTGGACCTTCAACCTAGCTTATGTATTCCCACCGTTTCCTCTCATTCCCAGGCTGGTAGCCAGGATCAATCAGGAGAGGGCTTCGGTGATCTTGATAGCTCCTGCGTGGCCACGCAGGACTTGGTATGCAGACCTGGTGAATATGTCATCGGCTCCACCATGGAAGCTACCTTTGAGACAGGACCTTCTTGTTCAAGGTCCGTTCGAACATCCGAATCTGGCTTCACTCCAACTGACTGCTTGGAGATTGAACGCTTGATCTTATCAAAGCGTGGTTTTTCAGATTCTGTCATTGATACTCTTATTCAGGCTAGAAAGCCTGTAACTAGGAAAATTTACCATAAAATATGGAAAAAATATATCTGTTGGTGTGAATCTAAAGGATTCCCATGGAACAAGATAAAAATTCTTAAGATTCTATCCTTTCTACAAGAAGGTTTGGAGAAAGGATTATCTGCAAGTTCTTTGAAGGGACAGATTTCTGCTTTATCTGTCTTACTTCACAAAAAGCTGGCGGCTGTGCCAGATGTTCAAGCTTTTGTTCAGGCTCTGGTTAGAATCAAGCCTGTTTACAAACCTTTGACTCCTCCTTGGAGTCTCAATTTAGTTCTTTCAGTTCTTCAAGGGGTTCCGTTTGAACCCTTACATTCCGTAGATATTAAGTTACTATCTTGGAAAGTTTTGTTTTTGGTTGCAATTTCTTCTGCTAGAAGAGTTTCAGAGTTATCTGCTCTGCAGTGTTCTCCTCCTTATCTGGTGTTCCATGCAGATAAGGTGGTTTTGCGTACTAAACCTGGTTTTCTTCCGAAAGTTGTTTCTAACAAAAATATTAACCAGGAGATAGTTGTGCCTTCTTTGTGTCCGAATCCAGTTTCAAAGAAGGAACGTTTGTTACACAATTTGGATGTAGTTCGTGCTCTAAAATTCTATTTAGAGGCTACAAAGGATTTCAGACAAACATCTTCTTTGTTTGTTGTTTATTCAGGTAAAAGGAGAGGTCAAAAAGCAACTTCTACCTCTCTCTCTTTTTGGCTTAAAAGCATCATCCGATTGGCTTATGAGACTGCCGGACGGCAGCATCCTGAAAGAATCACAGCTCACTCCACTAGGGCTGTGGCTTCCACATGGGCCTTCAAGAACGAGGCTTCTGTTGATCAGATGTGTAAGGCAGCGACTTGGTTCTTCACTGCACACTTTTACCAAATTTTACAAATTTAATCTTTTGCTTCTTCTGAGGCTATTTTTGGGAGAAAGGTTTTGCAAGCCGTGGTGCCTTCCATCAAGGTGACCTGATTTGCTCCCTCCCATCATCCGTGTCCTAAAGCTTTGGTATTGGTTCCCACAAGTAAGGATGACGCCGTGGACCGGACACACCTATGTTGGAGAAAACAGAATTTATGCTTACCTGATAAATTACTTTCTCCAGCGGTGTGTCCGGTCCACGGCCCGCCCTGGTTTTTTTAATCAGGTCTGATGAATTATTTTCTCTAACTACAGTCACCACGGTATCATATGATTTCTCCTATGCATATTCCTCCTTTACGTCGGTCGAATGACTGGGGTAGGCGGAGCCTAGGAGGGATCATGTGGCCAGCTTTGCTGGGCTCTTTGCCATTTCCTGTTGGGGAAGAGAATATCCCACAAGTAAGGATGACGCCGTGGACCGGACACACCGTTGGAGAAAGTAATTTATCAGGTAAGCATAAATTCTGTTTTCCTTTTGGCTTCGGAGTATTATACGCCTAGCCTATGAGACTGCTGGACAGCAGCCCCCTGAAAGGATTACAGCTCATTCTACTAGAGCTGTGGCTTCCACTTGGGCCTTTAAAAATGAGGCCTCTGTTGAACAGATTTGCAAGGCCGCGACTTGGTCTTCGCTTCACACTTTTTCAAAAATTTTACAAATTTGATACTTTTGCTTCTTCGGAGGCTGTTTTTGGAGAGAAAGGTTCTTCAGGCAGTGGTTCCTTCCGCTTAATCCCTGCCTTGTCCCTCCCATCATCCGTGTACTTTAGCTTTGGTATTGGTATCCCATAAGTAATGGATGATCCGTGGACTGGATACACTTAACAAGAGAAAACATAATTTATGCTTACCTGATAAATTTATTTCTCTTGTAGTGTATCCAGTCCACGGCCCGCCCTGTCATTTTAAGGCAGGTCTAAAATTTAATTAAACTACAGTCACCACTGCACCCTATGGTTTCTCCTTTCTCTGTTTGTTTCGGTCGAATGACTGGATATGGCTGTTAGGGGAGGAGCTATATAGCAGCTCTGCTGTGGGTGATCCTCTTGCAACTTCCTGTTGGGAAGGAGAATATCCCATAAGTAATGGATGATCCGTGGAATGGATACACTACAAGAGAAATAAATTTATCAGGTAAGCATAAATTATGTTTTCCAATTTAATATCTAAATAGCTTATACTCTGTTTACTGTATTCATGTGTGAAAGATAAACCATATTTATTGTCATTTAAATCTTGAAAAAACAGCTCTAAGAGTTCAATATCACCTTTCCATATAATAAAAGGTCATCTATATACCTTTTGTAGAGCACAAGGTTCGCACCCCAAGGGGAAGTTTGAATCAAATCTTCTTCCAACATTCCCATGAAGAGATTTGCATAACTGGGTGCAAACCTTGTGCCCATAGCTGTTCCCTTTATTTGTAGATAGAAGGCATCTTTGAAGCGGAAGTATTTTTTTGTAAGTATAAAGTTTATGCAGTCTAGAAGAAAATTAGTCTGTGTTTCTTCATATTCTTATCATTTTTCAGAAAATTGTTAACAGCCTGTAGTCCTAATTTGTGATCGATGCTAGTATAGATTGCATTGACATCACACGTGACAAGTGTCATATTATCATCCCATTTTATATTTTTGATAGTATTCAGATAGTGAGTGGAATCTGATAAATAAGATTGTAAGCACCATTAAAAAGTCTTGCTCTGGACTTGTTATTATTTCCCGTTGTTGGAGTGAACCACCTGGTTGGGCTCTGAGCCAAGTGCCGGATATCTACAGTGCTGATCGGTTCCTGTTGGCGTTCCTGAGAGGTGATTAGTATCAGGATTGGAGCCTCATTTTGGATACCATCTGTTTCAGCCACTGTGAGTCAGCCGAACGGCTCAGAAGTTTCGGCCTGCACGATATTGCACTGCTTGTGCAACTTTGCTTGTGAGTACCTGGAACATATTGTGTATTCGTAGTTTGTCTCTGTTTGGAATTTGCTGCACCAAGAGCGCCTCTCGTCTTTTGTCTTTTAGGACTGTTTCTTAAATAAGATGGTAGCTTTTTTACGTAATTTTGTAGGAAAAAGTCAACGTACTGGGATAGATTCGAAGTAATAGAATCTATCCCCGAAATTATCGGGCGTCCGGGGGGATTTACAGGGTCTTTATGCACTTTAGGTAAAAAGTAAAATATTGGGGTTCTAAAATGTCTATTTAAAAGAAATGTGTATTCGGAATTATTTATTAGTTTTGCCTTCATTGCCTCATCAAGTTTTTCTTTTAGTTATGTGTAAAATGTATCCCCTGGATCATTCTTTAGTTTTTTGTAAGTTATCACATCATCCAATAGTTTGTGGGCTTCTTTTAAATAATTACTGTTACTCATAATCACTGTTCCCCCACCTTTGTCGGCCTGTTTTATTATTATATCTTTTCTTGATTGTAAATTTTTAAGGGCTTCTTTTTCTTTCTTGGTAAGGTTCCAATTAATGTTTTTAGTTTTCTCAGTATTTAGTTCATCCAGATCTAGTTTTACTGACTTTTCAAATGATTCAATGAAATTACTCTTTTCTTGTGTAGGAAAGAATGTGGACTTTGTTTTTAAGCCGGTGTATATATACTGATTGGGCTCCTCACTATTTCTTAAAATCAGGTTTTTTGTAAAATTATTTTTTAGAGTCACTTTCCTAATAAATTGATTAATATGAATCAAATGTTCGAACTTATTTAATTTTGTAGTTGGAGCAAATGATAACCCTTTACTGAGGACTTTCTCTTCATCTTGGGATAGTGTAGAACCACTTAAATTAAAGATCCCTGATTTTTTTAGGCTCTTTTGTTTCAATCAGTCGTCTATTTAGTTTTTTCCTTCCTCCTCTATTCCCTCTCTTCTTCTTTTCCCTTTCGGGGGCTCGTTTGATCTTTCGTTGCCTCTGTCTAAAAAATCCTTTGAAGGACCTGGTGTATTATATGAGTTGTCTGTTATCTCAGGTTCTTCCCTCAGATCCGTCAGACAATCATATCTATTGGTAATTGTAAATCCTTGTTCCTGTTTATTACCCTCTTTCTTTCTTTCTTTCTTTTTGTTCTGTTTTATTTCTCTGGTAGCCCCCATCTCTTTCTTGTTCTGTTTTGTTTCTCTGATATTCATTATCTCTTTCTCTGTCATACCATCCTCTATTCTCATATCTGATCCTACCATCATAGTCTCTGTCGAATCTCCTATTTTCATATCTTTCTCTTCCTTCATAGTTGCCATAATAATTAGTATCCTTACCATAAAATCCTCCATGTCTATTTGTCCCATAGTTATAATTATTTCTGCCATCTCTTTCTCTTCTATCATAGCTCCTGTCATAGAAATTGTAGTGTTGTCTATGATAATTGTTCCTCCCATCACGCAAGTTTTGTTATTGTCTATGGTAGTTGTTCTTTCTGTAATTCTCATGTCTACCATATATGTTGGCATTATAATTGTCATTATTCCTGTATCCATTAGGTATGTATGGTCTGTTTTGTCTATATTCATCATTTTTACTCCTAAAATGTCTATTATTCCCCATATTGGGTCTGAGATTTGTATGTTCCTCATTAAAAGTGTGTTTTAATTCTCTTTATTTCTGATCTCTCTTGTTCCTCTGTCTCTGATATTTGTTTATTATCTCTTCTTTTGCTGAATATTCTATTATTATTCTCCGTCATATTTGTATTGATTTCTGAATTTTTCATTTCGTAATCTTCCTGGTCTCTCTCATATTTTTTCCATTGGGTATATAAGATGTCTCTATTTAAATCTTCCAACCTTGAGCTTATCTCTTTTTGTCTATCTTTATCATATCCCTCCTTTTTGTTTCTAGAATAGTCTTTTGTTTATTAATCTCTTCATTTATTTATCCTATTGTTTCTTTTCTTGCTTTAATAATTATTTTAATCAGTTTTAAAGAGGCATCTGCTAAAACTTCATACCATTCATCATTTAGATTTTGTTTAAGCTCAAAGGTACAATCCTTTTTTAGCCTTAATCCTCTTGGTACCATTTTTTCATTGAAATATTTCTCCATAAACTTTAACTCAGTTCTAATTTTTAATTCTTTTGATAAGTTTTTCAAGATTTTCTATTGAAATAGGTTGTTCTTCCTCTTTTTGTCTTAAATTCTGTTGATTTGAATCCTCTATAATCAGACCTAAATTTTCCCTTGTCTTAAACAGTTCCATTATAAATTAAAAATTATTTAGAAGTATAACTGTTCTTTTTAATAATAAGAGAATACTTAGTGTACTGGTGTCTGATAGCTGTGAGGGTTACTGTTCAGTATAGTGAGAAAAATAATCAGATAAAGGAAGGCGTGTAGAACAGTGTACCTCACTCCAGATGTAGCCTTCTTTCACTAGTGTGGTCTTCTCACAACTGACCACACCAAGGTTATGGAAAAAAGGTGTATTAGATTAGGTACACTCCTTCCTCTACCAGACTTCCTGGGCTTTCAAAAATTAGGTTTTTATTGAACAGGTTTCAGGTCTACAACATGGTCATCCTTGCATACTTTTAGTAGAATTTACTATTTTGATGTTTTTACTTCTTCAGTAGCAACCTTTGTGCCTGACTTTTTTCACAATATTTTGTCCCGCCTAACATTACCCGTGGACGCCACAGATTGGGTATTAGTTCCAATGCATAATGGATTGTGGACTCTCACCACCTTATGAAAGAAAACATTTATGAATGCTTTCCTTATAAATTAATTTCATGGTGGTGAGAGATCACGAGCCCCACCCAATTTTGTTCATATATACATTTTTACATTTTGGAGACAGCACCATTTTGCACCTCTGTTTTACCTGCTTTGTCCTTTCCTACCTTTTCTTTGCTATTTTTCTTGCTTGGCTATACGTACAACTTACATACCAGTGAGGTAGGAGGAATGAAGTACTCTAGAAAGTTTTAAGAGATCTTTACCTCCTCCTAGTGGCTAGGAAGTGCATAATGGCTTGTGGACTCTCACAACCATGAAAGAAATTAATTAGGTAAGCATGGATTTTGTTTCTCCAACATAGGTGTGTCCGGTCCACGGCGTCATCCTTACTTGTGGGATATTCTCTTCCCCAACAGGAAATGGCAAAGAGCCCAGCAAAGCTGGTCACATGATCCCTCCTAGGCTCCGCCTTCCCCAGTCATTCTCTTTGCCGTTGTACAGGCAACATCTCCACGGAGATGGCTTAGAGTTTTTTAGTGTTTAACTGTAGTTTTTATTATTCAATCAAGAGTTTGTTATTTTAAAATAGTGCTGGTATGTACTATTTACTCTGAAACAGAAAAGAGATGAAGATTTCTGTTTGTAAGAGGAAAATGATTTTAGCAACCGTTACTAAAATCGATGGCTGTTCCACACAGGACTGTTGAGAGGAATTAACTTCAGTTGGGGGAACAGTGAGCAGACTTTTGCTGCTTGAGGTATGACACATTCTAACAAGACGATGTAATGCTGGAAGCTGTCATTTTCCCTATGGGATCCGGTAAGCCATTTTATTACAGACAGTAAATAAGGGCTTCACAAGGGCTTTTTAAGACTGTAGACATTTTCTGGGCTAAATCGATTTATATATAAACATATTTTATACTCCATAGCCTTGAGGAATTATTTTAATCTTGGGAATTTTGTAAAATAACCGGCAGGCACTGTATTGGACACCTTATTCTCTAGGGGCTTTCCCTAATCATAGGCAGAGTCTCATTTTCGCGCCTGTATTGCGCACTTGTTTTTGAGAAGCATGACATGCAGATGCATGTGTGAGGAGCTCTGATACATAGAAAAGACTTTCTGAAGGCGTCATTTGGTATCGTATTCCCCCTTTGGGCTTGGTTGGGTCTCAGCAAAGCAGATACCAGGGACTGTAAAGGGGTTAAATATAAAAACGGCTCCGGTTCCGTTATTTTAAGGGTTAAAGCTTCCAAATTTGGTGTGCAATACTTTTAAGGCTTTAAGACACTGTGGTGAAATTTTGGTGAATTTTGAACAATTCCTTCATACTTTTTCGCAATTGCAGTAATAAAGTGTGTTCAGTTTAAAATTTAAAGTGACAGTAACGGTTTTATTTTAAAACGTTTTTTGTACTTTGTTATCAAGTTTATGCCTGTTTAACATGTCTGAACTGCCAGATAGACTGTGTTCTGAATGTGGGGAAGCCAAGGTCCCTTCTCATTTAAATAGATGTGATTTATGTGACACAAAATTTAGAGAAAATGATGCCCAAGATGATTCCTCAAGTGAGGGGAGTAAGCATGGTACTGCATCATCCCCTCCTTCGTCTACACCAGTCTTGCCCACACAAGAGGCCCCTAGTACATCTAGCGCGCCAATACTCCTTACTATGCAACAATTAACGGCTGTAATGGATAATTCTATCAAAAACATTTTAGCCAAAATGCCCACTTATCAGCGAAAGCGCGACTGCTCTGTTTTAGAAAATACTGAAGAGCATGAGGACGCTGATGATATTGTTTCTGAAAGGCCCCTACACCAGTCTGAGGGGGCCAGGGAGGTTTTGTCTGAGGGAGAAATTTCAGATTCAGGGAAAATTTCTCAACAAGCTGAACCTGATGTGATTACATTTAAATTTAAGTTGGAACATCTCCGCGCTCTGCTTAAGGAGGTGTTATCCACTCTGGATGATTGTGAGAATTTGGTCATCCCAGAGAAACTATGTAAAATGGACAAGTTCCTAGAGGTCCCGGGGCCCCCCCGAAGCTTTTCCTATACCCAAGCGGGTGGCGGACATTGTAAATAAAGAATGGGAAAGGCCCGGTATACCTTTCGTCCCTCCCCCCATATTTAAAAAATTGTTTCCTATGGTCGACCCCAGAAAGGACTTATGGCAGACAGTCCCCCAAGGTCGAGGGGGCGGTTTCTACTCTAAACAAACGCACCACTATACCCATAGAAGATAGTTGTGCTTTCAAAGATGCTATGGATAAAAAATTAGAAGGTTTGCTTAAAAAGATGTTTGTTCAGCAAGGTTACCTTCTACAACCAATTTCATGCATTGTCCCTGTCACTACAGCCGCGTGTTTCTGGTTCGATGAGCTAGAAAAGGCGATCACTAGTAATTCTCCTTCTTATGAGGAGATTATGGACAGAATCCGTGCTCTCAAATTGGCTAATTCTTTCACCCTAGACGCCACTTTGCAATTGGCTAGGTTAGCGGCGAAAAATTCTGGGTTTGCTATTGTGGCGCGCAGAGCGCTTTGGTTAAAATCTTGGTCAGCGGATGCGTCTTCCAAGAACAAATTGCTTAACATTCCTTTCAAGGGGAAAACGCTGTTTGGCCCTGACTTGAAAGAGATTATCTCTGATATCACTGGGGGCAAGGGCCACGCCCTTCCTCAGGATAGGTCTTTCAAGGCCAAAAATAAACCTAATTTTCGTCCCTTTCGCAGAAACGGACCAGCCCCAAGTGCTACGTCCTCTAAGCAAGAGGGTAATACTTCTCAAGCCAAGCCAGCCTGGAGACCAATGCAAGGCTGGAACAAGGGGAAGCAGGCCAAGAAACCTGCCACTGCTACCAAGACAGCATGAGATGTTGGCCCCCGATCCGGGACCGGATCTGGTGGGGGGCAGACTCTCTCTCTTCGCTCAGGCTTGGGCAAGAGATGTTCTGGATCCTTGGGCGCTAGAAATAGTCTCCCAAGGTTATCTTCTGGAATTCAAAGGGCTTCCCCCAAGGGGGAGGTTCCACAGGTCTCAATTGTCTTCAGACCGCATAAAAAAACAGGCATTCTTACATTGTGTAGAAGACCTGTTAAAAATGGGAGTGATTCATCCTGTTCCATTAGGAGAACAAGGGATGGGGTTCTACTCCAATCTGTTCGTAGTTCCCAAAAAGAGGGAACGTTCAGACCAATCTTAGATCTCAAGATCCTAAACAAGTTTCTCAAGGTTCCATCGTTCAAAATGGAAACCATTCGAACAATTCTTCCTTCCATCCAGGAAGGTCAATTCATGACCACGGTGGATTTAAAGGATGCGTATCTACATATTCCTATCCACAGGGAACATCATCGGTTCCTAAGGTTCGCATTCCTGGACAAGCATTACCAGTTCGTGGCACTTCCGTTCGGATTAGCCACTGCTCCAAGGATTTTCACAAAGGTACTAGGGTCCCTTCTAGCGGTGCTAAGACCAAGGGGCATTGCAGTAGTACCTTACTTGGACGACATTCTGATTCAAGCGTCGTCCCTTCCTCTAGCAAAGGCTCACACGGACATTGTCCTGGCCTTTCTCAGATCTCACGGGTGGAAAGTGAACGTAGAAAAGAGTTCTCTATCTCCGTCAACGAGGGTTCCCTTCTTGGGAACAATAATAGACTCCTTAGAAATGAGGATTTTTCTGACAGAGGCCAGAAAAACAAAACTTCTAAACTCTTGTCAAATACTTCATTCCGTTCCTCTTCCTTCCATAGCGCAGTGCATGGAAGTAATAGGTTTGATGGTAGCGGCAATGGACATAGTTCCTTTTGCGCGCATTCATCTAAGACCATTACAACTGTGCATGCTCAGTCAGTGGAATGGGGACTATACAGACTTGTCTCCGACGATACAAGTAAATCAGAGGACCAGAGATTCACTCCGTTGGTGGCTGTCCCTGGACAATCTGTCACAGGGGATGAGCTTCCGCAGACCAGAGTGGGTCATTGTCACGACCGACGCCAGTCTGATGGGCTGGGGCGCGGTCTGGGGACCCCTGAAAGCTCAGGGTCTTTGGTCTCGGGAAGAATCTCTTCTACCGATAAATATTCTGGAACTGAGAGCGATACTCAATGCTCTCAAGGCTTGGCCTCAGCTAGCAAAGGCCAAGTTCATACGGTTTCAATCAGACAACATGACGACTGTTGCGTACATCAACCATCAGGGGGGAACAAGGGGTTCCCTGGCGATGGAAGAAGTGACCAAAATCATTCAATGGGCGGAGACTCACTCCTGCCACTTGTCTGCAATCCACATCCCAGGAGTGGAAAATTGGGAAGCGGATTTTCTGAGTCGTCAGACATTACATCCGGGGGAGTGGGAACTCCATCCGGAAATCTTTGCCCACATTACTCAACTGTGGGGCATTCCAGACATGGATCTGATGGCCTCTCGTCAGAACTTCAAGGTTCCTTGCTACGGGTCCAGATCCAGGGATCCCAAGGCGACTCTAGTAGATGCACTAGTAGCACCTTGGACCTTCAAACTAGCTTATGTATTCCCGCCGTTTCCTCTCATCCCCAGGCTGGTAGCCAGGATCAATCAGGAGAGGGCATCGGTGATCTTGATAGCTCCTGCGTGGCCACGCAGGACTTGGTATGCAGACCTGGTGAATATGTCATCGGCTCCACCATGGAAGCTACCTTTGAGACGAGACCTTCTTGTTCAGGGTCCGTTCGAACATCCGAATCTGGTTTCACTCCAACTGACTGCTTGGAGATTGAACGCTTGATCTTATCAAAGCGAGGGTTCTCAGATTCTGTTATTGATACTCTTGTTCAGGCCAGAAAGCCTGTAACTAGAAAAATTTACCACAAAATATGGAAAAAATATATCTGTTGGTGTGAATCTAAAGGATTCCCTTGGGACAAGGTAAAAATTCCTAAGATTCTATCCTTTCTTCAAGAAGGATTGGAGAAAGGATTATCTGCAAGTTCCTTGAAGGGACAGATTTTTGCCTTGTCTGTGTTACTTCACAAAAAGCTGGCAGCTGTGCCAGATGTTCAAGCCTTTGTTCAGGCTCTGGTTAGAATCAAGCCTGTTTACAAGCCTTTGACTCCTCCTTGGAGTCTCAATTTAGTTCTTTCAGTTCTTCAGGGGGTTCCGTTTGAACCCTTACATTC
This sequence comes from Bombina bombina, assembly GCF_027579735.1. Lineage (NCBI taxonomy): Eukaryota > Metazoa > Chordata > Amphibia > Anura > Bombinatoridae > Bombina > Bombina bombina. The sequence goes on along the minus strand of NC_069507.1, from coordinate 235,009,582 downwards.
CGTTGATATTAAGTTATTATCTTGGAAAGTTTTGTTTTTGGTTGCAATTTCTTCTGCTAGAAGAGTTTCAGAATTATCTGCTCTGCAGTGTTCTCCTCCTTATCTGGTGTTCCATGCAGATAAGGTGGTTTTACGTACTAAACCTGGTTTTCTTCCGAAAGTTGTTTCTAACAAAAACATTAACCAGGAGATAGTCGTGCCTTCTTTGTGTCCGAATCCAGTTTCAAAGAAGGAACGTTTGTTGCACAATTTGGATGTTGTTCGCGCTCTAAAATTCTATTTAGATGCTACAAAGGATTTTAGACAAACATCTTCCTTGTTTGTTGTTTATTCTGGTAAAAGGAGAGGTCAAAAAGCAACTTCTACCTCTCTCTCTTTTTGGATTAAAAGCATCATCAGATTGGCTTATGAGACTGCCGGACGGCAGCCTCCTGAAAGAATCACAGCTCATTCCACTAGGGCTGTGGCTTCCACATGGGCCTTCAAGAACGAGGCTTCTGTTGATCAGATATGTAAGGCAGCGACTTGGTCTTCACTGCACACTTTTACCAAATTTTACAAGTTTGATACTTTTGCTTCTTCTGAGGCTATTTTTGGGAGAAAGGTTTTGCAAGCCGTGGTGCCTTCCATTTAGGTGACCTGATTTGCTCCCTCCCTTCATCCGTGTCCTAAAGCTTTGGTATTGGTTCCCACAAGTAAGGATGACGCCGTGGACCGGACACACCTATGTTGGAGAAAACAGAATTTATGTTTACCTGATAAATTACTTTCTCCAACGGTGTGTCCGGTCCACGGCCCGCCCTGGTTTTTTAATCAGGTCTGATAATTTATTTTCTTTAACTACAGTCACCACGGTATCATATGATTTCTCCTGTGCAAATATTCCTCCTTTACGTCGGTCGAATGACTGGGGAAGGCGGAGCCTAGGAGGGATCATGTGACCAGCTTTGCTGGGCTCTTTGCCATTTCCTGTTGGGGAAGAGAATATCCCACAAGTAAGGATGACGCCGTGGACCGGACACACCGTTGGAGAAAGTAATTTATCAGGTAAACATAAATTCTGTTTTTTATAAAATTAAAAATCTTTCTATGTACAAAATTGCCATATTTTCTAAATCAGAATGTATGAAAAAGCTAAATAGTTTACATGTATGAAAAGTACAATAAAAAATATAAAACCAGTTTCTTTGTAATTCTCATATATCATTTGGTTTTTTTTTTAGATAAAGGTCATTGCTGCTGCCAAGACCTCAAAACACGAGTAAGTAAATAACTTTAAAGGGCATGAAACACAATTTGTGATTCTGACAGAACATAACAGTTTACAAAAGTTACCAATTTACTTCTATTATCAAATTTACCTTGTTCTGGGTATCTAGGTAGGCATCTGGAGCACTAAATGACAGGAAATATGGCTGCCATCTAGTGCTCTTGCCAATGGATAACATCCTTGCAAAACAGCTGCCATATAGTACTCAAGATATATTCGTGCTCCTGAGCTTTACATCCCTGCATTTCAACAAAAGACACCAAGTGAACAAAGAAAAATGATAATAGAAGTAAATTAGAAAGTTGTTTAAAATAACTTGCTCTAAGGGACATGAAAGTGAAAATGAAATGAACAGTTTATGGTTTAGAGAAATGGCTTGCAGTTTTTAATTTACTTCCATTACCAAAAGTACTTAATTCTCGTAATTTTGTGGGAAAACATATACCCTAGGTTGGCTCAGGAACAACATTGCACTACTGAAGGTTAGCTGCCAATTGGTGGCCACACACATATGCCTCTTGTTATTGGCTCTCTGGATGTGTTCAGCTAGCTCGCAGTAGTTTATTTCTGCATTGGAGCTTTCTTTAAACTAATCTTTAACTTTGCAGGGATTAAACAATTATATGCAAGCAGTAGTGTGCAATAGCCCATTAGAGCATTTACGTTTTACTCTCCCTTTATAGAACAGAATTGTCCTGGGTATTCAAACCACACACCACTGATTAATTGTTACCATTTTCGAGTTTTGTGAGATTCTTAAAGCTATGAATTCAAAGAAAATGAAAAAGTTAAATGATCTGCCATGCAAATATAATAGTGTGTTTTAAAAAAATGTTGTTGTTTTTTAAAAAGGAGTAAGTAATACAAAAAATCTTGCTTTGCTACAGTTGAAGGATATCTATAGTCCTTACAAGGAGCGTGAACCTAAAACTCAATTAAAAGCAATTAATTCACTTCCACATGTAAAAATTATGAACTTAAAAATGTCCCTATTATGTGCATCAAACATCTTATTTACTCTTTAAATTAACCATGGACAAGTATATTTGTGACTAAATTGCACAGGCTTTTTGGCATAATCCAGTGCTGAAGCTCTTCAGATTTCACAAAAAAAGAGGAGACAAAAATGCAGACTGTTTTGGGTAAACAGCCTTTAGTCAGGTCCTGAACATAATGTACAAACATTCCATTCAAAACGAAACACAGGGACAATATACCTAGGGTTTACTCAATATCTATATAGAACATAATAAGAAAAACCTATAGTGACACCTAGTGATAACTATAACAACTATTCTTAAAAAAGAGTTGTCAAGCACTGATGTTAGATAAGGTCTGACTCTCAATTTTCATTCCTATCCATTCCAAAGCTGTTCAGTGGGTTTGAGGTCAGGGCTATGTGCAATTCACTCGACTTTCTCCTCACCAAACTCATCCTTTTGCTGGAACAGGAATGGACCTTCCCCAAACTATTCACACAAAGTTGGAAGCATTAAGTTGGCTAAAATTTATTTTTATCCTGTAGCATCAACATGACCCTTTACTCAAACTAAAGGAGGTAGGCCAAAGCCTGCGTCCACCAATGTTTATAGTAGGCACTATGCATTTTGGTAGGAAGCATTCTCCTGGCATCTGCCACAGTCAAATTATTCAGATTGCCAGATAGTAAAGTGTGATTTGTCACTCCAGAGAACACAGTTCCAGTGGTGACGTGCTTTACACCACTCCAACTGATGCGCTTGTGTACAGCTACTCGATTATTTAAACCTCTTTTTATGGAGCTCCCAATTCATCATTCTTGATCTGATGTTGCTACCAGAAGCAACTTGGAACTGTAGTGAGTGATGCAACAAATACGTGACTTTTTTTATACGCTTCAGCAATTGGTGGTCCCACTTTGTTGAGTCTGTTATTTTGTGGCTGCGCAGCTGTTGCTCCTAGGTGTTTCAACTTCACAGTAGTAGCACTTACGGTTGATAGGGACAGATCAAGTAGGGCATAAATTTAATTAACTGACGTAGCATATTCAGTATGACCCATTGTACTGCCATATATATGTGTACACAACAATTAGGTGGTAGAATTCCTCAGTCACTGTCTTCCAAATCTAACGGCCTCTCATTTAAACCACAAGGTTTCTTTCTATTGCCACAGATCCCCAGGCGATCCTGGAGGGTGTTTTAGTGGTGACTTTCTAATTCAAGCTGATTGTCCACATTTTTTGTTGCTACCATAGTGATAGCCAAAATCAAGTAGTACGAGATGGCAGTGATTTTAACTGCTCTGTTTTTACAGAACTTGGTATGTGGACCTAGGTCAGATGTCCTCTTACCAGCCATGATGTCTTCCTTTCAGGAGAGACTTTCTATCTCAGGGTCCTTTCTTTTATCAAGATCTTCAAACTAGCTTTGATGTCCTGGTGATTGAATCCATCATTTTTGTCGAAAGAAGTTTGTCTGAAAGTTGGTCAGGTCTAAAGAACATATCTGGCCGTTTGAAGTCTTAGAAATCTGGGTTTTTCTATGAAGGTCTGGAGAGAGGTTTATTTGCCACATATTTTGGGTCAGATTTCTTTCTGGCCTGTGCTGTTTCATAGGAAGTTTGCTAAACTTCCAGATATACAGACTTTTGTCTAGGCTCTAATCTGTATCAAACATAGTATTTCTTTCCTAAGATATGGAGAGTCCACAACGTCATCAATTACTAGTGAGAATATCACTCCTGGCCAGCAGGAGGAGGCAAAGAGCACCACAGCAAAGCTGTTAAGTGTCACTCCCCTACCCATAATCCCCAGGCATTCTCTTTGCCTCTGTCAATGGAGGAGGTGAAGTTTTGGTGTTTGAAGAAAATTGGATTTCTTTGCTACAAGCAAGATTTTTGGGTCTAGTCGTAGTCCACGTTAATCTCTTCAGTAGGGTAGTGGTGGCTTTAAAGCAGTTAGAAAGTTGTGAGGTAGTTTTTGCTTGGTTTTCTAACATATTTGCTGCCCATGGTATAGAAAGCCAGAGTAGTATTACTCTGTCCTTTCTTTTTCTACAGGTCTCTGTAAGGAGTATATGTCCTTTTATGCCTTGTGAGCTGTCTTCCTACCAGACGGCTTAATTGCAGGTAAGTGCTTTTGTCTTCTAGGTAATATAGACTGGCAATGCAGACAATCTTTTAATTACTGCAATAATTTCTGGGACATGTTTAATCCTGTAGGCAGGATTAATTTGCCAGTAAGCAGGCACATTTGCATGTGGAGACAAGGGGTAATCTTCCCTTACCTAAGGGATTATTTCTCAGTGGCTTGTAAATTATTTATTTATTTATTTAAATCAATAGATTCATTTGTACGTTTGGAAAAATTGGGGCTTTATGTTAATGTGTGCTTTTTGACACTGTTGCGACCGGTAGTCGCTTTTTAAATTTCTTAAGCAGTTTCTGACCAGGAGCCATTTTTACTTTGAGTAGGCAGTGTTTCTACGATTCGAAGTAGGCAAGGCGGTTGTTAGGCTGTTTATTATAGCGCGCTTTTAGCAAATGCACAATTCTGGTCTGGCCGGTCATGTGACCCTCAGTCTCTTCCGTTTTTGAGCTGAGTGGCGTCACTGTTCCTTGCTTGTTCGCATTGGCTGAAGTGAAGTCGATTGCGAGTAGTCTCCTTCACACATTGTTTTCAGGATTGCGGTAGGCACCCCAGTCTGGAGTTAAAAAAACAGACTCCTTTCAAATTGACAGTAGTCATTTTGTCTTTCTAAAAAAAAATTGGGGGGGGGGGGGAGATTTTTCTTAAGCTATGGGCATGGATAATCATACTGTTTCCTTTAATAAGTGTTTATTATGTCTAGAGGCCCAAATTGTTTCACCTATGCAATTTTGTTCTGATTGTTTATAAGACGTTAAAGTGTAAAAATAAGATTTTTCCTGCTGAGCCAAATGTCTCTCAGGCTGATGCTGTTCAGGCAACGCCACAGCTTTCTCCTTTAATGTCACAAGCCTCAATGGTGTCACATGCATTGCTCTCCAGTTCCTCTCAGCATCCTGGAGGAGTTTATTTGCCCACAGAAATTGCTGCTCAGGTATCTTCTGCATTATCTGCGGTATTTTCTGCTTTTCTTATTCTAAAGGGAAAACGCAAGAGGAAAATTAGAGATTCAGATAGTAAGGTTTCTGTTCCAACCACTGCTACACAGGTTGCTCTCATAAGTCTGATGAGGAGGATACGTCGGTAGCCTCTGAGGGTGAGATCGCAGATTAGGACAGTATAATTCCTTTATCTGATGCTGAAGAAGTAAACTTCAGATTTAAGCCTGAACACCTTCGATACTGTTAAAGGAGGTATTGGCTGCTTTGGACGACTCGACTATTCCTGTTCTGGTCAACCCTAAGAAATCTAGTAAACTTAATAAATACTATGATGTTCCTTCCCCTACGGAGGTGTTTCCTGTTCCAGACCGTGCAACAGAGATTATTTCTCAGTATTGGGAGAGGCCAGGGATACCTTTCTCTCCATCTCCGTCTTTAAATGATGTTTCCTGTCGCTGACTCCATTAAAGACTTATGGCGCACAGTGTCTAAAGTAGAAAGGGCCATTTCTACTCTTGCTAAGAGAACTACGATCCCTATAGAGGATAGCTGCTCTGTTAAGGATCCCATGGAAAAAGAGCTGGAGGCTTATCTAAAGAAGATATATATTCATCAAAGTCTTAAATGGCAACCTGCAGTTTGTATTGCCACTGTGTCAAGTGCGGCATCTTATTGGTGCAACGCCTTGTCCGATTCGATTTTGGTAGAGACTCCTTTGGAGGAGATTAAAACAAAGACAGGATTAAGGCTCTCAAACTAGCCAATTCTTTATTTCTGATGCTACCATGCAAGTTATCAAACTGGGAGCCCAGATATCTGGCTTCTCTGTCCTAGCCTGCAGGGCGTTGTGACTAAAATCTTGGTCAGCTGATGTAACCTCTAAGTCTAAGCTTCTGGCACTTCCTTACGAGGGTAAGACCTTGCTTGGACCTGGTCTGGCAGAAATAATTTCTGATATTACGGGTGGAAAAGGATCTTTTCTACCACAAGACAAGAAGAATAGACCTAAAGGACGTCAGAGCAATTCCTTTCGTTCCTTTTGTAACTTCAAATGAAAGTATTCCTCTTCCAAGCAGGAACAGTCCATGTCTTCTTGGAAACCCAATCAGTTGTGGAACAAGGGGAAGCAATCAAAGAAACCCGCAGCTGAGTCTAGATCAGCATGAAGGGTTTGCCCCCGATCCGGGATCAGATCACGTGGGGGGCAGCATTTCTCTTTTTTATCAAGCATGGATACGAGATATCCCAGATCCCTGGGCTGTGGACATAGTATCTCAGGGTTACAAAATAGAATTCAAAACTTTTCCTCCCAGGGGCAGGTTCCACCTCTCAAGATTATCTGCAGACCAGATAAAAAGAGAGAGGCATTCTTGAATTGCGTTCAGGACCTTTCTTCCCTGGGAGTGATAGTTCCAGTAAGGGAACAGGGTCTAGGATTCTATTCAAATCTGTTTGTGGTTCCAAAAAAGAGCGAACTTTTCGTCCTATTCTAGACCTAAAGTGTTTCAACAAGTTTCTCAGGGTACCATTCTTCAAAATGGAAACCATTCGATCCATTTTTCCTTTGGTCCAAAAGGGTCAGTTCATGACGACCAAAGACCTAAAGGATGCATATCTTCATGTTCCCATCCACAAGTTCCTGAGATTCACCTTTCTAGACTAACACTTTCAGTTTGTGGCTCTTCCGTTTGGCCTTGCCACAGCTCCCAGTATTTTATCAAAGGTTCTGGGGGCTCTCTTGGCAGTGATCAGGTCTCGGGGAATTGCAGTAGCGCCCTACCTGAACGACATATTGGTTCAGGAGCCATCTTTTAAACAAGCAGACTCTCATACAGAGATCTTGTTGTCTTTTCTATGTCCCCACGGATGGAAAGTGAATCTGGAAAAGAGTTTCCTTGTTCCAGCTACAAGGGTAATTTTCTTAGGGATCCTAATAGATTCCCTATCTATGAAAATATTTTTAATAGAGGTCAGAAAATCCAAAATTCTTTCCTCTTGCCTCTCTCTGCAGCCTACTGTTCGGCCATCAGTGGCTCTGATGGTCGCTTTCATGGACATCGTTCCCTTTGCTCGATTCCATTTGAGAGCTCTGCAGTTCTGCATGCTCAGACAATGGAACGAAGACCATTCGGATCTGTCTTAGAGGATAGATCTAGATCAGTTGACAAGAGACTCTCTCAGGATCATCTGTCTCAGGGCACATGCTTCTGGAGACCTTCCTAAGTGATTATGACCACGGACGCCAGCCGGCTGGGCTGGGGAGCAGTCTGGTACTCGTTAAAGGCGCAGGGCCTATGGACTCGGGAGGAGCCTGCTCTCCCCATAAACATCTTGGAGTTGAGAGCGATTTACAATGCTCTGATGGCTTGGCCTCAGTTGTCTTTAGCCCGGTTTATCAGGTTCCAGTTAGACATCACCTCAGTGGCTTACATCAACCACCAGGGAGGAACTGGAGGTTCCTTAGCCATGAAGGAGGTGGCACGGATTATTCAGTGGGCGGAAGCTCACAATTGCTGTCTATCTGCCATCCACATTCCAGGAGTGGACATCTGGGAAGCAGATTTCCTAAGCAGACAGACATTTCATCCCGGGTTCAAGGCTCTCCACCTGCAGGTGTTCTCCAGATTAACCCTAAAATGGGGGTGCCGTAGTTGGATTTGATGGTGTCTCGGCAGAACACCAAGCTTCCAAGGTACGGTTCAAGGTCAAGAGATCCGCAGGCCGCCCTTATACGCTTTGGTGGTTCCTTGGGATTTCAGTCTAGCATATCTGTTTCCTCAATTTGCTCTCCTTCCAGGAGTCATTGCTTGTATCAAACAGGAGAGAGCATTGGTAATTCTAATATCTCCTGCATGGCCTCGCAGGATATGGTATGCAGACCTAGTGAAGATGTCATCTCTTCTACCTTGGAGGTTGCCTCTGAGGAAGGACCTTCTAACTCAGGGTCCATTCCTTCATCCAAATCTCGTTTCTCTAAAGCTGACTGCTTGCAGATTGAACGCTTAGTTCTGTCTAAGCGTGGTTTTTTTGAGTCGGTCATTTAGAACATGATTTAGGCTTGCAAGCCTGTTACTAGAAATATTTACCATAAGGTATGGTGTAAATACCTTTATTGGTGTGAATCCAAAGGCTTCTCTTGGAGTAGGGTCAGGATTCCTAGGATTTTGTCCTTTCTCCAGGAATGTCTGGAGAAGGGATTGTCAGTCAGTTCTCTGAAGGGTCAGATTTCTGCATCATCTATTTTGTTACACAAGCGTATGGCGGATGTGCCAGATGTTCTCTCTTTTTGTCAGGCCCTGGTGAGATTCAGACCTGTGTTTAAGTCTGTTGCTACTCCTTGGAGCCTTAACCTTGTTCTTAAAGTTTTGCAGCAGGCTCCATTTGAGCCATTGCATTCCATAGATATTAAATTGTTTTCTTTAAAGTTTTGTTTCTTATTGCTATCTCTTCTGCTCGGAGAGTCTCTGAACTCTCGGCTTTGCAGTGTGATTCGCCTTACCTTATCTTTCATGCTCATAATGCGGTTCTCCGTACTAAGTTGGGTTTTCTTCCTAAAGTGGTTTCAGATAGAAATATTAATCAGGAAATTGTTGTTCCTTCTCTATGTCCTAATCCTTCTTATAAGGAAAGTTTGATGCACAACTTGGATGTTGTGCGTGCTCTAAAATTCTACCTACAGGCGACTAAGGATTTTCACCAGTCCTGTTTGTTTCTCTGGAAAGCGTAAAGGTCAGAACGCTACTGCTACTTTTCTTTTCCTCTGGTTGAGAAGTATAATTCGTTTTGCTTATGAGACTGCTGGTCAGCAGCCTCCTGAGAGAATTGCAGCTCATTCCACGAGGGCTGTCTCCTCTTCTTGGACTTTCAAAAATGAAGCTTCTGTGGAACAGATTTACAAGGCTGCAACTTGGTCCTCTCTGCATACTTTTTCCAAATTTTGGGAGAAAGGTTCTTCAAGCGGGGGGGTGCCTTCTGTCTAGGTCTGCCTGTCTTGTTCTCCCTCCCTAGTCATCTGTGTTTTCTAGCTTGGGTATTGGTTCCCACTAGTAATTGATGACGTTGTGGACTCACCATATCTTAGGAAAGAAAACAAAATTTTTGCTTACCTGATCAATTTATTTATTTCCGGATATGGAGAGTCCACGACCCCATCCTTAATTTAAGCCAGTTATATTTGACTATACCTCAGGCACCTCTACACCTTTGTGTTATTCCTTTTTTCCTTTTGATCAAATAACTGGGGATTATGGGTAGGGGAGTGACACTTAACAGCTTTGCTGTGGTGCTCTTTGCCTCCTCCTGCTGGCCAGGAGTGATATTCCCAATAGTCATTGAGGACGTTGTGAACTCTCCATATCGGGAAAGCAATAATTTATCAGGTAAGCATCAATTTTTTTTTTTACCTGCAATTCTGCTTGGTGTCTATATTGGGTCCTGAGGGTGCTGCTATTTCATCAGCTTGCTGTGTGTCTGAGCTTTCAGCTCTGTTATATGTAAGCTACACAGTCTTTTAGACTTCTACTGGTAAATTCTCTGGACCCTGCAAGGGTCACAAAGCTACAGCTACTATTTTAGCAACCTGTCTTAAAGGGACACTGTATCCAAATTTTTTCTTTCGTAATTCAGATTGAGCATGACATTTTAAGCAACTTTCTAATTTACTCCTTTAATCAAATTTTCTTCATTCTCTTGGTATCTTTATTTGAAATACAAAAATGTAAGTTTAGATCCCGGACCATTTTTGTTGAACAACCTGGGTTGTCCTTGCTGATTGGATGATAAATTCATTCACCAATAAAAAAGTGCTGTCCAGAGTACTGAACCCAAAACAAGCTTAGATGCCTTCTTTTTCAAATAAAGATAGCAAGAGAATGAAGAAAAAATGATAATAGGAGTAAATTAGAAAGTTGCTTAAAATTGCATGTTCTTTCTGAATTACAAAAGAAAAATTTTGGGTACAGTGTCCCTTTATGGATTTGATAAAAAATGCCCATCAGGTGGTTGGTAAGTCATTCCCTGAGCATAGTATTGCTCATTCTACTAAAACAGTGGCTGATTTCGATATGATGCTTCTCTTAACCAGATTTGTAAAGCAACTTACTTGGTCCTTTATGCATACTTTTTCTACATTCTACCATTTCAATGTTTGTGCCTCAGCAGAGCCAGCTGTTGGTATAAATGTACTTAGAGCCTAGTACCGCCCGATTTATGGTGGTCTTGTGGATTTCACAGCTTTGGTTATGGGTTCCACATGTGATGAATCGTGAATTCTTACAATAATATAGTTTGGTCTGATAGTGGAATATCCCACAAGCATTACATTATACTTGGGCCATGGACCCAAATGAGGTTCCAAATGCAGTTACTCGTCAGGGTCTGACGCTTAGAACTTATAACGCACAATTGCAGAGTGTGGATTCAAAACTACAGGCTATAACCGCTTTGCTCTCCTCACTGGTTTCTGAAAAGATCGCTGCTCCTGTTGTTACACAACCAGTACCTGCTGCTACTTCCGCAGCTCCTTCCCCAGCTTCTGGAAGTATACCCTGGATACTATTGCCTGACAAGTATGATGGTACTACTTACTGACTTTAGGGATTTCCTGAACCAGTGCAGGCTGCAGTTTCGCAATGACCCCCTCACGTTCCAGTCTCATCAGTCAAAGGTCACTTTTATTATTTGCTTACTGAAAGTCAAGGCCCTAGCCTGGGTCTCTCCTCTTCTGGAACAGAGTGCTCAACTCCTGAAGGATGCTGGTGCCTTTTTCGCACTTTGGCACTCAAGACCAGTTGGGATGGCAGTGCTCTAAAGGCGGCCTTTTCAGAGAGGTTTGCATGAATGCATCAAGGACGAGCTTACCTATCGTGATGTCCCTACTTCCCTGGATGAATTCATAGCACTTTGTATTACTCTGGACTCTCGCTTTCAGGAGAGACAAGCTGAGAGAGACAGAACTCGTAGAATCCTTCCTACTCATCCGGTCTCTAGACCATCCTCTACCCCTTCAGCACCTCCAGTTACCTCAGTAGAGGAACCCATGGATCTCTCCTCCCTCAAACCCACAGAATCTGAAAGACCGAGAAGGAGGAGATTGAGACTGTGTTTCTACTGTAGTTTTAACTCACACCAGCCAAAGAACTGTGATACCCTGCCGGGAAAAGCCAATGCTAAGAGGATAAACTGGGGTACCTCTAAGCGTGGTCACTACTAAATCCCCTCAATCTTCTCGAATCCTGGTACCTGTTACCCTCTCCTTTATTCAAAATTCTGTCCACACTCCGGCCTTTATTGATTCAGGGGCAGCTGGAAATTTTTTGGATCACCGTTTCATGATTCAAGCAGGGTTACCTCTTCTGCAGAAAAAACACTGTCTTAAAATACCTGCTCTGGATGGCACTCCCCTTGGATCAGGTTTAATCCATTTTGAATCAGCACCCCTAACCATGACTGTGGGAGTTCTTCATACCGAACAGTTGCAGTTCAATGTCATTCATTCTCCAGCACAACCAGTAATCCTTGGTCTTCCTTGGCTCTGTATACACAATCCACAGTTCGACTGGACTGAGGGGCAGTTGGTTTCCTGGGGTACAGTTACTCCATTACGCCACATCCCCATTGCCAGCCTACAGACCCCTTCAAGTCTTCCCTCAATTTACGCAGATTTTACAGATGTGTTTGAAAAGAAAGCAGCTGATGTGCTGCCACCTCAACGTCCTTACGACTGCAAGATTGACCTCTTTCCTGGAGCCCCACTTCCTAAAGGGAGGACTTAAACACTCTCCAAAGCTGAAACTAAGACCATGGAGGAGTATATTCAAGAGAACCTAGCTAAAGGTTTTATTAGCCCTTCCTCTTCTCCTGCCGGGGCTGTCTTCTTTTTTGTCAGTAAGAAGGATGGTGGGCTCAGACCCTGTATCTACTACAGAGCCCTTAACAACATCACTATCAAGAATCGCTATCCTATTCCGTTAATCATTGAACTTTGAATCACTCCAAAATGCTTGCTACTTCACTAAGTTGGATCTACGTGGGGCATATAATTTTGTCTGTATATTCCCAGGGCATGAATGGAAGGACACCTTGTAATGCCTTTTGGGCTTTGTAATGCCCCTGCTGTCTTCCAGGCATTTGTCAACGATGTCTTCCGTGACCACCTCAATCGCACTGTCATCGTCTATCTGAATGACATCCTTATTTTCTCCTCCACCCTTGAGGAGCATCATAAACATGTGAGACAGGTACTTCTTTGCCTCAGAGACAATTCCCTGGTAGCCAAACTGGAGAAATGTGAATTTGGCCAAGTTCAGATCCAGTTCCTTGTCTGTTATCTCGAAGGAGGGTTTTGCCATGGATCCTTCTAAGCTCACCGCAGTCCTGGAATGGCCTCAACCAATGTTCCCTCTAATTTTTTTTCATTGTTTGCAAAAAATGTTTTCTCTGTGCGGGTTTGATACCGCTTGTGTGTGGCATTGAGCCTAGAGACACACACACACACACACACACAAAATATACATACACACACACATATATATATATATATGTGCGTATATGTATATATATATATATATATATATACACACACACAATATATATACACACACACAGCTAAGCAATACTGATTAAATAGAGCCTCATGTAAAAGCAATATTACACAAACTACAGATATTATTGCTCAAACTGTATATCAGACACAGAGAAGCTTCAGTCTCCTGCATAGCCTCCTCAGATGCCTAGACCAGCTTGTGAGCATAATTTAACCCCATGCCTGCAAAAGGGCTACAGTGCATTGTAAAGGAATACACTGCAATCCTCTCTGGTAGCCAAGGGGTTAAATAGTGACCTGCATGTTTTGTTTTAGGTTTGCTTTTTGTTTCAAAGAATCCTGTATTGGAAAAAGAAGGAAAAAAAGTTTCTCCTGTTGCTATAATACGTTTTATGAGCATTGTACTTTTTTTTTCTAGCTCCGAATGTGTGGATTTATGCTTCACCTTCAACTTTTTAGCTGTCACAAACTGTGAAACGGCATGTGAGGAAGATCTCCAGCCCTCACCTACTTGGCTGTTTCTAGTGTGTGTCTGCTGTACGGAGGAGGGGGGCTGCACTTCTTCCTCTGAAATTCTTAATTTCATTGGAAGTGCTTATAGCTTGCTGCCCAACACCCTCCGTGTGTGAATTCTCCCGGTCTCTGACAGCGCTGTGTGATTTATGCAGACAACTGTCAGTCAGCTTAAGTCCTTCCCCCTCAGTGTAGCACAGGAAACAGATCAAGCTGTGCTACACCGGACCGGAGGGACTTTTTATTTAAACGGTCAGTAATTAAATAAAAAATAAATAAATCACTTTCACATTCTCCTGTTTTGCGCGGCTTGATGTACTGCCTGCTCTACACAGAGAGGGAAGGTGCGCTGCCGCGCACCTTAGAGGGAACATTGGCCTCAACCCACCTCATGAAAGGAACTACAGAGATTCTTGGGGTTCTCTAATTATTACCGCAAGTTTATAAAAAAAAAAACTCTCCCAAATAGTTGCTCCCCTCACTGAGTTAACTAAACGGAACAGAAGCTGCAAAAACTGGCCTCCCTAAGCCGTGGATGCCTTCTCTCACCTGAAAAAGACCTTTTGTTCTGCTCCTGTGTTCCGCCATCCTGATCCTGACCTGCAGTTCACTTAAGAGGTTGACGCCTCTGAGATTGGAGCTGAACCAGTCCTAACCCAAAGGGATCCTTTATCCTCCAAGTTGCACCCTGTAGCCTTTTTCTCCAAGCGTTTTACTCCTGCAAAGAACAACTATAACGTGGGGAATCGGGAACGCAGCCATTAGGATGGCTCTGACTGAATGGCATCATTGGCTAGAGGGTACCGATGCTCAGGATTGTGTGAAGGCCTGCACGACTAGTGCTGCCAATAAGACTCCTTGATCCTTGCCTCCTGGCTTGCTCCAACCGTTGTCCATTCCCAAACAACCTTGGACACACATAACAATGGATTTCATTGTGTACCTCCCTCCTTCTGACCATCATACGGTTATCTGGGTTGTGGTAGATCGATTTTCCAGACTGGCTCATTTTGTACCCTTAAAGAAACTGCCATCTGCCCAAAAGTTATCTCTTTTTCTGTTACATGTGGTACGACTTCATAGCATTCCCATGAATATTGTTTCCGACAGAGGTCCACAATTCATCTCTGCCTTTTGAAGAGCCTTTTGCAAGTTGATTAGAACCACCATTTCCTTGTCGTCCGGCTACCATCCTCAGACTAATGGACTGACTGAGAGAGTGAATCAAGATCTGGAAGACTATCTCAGAACTTTTGATAATTCTCTCCATACCAACTGGTCTGAGTTGTTGTCCCTAGCTGAGCTGGCAAAGAACACTCATTGGCACTCTTCTCTATGATGTTCTACATTTCAAGCCGCAGCAGGTTACCAACCTCATGTCTTTCCTCTTTCTGCTTAGTCCACAGGGGTTCCTGCTGCAGACCGACACGTTACTAACCTCAATACTCATTGGCAACGTATTCGCTCTCTAACGTTCAGCTGTCTCCAAATACAAAAGGTTTGCTGATCATCATAGAGCTTCTGTTTGTCAATTTTCCGTAGGTGACCGTGTTTGGGTCTCTACTCTACATATTCGTCTACATCAACCCAGTCACAAATTAGTGCCTAGGTTTATCGACCCCTACCAGGTCCTTAAAAGACTGTTTCCTGTTGCCTTCAAAGTGGCCTTGCCCAGAACCCTGCGCATACACCCTGTCTTCCACATCTCGTTACTTAAGCCTTATATCTTATACAGATATACTCAGCTCTGACCACCTCCTCCCCCGCTCCTGGTTCATGGTGACCCTGAGTATGAGGTTGCTAAGATCCTGGACTCCAGATACAGGCGCAGGCAACTACAGTACCTCGTACACTGGAAGGGCTACTCCGTGGCAGATCGTTCCTGCCCGTGATGTGCATGCTCCATCTTTGGTTTCCAGATTTAATGCTGCACATCCCACCAAGCCTATGTAGGGTTCTGGAGGTACCCTTTGAGAAGGGGGCTCTGTCACGCTGCTCTCTGCTCTGCTGTGGCCGTTGCCATGTACACAGGCACTCCTCCTGTTGCTAGGGATACGGCAGTGTAACTGTAGCACAGGGATGACATCAACACCGCCCGCCCGTTTCGTCTGAGAACGCTCAGAGCCGTGTTTGGTCAGATTCCAAAATCTTGAAAGAGTCTTAGCATTCTCAGACGAAACGTACGTAGAGCCCTTTTTACCCTACCGGCAGTGTCTTTTATACGTCCTGGCACCTTACATCCAGACTTTGTATAGTTCGACCGAGGTGGCTGAATCTGCTCAGGACCTAAGAATCACACTGGAAGGATTGTTTTGATTACACATGCTTTAATTGATTTTAAACGCTAGTGAGTATGTATTTTGTTACATGAACTTACTCTATATTAAATAATCTGCATTTGAGCCGGGCTGCGCCTGTGTTTCTTTGTTTCATACAGCATATCCTATGTGGTGCCCTTTTTTTTCTTTTTGTTTTTACAATTTTGTACAGTATTTTTGACCAGCTTTGAGAAGAACAGTCTGTTTATTACATATACAACCTATTTAAAGGCCTGGATATGTTAAAGGGACATGAAATCCAAAATGTATCTTTCATACATTTTTAAGCAACTTTCCTATTTACTTCTTTTAATCTAATTTGCTTAATTATCTTGGTATCATTTGTTGAAAAGCATATCTAAATAGGCTCAGGTGCTGATTGGGGTCTGCACATATATGCCTCTTGTGATTGGCTAACCAATTTGTTCAGATAATTCCCAGTAAAGCAATAAAGCAAAATTGATAATGGAAGTACATTAGAAAAATGTTTGCAATTATATGCTTTATCTAAATCATAAAATAATTTTCGTTGTGAGTCTTGTTCATAGGAGCATGCGAAGATAGAGCTGCTCAAGATTTTTAGATTTCCTGGATTATTTTATTTCTTTATTCCCTCATAAGGTAAAACTTGAAAAAGAGGAACTTAAGAGAGTACTGGCTGTGTAATGCAAATCTCCTTGCGAGAGTTGTAGTCACAGGCCTTCCACAGGTGTTGCTAGGACAGTTTCTTTAGCCTTCTCCTGCTTGGCCATGAAGATGTACTTCCTCAGAATATCCTCTACAGTTACTTATAATACAGGGTGGTGGGCTTCTATTGCACTCTTTGGCTCAATAGTTGAAGGGTAAGAGCAGTGGAGCGGGATCTTTCTTTGGGGTAAGTACCTGAATCTATTGCGTAGCCCACAGGATAACAACTAGTATATGGCTTGTACAGTCAGCCAGACACAGCAACACATGATTTAATTTCCAACCCTGACATACACCTTTTCTCTGTGAATTTTACTTTGGAGCAGGTTTATGCAAATTTCAGAGGTTTCTTCACAAGAGGGGACTTGGACTAAAGTGTTTAGCAATAGCTATTTTTATTGCTGTGTCTTGGTAGTCTGCTTATGGGGGGTTCTGAAGTGCTTTCACATTTTGGAAAATGTGTATTGCGTAGGAGCCTATATAAGAAACATCGCCTTTAAATTCCCCTGCACAAGCGGCCCCAGCTACCTTAGCGCTCCACTTGTTCACTGACCTTACTGGAGTGCTTAGGAAGTGTAGGAGCAGAGACAAGACGCCGATTGTTCTCTTATTGGTGGGGCAGGAGTGAAGTATTTTCCCGCCATAATAGGGCTTTTGGCCTGCTCCCTGCCTTCTCTTCTTGCAGCACGTGTGGTGTCCAGACTAATGTACGAGTCATTAACGCTGCAGATACCGTTGCTTCACTGGATCGTCAGCAGTGCTGGAAGGGGTAAGATCTCTATACTGGAGCAGGGGTGAAAAATATTGATCTATTATTTGCAGTGTTTATCTGTATACTTACTATTTTTTGTGCATTTTGTTCATACTTATTATTATTACACAACTCCCTTTTTACTTTCTGTGCTAATTTTTATGGTGCTTGTCATACATATATTTCAATGATACAAAAAATGAGGAAGAGTAGCGCTCCTAAAAGAAGCTAAAACTTATATAAAGGAATATTATATATATGAGGGATATCCGATAAAATCTGTATATACTGTGTGTGTATATGTGTATATATATATATATATATATATATATATATATATATATATATATATATATATATATATATATATATATATATATGTGTGTGTGTATATATATATATATATATATATATATATATGTGTATAGTTGTATGCAAAAGTTTAGGCACCCCTGACAATTTCCATGATTTTCCTTTATAAATAATTGGGTGTTTGGATCAGCGATTTCATTTTGATCTATCAAATAACTGAAGGACGCAGTAATATTTCAGCAGTGAAATTAGGTTTATTGGATTAACTGAAAATGTGCAATATGCATCAAAACAAAATTAGGTGCATAAATTTGGGCACCCTTGTCATTTTATTGATTTGAATACCTGTAACTACCTAGCACCGATTAATTGGAACACACAATTGGTTTGGTGAGTCCATTAAGCCTTAAACTTAATAGACAGGTACATCCAATCATGAGAAAAGGTATTTAAGGTGGCCAATTGCAAGTTGTTGTTCTCTTTGACTCTCCTCTGAAGAGTGGCAACATGGGGGCCTCTAAATAACTCTCAAATGACCTGAAAACAAAGATTGTTCAACATTTATGGTTTAAGGCTACAAAAAGCTATCACAGAGATTTAAGCTGTTAGTGCCCACTGTGAGGACCATAGTGAGGAAATGGAAGACCACAGGCACAGTTATTGTTAAGGCCAGAAGTGACAGGCCAAGTAAAATATCGGAGAGGCAAAGGAAGGTGAGAACTGTCAAAAACAGCCCACAGACCACCTCCAAAGACCTACAACATCATCTTGCTGCAGATGGTGTCACTGTGCATCGTTCAACAATTCAGCCCACTTTGCACAAGGAGAAGTTGTAAGGGAGAGTGATGCGGAAGAAGCCTTTTCTGCACACACGCCACAAATAGTCGCTTAAGGTATGCAAACGCACAATTGGACAAGCCAGCTTCATTTTGGAAGAAGGTGCTGTGGACTGATGAAACAAAGATTGAGTTATTTGGTCATAACAAGGGGCGTTATGCATGGCGGCAAAAGAACACAGCGTTCCAAGACAAACACTTGCTACCTACAGAAAAGTTTGGTGGATGTTCCATCATGCTGTGGGGCTGTGTGGTCAGTGCCGGTACTGGAAATCTTGTTAAATTTGAGGGTTGCATGGATACCACTCAATATCAGCAGATACTTGAAAATAATGTTGAGGAATCAGTCACAAAGTTGAAGTTACGCCGGGACTGGATATTTCAACAAGACAACGACCCAAAACACTGCTCAAAATCTACTCTGGCATTTATGCAGAGGAACAAGTACAATGTTCTGGAATGGCCATCCCTGTCCCCAGACCTGAATATCATTGAAAATCTGTGGGGTGATTTGAAGCGGGCTGTCCATGCTCGGCAAACATCAAACCTAACTGAACTGGAGATGTTTTTGCAAGGAGGAATGGTCCAAAATACCTTCATCCAGAATCCAGACACTCATTACAGGATATAGGAAGCATCTAGAGGCTGTTATTTCTGCTAAAGGAGGCTCTACTAAATATTGATGCAATATTTCTGTTGGGGTGCCCAAATTTATGCACCTGTCTAATTTCGTTTTGATGCATATTGCACATTTTCTGTTAATCTAATAAACCTCATTTCACTACTGAAATATTACTGTGTCCTTCAGTTATTTGAACCGTCCTGTGTCAAAAGCGCTATATATATACAGTATATATACATGCTATAACACCTTATGCGAAAAATACGCTATATACTATATATATATATATATATATATTTATATATATATATGCTATATCATCTAGAAGTCTTCTAAATGCGTACAGATTTACAGTCAGAAGAATGACAAAGATATAAATATAAAGAATTTGCTCTCACATCAGAAAGCAGTGTTGTTCTGTGTTTCCTGTTCTGAGTAGTATGTGGTATACACTGATTTACAGTTTGTAAATACCACAGAGTGATTGATGGTGTCCAAAAACACAAATCTGTAATAAACAGTCTTACTTGTGTCCCAAAAGGAATAGGGTAAATTAATTCCTTTGAAAAGTTCCCATATATCCTTGGGTTTGACCTATTCTGGAGCAGGATGGTTGTGGATTCAATCTCACTACTGGCAGCAATTCCAATTACTAGTGGGATAGCAGTAGGAGGCAAAGTGTCACTTCCCTTACCCATAATCCCCAGTCATTCTCTTTGCCTCTGTCAATGGAGGAAGATGGTGTCTGAAGATATTTAATCCTTTTAATTGTTCTTTTCCCTGCAAGCAAGGACTGGGGCTATGCTGTGTCCATGTCAATCTCTTTAGTAAGAGTAATGGTTTCTATTAGCAGTTAGAAGACTGCAAAGTGGTCTTTGCTTAACTTCTAACATTATTCCAGAAAGCCAGGGTTGGTTACTCTGTTCTTTCTTTTCTACAGGTCCCTGGTAGAAGTAGAGGAATCTGCCACACCTTTAGAAATCATTCCCTGCCTGACAGAGCAGGATCCACAGGTAAGTGCTTTCCCTTCTAGGTTAGATGGTACCGGCACGTTAAGGGTTAATTCCTCTGTGGAACAGCACAAGCATTGGGACTCAGTATCTCTTAATGGAGATTTGTGTAACCGACATTCTTTTGGGCACTAAATATGGAAACCGAAAGAAGGGGTTATGAGGCTGACAGTATGGGGACAGGGAACTTCCCAAAGGGCATAAACCTTATGGCAAGGAAATAGACACTTTGTTTATCCGGAACAATTCAGAAACCCTCTATAGGAGGGCATGACAAAATTAAAAGTTTTGGTTTATTATTTTTTATCAGTAGTGCATAATATGGTGCGGTGCATAATATTTTTTTATCTGTTGTGCAAAATATGGTGCATAATATTTTATTGCTAGTGGAGTCAAGTTTTCCTTTAGTAATGAAGACTCTGAGTCATAAGACAAATGTTTACTTGCTTGGAGGCTAATTGTTCCTCCGAAGTAGTTTTGCTCCTCCTTGTTTTAAATAAGCTTTTCTTCATAAATAGAGAGAGTGCACAGCTGCATTCATTCCTTTTAGGAAATAAGAACCTTGCCACCAGGAGGAGGCAAAGACACCCCTGCCAAAGGCTTTAAATACTCCTCCCACTTCCGTCATCCCCAGTCATTTTTTGCCTTTCGTCCCAGGAGGTTGGCAGAGAAGTGTCATAAGTTTTCAATAGTCTCTTTTGGAGGGCATGGGACTGGAGTTTTAAGTAGTCCTGTCAGCCTCTCAGTGAGAGCATGGGTGAAAGTTAGAGTCCGGAGATGCAGGGAGAGGCTTTCTGCAAATCCGTCCCGACTCATATTAACAGCTCCACAAGCAATCCGCGTTGACGAGTTTCACTGCCTGCTTTTTTCTCTTAAGTCCATGGCAGAAATGATGCTACTATTTGTCACACTTGAAGGGCCGTGTTCCTGTTCCACAGCGTAGATTCCGGTAAGATTGTTTCATTTTACTTTCATCATGAATGTATTGTAATTTCAACTGTTTATCCGAGAGGGATTACATCCTTTCGGTGATAACTTTAACATAGGGTCTCAGTGAGGATCCTTTTTGTATCTAGGAATCAAGGGTTAATATCTCCTGAGGGGGATTATTGAACAGGGGGGTTTATAATCATGTTTGTAATGTGATTCTGTCTGCTACTGTATAATGTTGCTTCGGCTCATGGCTATTTTGGAACATAACGGCCTATGCCTTTTTTGATCGGGCGCGCTTTTGCATGGACTGCACAGTTTACCTTGTGACTCCATTTCCGCTTTCCTGACCGCGTGGCGACGGAGAAATCCTGGTCCACTGTTGTCTGGTTCTCTGGAGGTGGCAGTGTCCCAGTTATGGAGGATTCTTGGAGACGGATGTCTCTGATTCAGACTCTACTCCTTGCGAAGAATTTGAATTTGCCCGGGTGATACATGCCCATCAGTTATGTTTCGAATGTCGTTTTAGGGTGCTCTGTACCTCGGAATCGGGTTTCCACTGAGCCATCCGCCTCTGGGGATTCTATTTCTCACGAGACGAGTTCCATACCACCAACTCTTACTACGCATGCAGGTAACCCAAACACTACTTATCCTTTCTAGGGAGTGTGGCCTGTTCCCACCGAAGGTTACAACACGGTTCCACATGGCCATATCTTTGGCGCTGGCACATATGCACCTCCCGGGAGTGTGCTTACGATATTGTCCGTGTTTCGTTAACCGGGGCTCGTCAGGCGTGGGATTGCCTGGTACAGTTCAGCCTTCCGGGGGAGCGACTGCCCCTGAGGCCTCAGGGGGTCAACTTTCGGGGCCGGTATTTCCTTTTGTCCCGGCGGAGGTATGTTGCACCTTTCGTTATAGACTGGAGTGCCTTTGTGTTCTGCTAAGGCACGTTTTTGGCTTTGCTGGAGGATCCCACTCTTAATGGGTCTGGGGATCCTCAGTCTTACTCTTCGACTGGCTTGCATACATAGACATAAGGCATAAGGGGATGAAATAATCTTCTTATTGTCTTTATTTGTGTATTCTTTTCCAGATCTGAACTTGGAAGTCTTGGACCCCTGTTGTACTGGTCCTGCGGGTATGTCTGTTCTTCCTGGGCGATAACCTACGGGTTGCCTTTTTTTTATTTTCATCCGGTGAGGATGATTTTTATTTGATCTAAAGCTCATGTTGTGGGTAATTTCTTTCATGTAATTAGCAAGAGTCCATGAGCTAGTGACGTATGGGATATACATTCCTACCAGGAGGGGCAAAGTTTCCCAAACCTTAAAATGCCTATAAATACACCCCTCACCACACCCACAATTCAGTTTTACAAACTTTGCCTCCTATGGAGGTGGTGAAGTAAGTTTGTGCTAGATTCTACGTTGATATGCGCTCCGCAGCAAGTTGGGGCCCGGTTTTCCTCTCAGCGTGCAGTGAATGTCAGAGGGATGTGAGGAGAGTATTGCCTATTTGAATTCAATGATCTCCTTCTACGGGGTCTATTTCATAGGTTCTCTGTTATCGGTCGTGGAGATTCATCTCTTACCTCCCTTTTCAGATCGACGATATACTTTTATATATATATATATATATACCATTACCTCTGCTGATTTTCGTTTCAGTACTGGTTTGGCTTTCTACAAACATGTAGATGAGTGTCCTGGGGTAAGTAAGTCTTATTTTCTGTGACACTCTAAGCTATGGTTGGGCACTTTTCTTCTGTTATGTGTGATCAGTCCACGGGTCATCATTACTTCTGGGATATTATCTGCTCCCCTACAGGAAGTGCAAGAGGATTCACCCAGCAGAGTTGCTATATAGCTCCTCCCCTCTACGTCACCTCCAGTCATTCTCTTGCACCCAAAGACTAGATAGGAGGTGTGAGAGGACTATGGTGATTATACTTAGTTTTTATAACTTCAATCAAAAGTTTGTTATTTTACAATAGCACCGGAGCGTGTTATTACTTCTCTGGCAGAGTTTGAAGAAGAATCTACCAGAGTTTTTTATTATGATTTTAACCGGAGTAGTTAAGATCATATTGCTGTTTCTCGGCCATCTGAGGGAGGTAAAAGCTTCAGATCAGGGGACAGCGGGCAGTTGAATCTGCATTGAGGTATGTAGCAGTTTTTATTTTCTGAATGGAATTGATGAGAAAATCCTGCTATACCGATATAATGACATGTATGTATACTCTACACTTCAGTATTCTGGGGATGGTATTTCACCGGAATTACTCTGTAAAAGTACATTAAACCTTTTAATAGGTATTTAATTCATGTTAAACGTTTTTGCTGGAATGTAGAATCGTTTGCATTTCTGAGGTACTGAGTGAATAAATATTTGGGCATTATTTTTTCCACTTGGCAGTCTGCTTGTTTTGATTATGACAGTTTCGTTTCTCTCTCACTGCTGTGTGTGAGGGGGAGGGGCCGTTTTTTGGCGCTCTTTGCTACGCATCAAAAAATTTTCAGTCAGTTACACTTATATTTTCTGCATGATCCGGTTCATCTCTGACAGAACTCAGGGGTCTTCAAACTTCTTTGAAGGGAAGTAGATTCTCTCAGCAGAGCTGTGAGATTTAATAGTGACTGTGATTTAAAACGTTGCTCTGTAATTTTTATGTTTAAAATTTAATTAGTGTTATTTTACTAATGGGAACAAACCTTTGCTAAAAAGTTGTGTTGTTTGTTAAGAGTGATGCTATAACTGTTTTTCAGTTCATTATTTCAACTGTCATTTAATCGTTTAGTGCTTTTGAGGCACAGTACGTTTTTTTTTAAATAAAATTGTAACCGAGTTGCATGTTTATTGCTAGTGTGTTAAACATGTCTGATTCAGAGGAAGATACCTGTGTCATTTGTTCCAATGCCAAGGTGGAGCCCAATAGAAATTTATGTACTAGCTGTATTGATGCTACCTTAAATAAAAGCCAATCTGTACAAATTGAACAAATTTCACCAAACAGCGAGGGGAGAGTTATGCCGACTAACTCGCCTCACGTGTCAGTACCTGCATCTCCCGCCCGGGAGGTGCGTGATATTATGGCGCCTAGTACATCTGGGCAGCCATTACAGATAACATTACAAGATATGGCTACTGTTATGACTGAAGTTTTGGCTAAATTACCAGAACTAAGAGGCAAGCGTGATCACTCTGGGGTGAGAACAGAGTGCGCTGATAATTCTAGGGCCATGTCTGATACTGCGTCACAGCTTGCAGAGCATGAGGACGGAGAGCTTCATTCTGTAGGTGACGGTTCTGATCCAAACAGATTGGATTCAGATATTTCAAATTTTAAGTTTAAATTGGAAAACCTCCGTGTATTACTAGGGGAGGTCTTAGCAGCTCTCAACGATTGTAACGCTGTTGCAATACCAGAGAAAATGTGTAGGTTGGATAAATACTTTGCGGTACCGGCGAGTACTGACGTTTTTCCTATACCTAAGAGATTAACTGAAATTGTTACTAAGGAGTGGGACAGACCCGGTGTGCCGTTCTCACCCCCTCCAATATTTAGAAAGATGTTTCCAATAGACGCCACCACACGGGACTTATGGCAAACGGTCCCTAAGGTGGAGGGAGCAGTTTCTACTTTAGCTAAGCGTACCACTATCCCGGTGGAGGATAGCTGTGCTTTTTCAGATCCTATGGATAAAAAATTAGAGGGTTACCTTAAGAAAATGTTTGTTCAACAAGGTTTTATATTACAACCCCTTGCATGCATCGCGCCGATCTCGGCTGCGGCAGCATTTTGGATTGAGTCTCTAGAAGAGAACCTTAGTTCAGCTACGCTGGACGACATTACGGACAGGCTTAGAGTCCTTAAACTAGCTAATTCATTCATTTCGGAGGCCGTAGTACATTTAACCAAACTTACGGCTAAGAATTCAGGATTCGCCATTCAGGCACGCAGGGCGCTGTGGCTAAAATCCTGGTCGGCTGATGTAACTTCTAAGTCCAAATTACTTAATATACCTTTCAAGGGGCAAACTTTATTTGGGCCCGGTTTGAAAGAAATTATTGCTGACATTACAGGAGGTAAGGGCCACGCTCTACCTCAAGACAAAGCCAAAGCTAAGGCTAGACAGTCTAATTTTCGTCACTTTCGGAATTTCAAAGCAGGAGCAGCGCCAACCTCCACTGCACCAAAACAGGGAGGAACTGTTGCTCGTTACAGACAAGGCTGGAAGCCTAACCAGTCCTGGAACAAGGGCAAGCAGGCCAGTAAACCTGCTGCTGCCTCAAAGACAGCATGAACCGAGGGCCCCCGATCCGGGACCGGATCTAGTGGGGGGCAGACTCTCTCTCTTCGCCCAGGCTTGGGCAAGAGATGTCCAGGATCCCTGGGCGCTAGAGATCATATCTCAGGGATACCTTCTAGACTTCAAATTCTCTCCCCCAAAAGGGAGATTTCATCTGTCAAGGTTGTCAACAAACCAAATAAAGAAGGACGCGTTTCTACGCTGTGTACAAGATCTATTATTAATGGGAGTGATCCATCCGGTTCCGCGGTCGGAACAAGGACAAGGGTTTTACTCAAACCTGTTTGTGGTTCCCAAAAAAGAGGGAACTTTCAGGCCAATCTTGGATTTAAAGATCCTAAACAAATTCCTAAGAGTTCCATCGTTCAAAATGGAAACTATCGGACAATCTTACCCATGATCCAAAAGGGTCAGTACATGACCACAGTGGATTTAAAGGATGCTTACCTTCACATACCGATTCACAAAGATCATTACCGGTATCTAAGGTTTGCCTTCTTAGACAGGCATTACCAGTTTGTAGCCCTTCCATTCGGATTGGCTACGGCTCCAAGAATCTTCACAAAGGTTCTGGGTGCCCTTCTAGCGGTTCTGAGACCGCGAGGAATTTCGGTAGCTCCGTACCTAGACGACATTCTGATACAAGCTTCAAGCTTTCAAACTGCCAAGTCTCATACAGAGTTAGTTCTGGCATTTCTAAGGTCGCATGGATGGAAAGTGAACGAAAAGAAGAGTTCTCTCTTGCCTCTCACAAGAGTTCCATTCTTGGGGACTCTTATAGATTCTGTAGAAATGAAGATTTATCTGACAGAAGACAGATTAACAAAGCTTCTAAATACATGCCGTGTCCTTCATTCCATTCAACTCCCGTCAGTAGCTCAATGCATGGAGGTGATCGGCTTAATGGTAGCAGCAATGGACATAGTACCCTTTGCACGCCTACATCTCAGACCGCTGCAATTGTGCATGCTGAGTCAGTGGAATGGGGATTACTCAGATTTGTCCCCCACTCTGAATCTGGATCAAGAGACCAGAAACTCTCTTCTATGGTGGTTTTCTCGGCCACATCTGTCCAGGGGGATGCCGTTCAGCAGGCCGGACTGGACAATTGTAACAACAGACGCCAGCCTTCTAGGTTGGGGCGCTGTCTGGAATTCTCTGAAGGCTCAGGGACAATGGAGTCAGGAGGAAAGTCTCCTGCCAATAAACATTCTGGAATTGAGAGCAGTTCTCAATGCCCTTCTAGCTTGGCCCCAGTTAAAGACTCGGGGGTTCATCAGGTTTCAGTCGGACAACATCACGACTGTAGCTTACATCAACCATCAGGGAGGGACAAGAAGCTCCCTAGCAATGATAGAAGTATCAAAGATAATTTGCTGGGCAGAGTCTCACTCTTGCCACCTATCAGCAATCCACATCCCGGGAGTGGAGAACTGGGAGGCGGATTTCTTGAGTCGCCAGACTCTTCATCCGGGGGAGTGGGAACTTCATCCGGAGGTCTTTGCCCAAATACTTCGACGTTGGGGCAAACCAGAGATAGATCTCATGGCGTCTCGCCAGAACGCCAAACTTCCTCGCTACGGATCCAGATCCAGGGATCCGGGAGCGGTTCTGATAGATGCTTTGACAGCACCTTGGAACTTCAGGATGGCTTATGTGTTTCCACCCTTCCCGCTGCTTCCTCGATTGATTGCCAAAATCAAACAGGAGAGAGCATCAGTGATTCTAATAGCGCCTGCATGGCCGCGCAGGACTTGGTATGCAGATCTAGTGGACATGTCATCCTGTCCGCCTTGGTCTCTACCTCTAAGACAGGACCTTCTGATTCAGGGTCCATTCAAACATCAAAGTCTAACTTCTCTGAAGCTGACTGCTTGGAAATTGAACGCTTGATTTTATCAAAACGTGGTTTTTCTGAGTCGGTTATTGATACCCTGATACAGGCTAGGAAGCCTGTTACCAGAAAGATTTACCATAAAATATGGCGTAAATACCTATACTGGTGTGAATCCAAAGATTACTCCTGGAGTAAGGTTAGGATTCCTAGGATATTGTCTTTTCTACAAGAAGGTTTAGAAAAGGGTTTATCGGCTAGCTCATTAAAGGGACAGATCTCAGCTCTGTCCATCTTGTTACACAGGCGTCTGTCAGAAAATTCAGACATCCAGGCCTTTTGTCAGGCTTTAGCTAGGATCAAGCCTGTGTTTAAAACTGTTGCTCCGCCATGGAGTTTAAACTTAGTTCTTAACGTTTTACAGGGTGTTCCGTTTGAACCCCTTCATTCCATTGATATAAAATTGTTATCTTGGAAAGTTCTATTTTTAATGGCTATTTCCTCGGCTCGAAGAGTCTCTGAGTTATCAGCCCTACATTGTGATTCTCCTTATCTGATTTTTCACTCAGACAAGGTAGTTCTGCGTACTAAACCTGGGTTCTTACCTAAGGTTGTCTCTAATAGGAATATCAATCAAGAGATTGTTGTTCCATCCTTGTGTCCAAATCCTTCTTCAAAGAAGGAACGTCTTCTACACAATCTGGATGTAGTTCGTGCCCTCAAGTTCTACTTGCAGGCAACTAAAGATTTTCGCCAAACTTCTTCCCTGTTTGTCGTTTATTCTGGACAGAGGAGAGGTCAAAAAGCTTCTGCTACCTCTCTCTCTTTTTGGCTTCGTAGCATAATACGTTTAGCCTATGAGACTGCTGGACAGCAGCCTCCTGAAAGAATTACAGCTCATTCCACTAGAGCTGTGGCTTCCACTTGGGCCTTTAAGAATGAGGCCTCTGTTGAACAGATTTGCAAGGCTGCAACTTGGTCTTCGCTTCATACTTTTTCCAAATTTTACAAATTTGACACTTTTGCTTCTTCGGAGGCTATTTTTGGGAGAAAGGTTCTTCAGGCAGTGGTTCCTTCTGTATAATGAGCCTGCCTATCCCTCCCGTCATCCGTGTACTTTTGCTTTGGTATTGGTATCCCAGAAGTAATGATGACCCGTGGACTGATCACACATAACAGAAGAAAACATAATTTATGCTTACCTGATAAATTCCTTTCTTCTGTTGTGTGATCAGTCCACGGCCCGCCCTGTTTTTTACGGCAGGTACATATTTTTTAAATTATAATTCAGTCACCACTACACCCTTGGCTTCTCCTTTCTCGTTGGTCTTTGGTCGAATGACTGGAGGTGACGTAGAGGGGAGGAGCTATATAGCAACTCTGCTGGGTGAATCCTCTTGCACTTCCTGTAGGGGAGCAGATAATATCCCAGAAGTAATGATGACCCGTGGACTGATCACACAACAGAAGAAAGGAATTTATCAGGTAAGCATAAATTATGTTTTTTATAAAGTTCTAAATATATGTATTCAAACATTTATTTGCCTTGACTCAGGATGTTCAACATTCCTTATTTTCAGACAGTCAGTTTCATATTTGGGATAATGCATTTGAACCAATCATTTTTTCTTACCTTAAAAATTTTTTACTCTTTCCCTGTGGGCTGTTAGGCTCGCGGGGGCTGAAAATGCTTCATTTTATTGCGTCATTCTTGGCGCTGACTTTTTTGGCGCAAAAAATCTTTTCTGTTTCCGGCGTCATACGTGTCGCCGGAAGTTGCGTCATTTTTTTGACGTTCTTTTGCGCCAAAAATGTCAGCGTTCCGGATGTGGCGTCATTTTTGGCGCCAAAAGCATTTAGGCGCCAAATAATGTGGGCGTCTTATTTGGCGCTAAAAAAATATGGGCGTCGCTTTTGTCTCCACATTATTTAAGTCTCATTATTTATTGCTTCTGGTTGCTAGAAGCTTGTTCACTGGCATTTTTTTCCCATTCCTGAAACTGTCATTTAAGGAATTTGATTAATTTTGCTTTATATGTTGTTTTTTCTTTTACATATTGCAAGATGTTCCACGTTGCAACTGAGTCAGAAGATACTTCAGGAAAATTACTGCCCGGTGCTGGAGCTACCAAGCTAAGTGTATCTGCTATAAATTTTTGGTATCTGTTTCTCCAGCTGTTGTTTGTATTGCATGTCATGACAAACTTATTAATGCAGATAAAATTTCCTTTAGTACTGTTACATTACCTGTTGCTGTTCCGTCAACATCTAATTTTCAGAGTGTTCCTGATAACATGAGAGATTTTATTTTTTAAATCCATTAAGAAGGCTATGTCTGTTATTTCTCCTTCTAGTTTACATAAAAGTCTTTTAAAACTTCTCTTTTTTCAGATGAATTTTTAAATGAACATCATCATTCTGATACTGATAATGGTTCTTCTGGTTCAGAGGTTTCTGTCTCAGAGGTTGATGCTGATAAATCTTTGTATTTGTTCAAGATGGAATTTATTCGTTCTTTATTTTAAGAAGTATTAATTGCATTAGAAATAGAGGATTCTGGTCCTCTTGATACTAAATCTAAACGTTTAAATAAGGTTTTTAAATCTCCTGTAGTTATTCCAGAAGTGTTTAATCTCCCTGATGCTATTTCTGAAGTAATTTCCAGGGAATGGAATAATTTGGGTAATTCTTTTACTCCTTCTAAACGTTTAAGCAATTATATCCTGTGCCATCTGACAGATTAGAGTTTTTTGGGACAAAATCCCTAAGGTTATGGGGTTGTCTCTACTCCTGCTAAATGTACTACTATTCCTACGGCAGATAGTACTTCATTTAAGGATCCTTTAGATAGGAAAATTGAATCCTTTTCTAAGAAAAGCTTACTTATGTTCAGGTAATCTTCTTAGACCTGCTATATTTTTAGTGGATGTTGCTGCAGCTTCAACTTTTTGGTTAAGAAGCTTTAGCGCAACAAGTCACAGATCATAATTTTATAGCATTATTATTATTCTATAACATGCTAATAATTTTATTGGTGATATCATCTTTTGATGTCATTAGAGTTGATGTCAGGTATATGTCTCTAGCTATTTTAGCTAGAAAAGCTTTATGGATTAAACTTGGAATGCTGATATGTCTTCTAAGTCAACTTTGCTTTCCCTTTCTTTCCAGGGTAATAAATTATTATCTCAACTGTTAGGAGCGGTATCAGTTTGGAAACTATTTCCAGTTTGGAATATATCCAAGCCTTATAGAAACCTATAGCCAGCTCCTAAGTACCCATGTAGGTGCGGCCCTTATTCCAGCTCAGCTGGTATGGGGCAGATTACGTTTTCTTCAAAGAAATTTGGATCAATTCCGTTCTCAATCTCTGGTTTCAGAACATTGTTTCAGAAAGGTACAGAATTGGCTTCAAGTTAAGGCCTCCTGCTAAGAGATTTTTTTCTTTCCCGTGTCCCAGTTAACACAGCAAAGGCTCAGCATTTCTGAAATGTGTTTCAGATCTAGAGTTGGCTGGAGTAATTATGCCAGTTCCAGTTCTGGAACAGGGGCTGGGGTTTTATTTTATCTCTTCATTGTACCAAAGAAGGTTAATTTCCTTCAGACCAGTTCCGGATCTATCAATATTGAATCGTTATGTAAGGATACCAACATTCAGGATGGTTACTGTAGGACTATCCTGCCTTTTGTTTAGCAAGGGCATTATATGTCTACAATAGATTTACAGGATGTGTATCTGCATATTCCGATTCATCCAGATCACTTTTAGTGTCTGAGATTCTCTTTTTAGACAAGCATTACCAGTTTTGTGGCTCTACCGTTTGGCCTAGCCTCAGTTCCAAGAATTATTTTTTTTTCAAAGGTTCTCGGTGCCCTTCTTTCTGTAATCAGAGAACAGGGTTTTGGTATTTCCTTATTTGGACGATATCTTGGTACTTGCTCAGTCTTCTCATTTTCGAAGAATCTCATACGAATCGACTTGTGTTGTTTCTTCAAGTTCATGGTTGGAGGATCAATTTACCATTCAGTTCATTGATTCCTCAGACAAGGGTAACCTTTTTAGGTTTCTAGATAGATTCAGTGTCTATGACTCTGTCCTTGTCAGACAAGAGAAGTTTAACATTAATATCAGCTTGTCAAAACCTTCAGTCACAATCATTCCCTTTGGTAGCCTTATGCATGGAAATTTTAGGTCTTAGGACTGCCGCATCAGATGCGATCTCCTTTGCTCGTTTTCACATGCGACCTCTTCAGCTCTGTATGCTGAACCAATGGTGCAGGGATTTCTCAAAGATATCTCAATTTATATCTTTAAACCGATTATACGACACCATCGTTTAGTTCAGGGGGCTTCTTTGTTCTTCCGACCTGGACTATGATCTCAACAGATGCAAGTCTTACAGGTTGGGGAGCTGTGTGGGGGTATCTGACAGCACAAGGGGTTTGGGAATCTCAGGAGGTGAGATTTCCGATCAATATTTTGGAACTCCGTGCAATTTTCAGAGCTCTTTAGTCTTGGTCTCTTCTGAAGAGAGAGTTGTTCATTTGTTTTCAGATAGACAATGTCACAACTGTGGCATACATCAATCATCAAGGAGGGACTCACAGTCCTCTGGCTATGAAAGAAGTATCTCGAATTTTGGTTTGGGCGGAATCCAGCTCCTGTCTAATCTCTGCGGTTCATATCCCAGGTATGGACAATTGGAAAGCGGATTATCTCAGTCGCCAAACGTTGCACCTGGGCGAATGGTCTCTTCACCCAGAGGTATTTCCTCAGATTGTTCAAATGTGGGAACTCCCAGAAATAGATCTGATGGCTTCTCATCTAAACAAGAAACTTCCCTGGTATCTGTCCGGATCCCGGGATCCTCGGGCGGAGGCAGTTGATGCATTATCTCTTCCTTACAAGTGTCATCCTGCCTATATCTTTCCGCCTCTAGTTGTTCTTCCAAGGGTATTTTCCAATGTTCTAAAGGAATGCTCGTTTGTCCT
This sequence comes from Bombina bombina, assembly GCF_027579735.1. Lineage (NCBI taxonomy): Eukaryota > Metazoa > Chordata > Amphibia > Anura > Bombinatoridae > Bombina > Bombina bombina. The sequence continues at coordinate 234,977,583 of NC_069507.1, read as the reverse complement.
GCTGGTAGCTCCAGCATGGTCTCACAGGTTTTGGTATGCGGATCTTGTCTGGATGGCCTCTTGCCAGCTGTGGACTCTTCCGTTAAGACCAGTCTTTCTGTCTCAAGGTTCTTTTTTCCATCAGGATCTCATTACCTTAATTTTAAGGTATGGAGTTTGAACGCTTGATTCTTGGTCAAAGAGGTTTCTCTGATTCTGTGATTGATACTATGTGACAGGCTCGTAAATCTGTATCTAGAGAGATATATTATAGAGTCTGGAAGACTTATATTTCTTAGTGTCTTTCTCATCTTTTTTCTTGGCATTCTTTTTGAATACCGAGAATTTTACAGTTTCTTCAGGATGGTTTAGATAAAGGTTTGTCCGCAAGTTCCTTGAAAGACAAATCTCTGCTCTTTCTGTTCTTTTTCACAGAAGGATTGCTAATCTTCCTGATATTCATTGTTTTGTACAACCTTTGGTTCGTATAAAACCTGTCTTTAAGTCAATTTCTCCTCCTTGGAGTTTGAATTTGGTTCTGGGGGCTCTTCAAGCTCCTCCTTTTGAACCCATGCATTCTTTGGTCGTTATATTACTTTCTTGGAAAGTTTTGTTTCTTTGGCCATCTCTTCTGCCAGAAGAGTCTCTGAATTATCTACTCTTTTTTGTGAGTCTCCTTTTCTGATTTTGCATCAGGATAAGGCGGTGCTGCGAACTTCTTTTGAATTTTTTACCTAAGGTTGTGAATTCTAACAACATTAGTAGAGAAATTGTGGTTCCTTCATTATGTCCTAATCCTATGAATTCTAAGGAGAAATCATTGCTTTCTTTGGATGCTGTTAGAGTTTTGTAATATTATGTTGAAGCTACTAAGTCTTTCCGAAAGACTTCTAGTCTATTTGTCATCTTTTCCGGTTCTAGAAAAGGCCAGAAAGCTTCTGCCATTTCTTTGGCATCTTGGTTGAAATCTTTATTTCATCATGCCTCTGTTGAGTCGGGTAACACTCCGCCTCAAAGGATTACAGCTCATTCTACTAGGTCAGTTTCTACTTCCTGGGCGTTTAGGAATGAAGCTTCGGTTGATCAGATTTGCAAAGCAGCAACTTGGTCCTCTCTGCATACTTTTACTAAATTCTACCATTTTGATGTGTTTTCTTCTTCTGAAGCAGTTTTTGGTAGAAACGTTTTTCAGGCAGTGGTTTCAGTTTGAATCTTCTGCTTATGTTTTTTCATTAACATTTTATTCTGGGTGTGGATTATTTTCAGCAGGAATTGGCTGTCTTTATTTTATCCCTCCCTCTCTAGTGACTCTTGCGTGGAAAGATCCACATCTTGGGTAATCATTATCCCATACGTCACTAGCTCATGGACTCTTGCTAATTACATGAAAGAAAACATAATTTATGTAAGAACTTACCTGATAAATTCATTTCTTTCATATTAGCAAGAGTCCATGAGGCCCGCCCTTTTTTGTGGTGGTTTTGATTTTTTTGTATAAAGCACAATTATTCCAATTCCTTATTTTATATGCTTTCACACTTTTTTCTTATCACCCCACTTCTTGGCTATTCGTTAAACTGAATTGTGGGTGTGGTGAGGGGTGTATTTATAGGCATTTTAAGGTTTGGGAAACTTTGCCCCTCCTGGTAGGAATGTATATCCCATACGTCACTAGCTCATGGACTCTTGCTAATATGAAAGAAATGAATTTATCAGGTAAGTTCTTACATAAATTATGTTGTTTCCTTCGGAAACTTTCTTCTCTCGAATTGACACTCGCGATTTTGTGGTTGCACTGTTTACAAGAGTCTGTCTGACTGTTCTTTTTCCCTCCATTATCGGGGACTCTATGTGACCTTGACGGTGCTGGGGCCCTTGGTTCAGGCTGGTCCTGACTGGGATAAATCCTTCTGTCTTTGAGGCCTAGTTCAGACACGTGGCACCTTTTTATGTCCGGTTGGTCCGGTGAGGGCGCCTAGTGATCACAATATGATTTGTGTTGTTTTCTTGTTTTATTTTACAAGCTTTAACTAGTATCCTGAGAGGACTTGAGGGTCCGTGGTTGCTTAGGGGCATGGGGGATTGGTTCAGTCCTCATTCGCCTTTCAATCTAGTGGGCTCCGTAGAGATCTGCAGCGACATGCTCAGTCGTTTCTGATTTTTTTCGGGAACTAGAGTGTTCCTTCCCGTTGTGGGTTGGAAGCTTGGAGGATTTAGGTCCTTCATACCGCTGTTCTTACGGTTTTGCCTTTCATGGTCTCTTTGGAAGTGTCCTTTTAGGACTTGTTCCTTTTAGAGGTTCTCTTCCTTTGGGTCTAGATTTTCTGGACTTCGTCCGTTTTTTCTGGTGGCTTTGGAAGTGAAGGCCCGCAAGGCTTTGTCTTCCTCCGGGAGTTAGTCGTCTCCATATCAGGGGCGTATAGGAGGTGTTTCCTCTCTTTTCAAGCTTTTTACTTAGGTGATGTTTTTCTTCCTGTGTTCGGGATGCTTTGCATTCTTCTCCCTTGGGTGTGGTCCTCTGGAACGTTAATCTGAAAGAATTATGGAGACTAGCCTTTTTTTCTACGTTTTTTCGGGTGACTCTGTTCTCGTTCTCATTTCCCTTAGTGTTGCCCTTGGAGCCTTTGGGCTCTAGAGAAATTGTGTGACTTTGTCGTGGCCTAGTACCTTGCTGGGGGGGGGTGTTGACCTCCTGCTAAGGGTGTTCTCTTCCCTTTGGGCTGGGAATTACGAGTGAGTCCTGTACCCGTTCTCCAGGTTTCCCAATATTCATCCCCTGTGAGGTATGATTGCTTCAGATGGGGTATCTTGTGTTCCCTGAGGGTGGTGTTTGTTTCTAGGATGATTCTGGGTCCAGGGTTCTTGTCTTGGATCCTTCTTGGATGTCTGGACACTTAAGATCCGGTGGACTGGTTCGGGACGACCTAGTTTTTTTCAGGGACCCTATGTTGCGACATAGTGGCTAGCTATTTGCTTGCTTGCAGGAAGCCAGAGTTCACATCCGCCTTCGGTTACTGGTTAAACTTTAAGGCCTGACTTGTCCTTCGGACGGAGTGTGCTCCTCTTTGGGGAATTTGTTTCTGTTGGGTCAACAGAGGTGTCTGGATGATTTTTTCATTCAATAAGTGTTTTGACCATACTATGGCTTCATGTCTTGTGGACATGTACGCTGTTCTTACCTGTGCCCCTCCCTTTTGATGGGATAGTTTGTCTTCCTTATGAGCTGGGGTTTCCTCTCTCTAGAGGGTCTTTGTCCTGCCCTGTGTGTAGGAGGTTGGATCAGGTGGCTTATTTCTGTAAGGGGCAGCATCTGCTGCTCTGTGGGCTTTGTTCCACCTGTTGGAATTTGATCTTTCTACGTAGAGACTGTCTAAGAGAGCTGTGACAGGTCTTCCTACGGATCTATAGCTCTTTTCCAGGTCCCAGGGGGTTCTCCTTGGGAGTGACTTATTTTGAAAGAGCGGATTCGGTTGGCACCCGAGCTCTGTTGGGGTGGGTGAGTCCCCCCTTTTTTCTTTCCATTCCCTGGGGGCTTGTGGTTGGGGTCTTTCCGTCTCCCCTGTTTATCAGACATGTCTGTCACTTGGGCTGGTCCGGTGTTGGAGCAGGATCTGAGATCTGTTGCTCTGCTAAATTCGTCCTCTGAGCATTTGAGGTACGGTAAGCCTCTTGAGGTTTCTCCTTTCTCCATGTTCAAGATTTGTGGGAAGGACTGGCGGCTCTTGGATAGCCTGCGACGTTATCCGCTGGTTAGTGGATACTTAGCAATCTGAAGGATCCTATTTTCAGCTGCTTTCTGCTTGCCTTGCAAGTATTTCAGTTTCAGAGTCATTTTTAGATGACTGTAGGGTGCAGTCTTTTTGCTTCAGGTGTTCTTCGTCAGACCTATCTGAGCTTGCTGCACGAGGTTTCGTTTCTGAATATTTCGGTATCCTGAGCTACCTATTTGCGATTTGGGGGACCTTCGTCTTCAGTTGTTTTAGAGTATGGTTGCACTGTGTTAGGGGAAGATCCTCTTTGTTTCAGATTCACGGCCTTATCCGTGGTTTCTGTTTCTGGGGTCTGGGCGTTACCTCCCCTTGTTTCTATGAGACTGGTTGGGTCTCTGTTAGCCTGACCCGGTTTCTCATGTTTTTTGCTCTGTGTTTGTGCCCTTTTTAGGGTTTTTTTCTGGAATTCCTTATGCTAGCTGGAAGCTCAGCATGCTAATGCACTGTGGCTACTCTGCGCTGTAGCAACCGAGGGTTGCAAATTCGATCCCCGGCGAGGTCTACTCAGCCTTTCCTCCTTTCGAGGTTGATGAAATGAGCAGCGCCTTGAGTCCCTTAAGGGGGATTAGCTGCGCTTTACAAGTACAATCATGTTTTCTCCGTGCCTTTTCTTCTTTGTGGAATAATACTGTAGTTTGTTCCCTTTCTTTAGTAAGGGGTGTGTTGTTTGGAGACCGACTGCTGGGCGATGGTGTCTCTTGTAGGCTGTTGACTCAGTAGAGTCTAGTTCCTGTGGTCTCTAGCAAGGCTGTGGACTATCTGCGGGTCAGTGTCCTTGGGCCTTTTCCTTTTTTTCAAAGTTGTTCTCGGCTTCAGACGAAGCAGGATTTTGTTGGGTAGGGGTTTTCAGGCCTGGTGCCCTCAGAATGTCTTGTACCCTCCCATTTTTGCATTCAGTGTCCTCTATAGCTTGGGTATTGTTTTCCCAAAAGTAATAAATGCAGCTGTGGACTCTTTCCTTTTATGAAGAAAAACTTAAATTATGCTTACCTGATAATTTTCTTTTCTTCAGATGGAAAGAGTTCACAGCTCCCCGTCCATATTTTTTCTATGGGGCATCTGTTATTTTGGTTCTTCTGACACCTTTTCACCCTGATATTTCTTCTACTGTTCCTTGTTCTTCGGCAGAATGACTGGGGGATGAGGGAAGTGGGAGGAGTATTTAAGCCTTTGGCTGGGGTGTCTTTGCCTCCTCCTGGTGGCCAGGTTCTGAATTACCAAAAGTAATGAATGCAGTTGTGGACTCTTTCCATCTGAAGAAAAGAAAATTATCAGGTAAGCATAATTTAAGTTTTTGCTTTGGCATTTTCCTGGCTTTGTGTCTCATGTTTTTTCTCTGCTTTTTTTTTTCCTACAGGTTGAGAAACTAGAACAGATTCTGTTGCACATCCTGAACCAGCAGAAAGCCAGCGAATCACATAACTAAGAGTTGTAGTGGTTGCTCAAAAAAAACCTCCTCCGATATCATAACAGTTAAAAAGAAAACAAAATGGACTGTTCCTATGGGGTGTCTCATTTTGAGATATCACAGTGGTCATACTAATCAACACACGATTATTAATTTTGAGTGTATAGCTTTTTTTCAGGAATGATGCAGCTGCTATTTGCTGTCAAATAGGTGCCAGTAGTATATTGTCTAATTTTCTTGATTGTTATTGTTTAGGGCAGAAGTGATAGTTGCTGGTCAAAAAACATACCCTCATTGTTTACAGTGGAAGATCGAATATTTAGGTACATAAAATTGGCCTATTACCGGACTCGTACATCTTTTATAGTTACCAAAACAGTTTGTAAAAGTTTTGTATTGTTGATAAATCAGTACAATGTTGTTGTTTTTTCCTTCTAGTTTAAGACAAAAAGGTCAAATATTGGAATACTGCTATGTTAGCACATTAAGATACCTGAGATACTGTTACCATGGTAACAGAGTAACCAGCAAATATACAGGAATTTTTGCTATCATCTGAGCTACGTACAGAAAAGCTTTGTAAGCATAGAATTGTTAGCTTAATGCAAATTGATATTTCTAAATACTTGTGAAGAAAAAAGCAAAACAAACAGAACTACGTTTCCTTATAACCTGAAAAAAACAATTTGATATGTTAAAATGCAGATTTTGTGGTTGGATTAGCCTGTGCTTCTGTCATTCAGAGTTTGATTCCTTCTTAATTTATGTTTGGAAAATAGTTCTTTAATTTTTGTTACAAAATAAAAAAAAAGAGAAGATTTTTCTAGACAGTGCTAAAATACAAAATATATTTATTTGCACACTGATGCTTTTATTTATATATATATATATATATATATATATATATATATATATATATATATATATATATATATATATATATATACTGTGTATATGTATATATTTATTTTATATATATATATATATATATATATATATGCCTTTCAGCGGATAATTGTTATTTCAAATAAAGGTTCTCAAATGATTTTGTAAACTTGTAAACTCACAATACACAAAGTGCAAAATAACCCCCCAACATAGCTGCAGCTTTCTGGATCAGTAAGTAAATCAATGTTGCAAATACATTTATTAGCTATTGAACTGGAATTTGATCAACACCACATAAACAGTGGGGAAGATTCTAATACAGTAGAAGAATAATTCTCAGCTTTGCAGGAAATAAATTATTTGCAGTAAACAAACCAAAAAAAAAAAGGATGCACCTTACCCCATCCACTAATCAACCAGCACTTTTATGGAGGCCCTGGAAGGGTGCCAGGCTGTATTGTTAAAGTGCATTAAACTCACAACATATGTCAGCCACTAAGCACTTCACTGCATTGCAAAATAAATGTTTAAAATCATTTCAACTAGTATTTTGTGTCACCATATATATTTTCATATCAAGAATAGTTCAGGGATTCACCTGTTGTTGAAAAGCCTAGTGAAGTCCATGGTCTCCTATGCTGTAGCCAGTCAAGAACAATGTAAATTGCTTGTGATTTTAGCTAACTAATCACAGTGTAGCATGTTACAGGTTCAGGTGATTGTCACTTGGAGATATTGAACAGCAGGAGATTGTTATATAAAGTTTTTAATTATGTGTAGTTAAAAAGCTTTGCAATATGCTTTTTTTATTTTGCTTTCATTATTTATTTTGTTAATTTCCCTGTAATTTAACTCTTAAAATTGTTGGTTTACTAAATTCCATTGAATTTCTATAAAGTAATGAGTGCTGCCATGTTTTAACTTAAAGGGACACTGAACCCAATTTTTTTCTTCCGTGATTCAGATAGAACATGCAATTTTAAGCAAGTTTCTAATTTACGCCTATTATCAATTTTTCTTCGTTTTCTCGCAATCATTATTTGAAAAATAATGCATCTAAGGCTTTTTTTTTTGGTTTAGAACACTGGACAGCACTTTTTTATTGGTGGATGTATTTATCCACCAGTTAGCAAGAACAACCCAGGTTGTTCACCAAAAATAGGCCGGCATATAAACTTTCTTGCATTTTAAATAAAGATACCAAGAGAATGAAGAAAATTTTGATATGAGTAAATTAGATAGTTGCTTAAAATGTCATGCTCTATCTTAATCACGAAAGAAATTTGGGTTCAGTGTCCCTTTAAGTTGCCCCTTATTTCTCTCTCCTACTGAAGACAATTAGGTACAGATTAAAAAAAAAAAAAACTGCAATAAAAAAAATTGAACAAACAAGGCTGTGTGGAACATATGATTATCTGTAATAGTCTCCACACAGCTTTGTTTGCACAAACAGAAATAAGAAAATACTAGTTCAAACATGGCAGCGCGTATTACTTCATTGAAACGAATAGTTTACAATTATAGTTTCAATATTTAAACAGCTGCTATAATTGCAGTGTCCTCCACAGAACTTTTTGCCAGCCAGGGTGCATTATAACGTAGTCGGTGGGGGCAGTGTCATACTTTCTACTATCCAAAGCACAGATTAATTGCATAATTTAATATAAATGTATTTAATGATAATTTGTGCAATAAACATTTGAAATGTAATTTTAGCTTGTTTTTGGCTAAAATGTTAGAAGAGTGGACCGTAAAATCATCTGGGAGGTGCACCGAATAAAAAGGTCCTGGGGAGAACACTGTAATTTGTGAAAATGCATCTGCACATTATTCTAATGCTTTGAATATACATCATTATGTCTAGCATATAATTACTATTTAACATCCCTTTAAAGTGATGGTAAATTTTCCCAAACTGCTAAACATATTTGGTAAGGTTTTCTCCTAACTAGCATATTACCCAAGTCATCTGTACACTAAATACATCTCTTTTCCATCTTAAGGGGAGGAGAGTCCACTGCTTCATTCATTACTGTTGGGAATTAAGAACCTGGCCACCAGGAGGAGGCAAAGACACCCCAGCCAAAGGCTTAAATACCTCCCCCACTTCCCTCATCCCCCAGTCATTCTTTGCCTTTCGTCACAGGAGGATGGCAGAAAAGTGCCGAAGATCGGAGTAGTCTCTTATGGAGGGTAGTACTCTTTGCAATGGGACTGGAGTTTTAAGTAGTCTTGTCAACTTCTCAGTGAGAGCCTGGGCGAAAGTTAGAGTCCAGAGATACAGGGAGAGTCTTTCTGCGAAACCATCCAAACTCATATTAACAGCTCCACAAGCAATCGGCATTGACAAGTTTTCTCCTTAGGCAGGGGTGGTCCTGCCAGGCATTCCATGTGACCGGGTGTGGCTATCTCTCTTCCTCTGTTGATCAGCGGCGCAGGAGACAAAACTGTTTCTGTAGTCCGGGTCATAGAAGGCGGTGAGTGCCCCGGCCATTGGAGGTATAAAGGTGCCTATTTATTAAGTTAATCTAGTCCGTAATAACAGTGCAAGCTATGGAGGACTCTAACGAGTTAGATTGTTCTCCCTCTTTAACAAGGTCTCATTCCTGTGTTTATTGTGAGGAGGTTCTGGTAGAACAGCCTGCTCAACTATGTTCCACATGCCTTAATAAGGTTACGCCATCTAAAAGTAAACGGATGTCTAGTACTACTGAGCCGTCCAAGTCTGAGGGTTCCCCGTCCCATGAGGTGTGTTCCCTGCATTCATTTCCAATTGCACATGCAGCGCCTCCGGGTCCAACCATTACTCCTGCGGGAGAGATTCGTTGCCATCAAATTTTGCGGATCAACTGCAAACGGCGGTATCGAAAGTGATCCACGCCTTACCACGTTCTGCTAAGCGCAAGTTTAGGGCATATTATGGCAGCCCGGCCCAGGGGTTGTCTACGCCTATGTAAACATCAGAGGCGTTATACGATGATGAGGCCCACTCCGACTCTTCGGAGGAGGCCCCTTCTGGGTCGGAGTCCGTGTCATCTAAACCTCCGGCCGCGGAGGAGCCTGACTTTAGGTTTAGGATAGAGAATTTACGCTTTTTGCTGAAGCAAGTGCTTGCTACTCTGGAGGTTCCGGAACCTGCGATTCCTAAGCTTGATAAGGTATATGATGAATGGGAGCGATTAGGTTCTTCCTTTTCCCCTTCTTCCTTTAAGAAACTTTTCCCCATTCCAAACTCTCAGCTTGAGCTGTGGTGTACTGTCCCTAAGGTGAATGGTGCTATCGCCATGCTAGCGAAGCGGACAGCTATTCACCTCGAGGACAGTTTGTCGTTTAAAGAGCCCATGGATAAAGTTTCAACACACAGGGTTCGTTTTTAAACAGCAGCGGCCGTAGCCGCGGCTTCCGGAGCTGCGATATATTGGTGTAAATCCCTGTGTGAAATGGTCGAGGGGGAGACTTCCATCGACGAGATACAGGACAAGATTAAGGCGTTGAAGGTCGCCAATTCTTTCATCTGTGATGTCAATATGCAAATAAGGTGTCAGGTTTTTCCGTTTTAGCTCGCAGGGCTCTGTGGCTAAAGTCTTGGTCTGCGGACATGACCTCTAAATCGAGGCTGTTGTCCCTGCCTTTTCAAGGAAAGATTCTGTTTGGTCCAGGATTGGATTCAATCATATCCACGGTTACAGGAGACAAGGGAGCTTTCCTACCGCAGGATAAGAAGGCTAAGCCTAAAGGATCTACTTTTCGTGCGGACAAGACCCAGCGCCAGCAGCCCGCCGCGAAAGCGGACCAGTACAAGGGAACTTGGAAGCCGGCTCATTCTTGGAACAAGTCTAAGCAGAGCAAGAAGCCCACCAAGACAAAATCGTCATGAAGGGGCAGCCCTCGACCGGTCTCCAGACCAAGTAGGGGGCAGATTATCTCTCCTCAGAAGCCTGGTTACAGGACGTTCAGGACCCTTGGGTTCTGGAGGTTGTCGTCCAGGGTTACAGGATAGGGTTCAGATTCCATCCGCCCAGGGGCAGATTCCTCCTGTCAAACCGGTCTTCAAGACCGGAAAAAAGAGAGGCCTTTCTAGAGTGTGTGAGGGATCTCTCCTCTCTCTGCGTTATCCTACCAGTACCCCAAGCATAAAGGGGTCTAGTGTACTATTCAAATCTTTTTTGGTTCCAAAGAAGGAGGGCACGTTTCGCCCGATTCTGGACCTAAAGTGTTTAAACAAGAGTGTTCCATCGTTCAAATTGCAAACGATCAGATCTATTCTGCCCCTAGTTCAAGAGGGACAGTTCATGACAACTATAGACTTGAAGGACGCTTACCTTCATGTGCCAATTCACAGGGACCACTTCAAGTTCCTAAGATTTGCGTTTCTGGACCAACACTTCCAGTTTGTGGCCCTCCCCTTTGGTCTGGCGACGGCCCCAAGAGTCTTCACAAAGGTTCTTGGGGCGTTACTTGCAGTGGCCAGAGGCATTGTTGTGGCGCCCTATCTGGACGACATCCTAGTCCAGGTGCCGGCACTCAGTCTCGCAGAGGATCATTCGAGGGCTCTTCTTCTTTTACTCCAATCTCACGGTTGGAAGATCAACTCAGGAAAGAGTCCCCTGGTTCCTAGCAACAGGGTGGCGTTCCTGGGCACGATAATAGACTCTATTTCCATGAAGATATTTCTCACAGACCATCGACGCAGGAAGATTGCGTACTCTTGTCTTGCCCTTCAGTCCTCCTCGAGCCCCTCGGTGGCTCAGTGTATGGAGGTGATCAGACTCATGGATACTTGGACTCGGATCTCCCTCTCTTGGTGGATCCGTCCAGAGCAACTGTTCATAGGCACATCCTTCTTGAGACCGTCCCTGGAGATTGTGACCATGGGCGAGAGTCTGGCAGGATGGGTAGCTGTTTGGGGTGCCAGGATGGCACAAGGAAAATGGACCCAGGAGGAGTCTCTCCTTCCGACAAATCTTCTGGAACTCCGAGCAATCTACAATGCTCTGAAGGCATGGCCTCCTCTGGGGTCGTTCAGCTTCATCAGATTCCAGACCGACAACATTACCTCAGTGGCTTATATCAACCATCAGGGGGGGTATGAGGAGCTCCCTAGCCATGAGGGAGGTGTCTCGGATCTTGGAGTGGGCGGAGTCCCACAGCTGCTCGCTCTCAGCGATTCACATTCTAGGTGTGGACAACTGGGCAGCAGATTTTCTCAGCAGGCAATCCTTCCATCCGGGGGAATGGTCTCTCCACCCCGAATTTGTCTCAGGTGGAGGGTCACCGGAGATAGATCTCATGGCGTCCAGACTCAATTGCAAGGTACCACGATACAAGTCGAGGTCCAGGGATCCCCAGGCAGAGCTGATAAGCGATACCTTGGGGGTTCAGCCTAGCTTACATTTTTCCACGATTATCACTTCTACCTCGTGTAGTGGCATCCATCAAACAGGAGCAAGCTTCGGCCATTCTGATTGCTCCGTCGTGGCCACGGAGGACGTGCTTTGCTGATCTGGTGGGGATGTCATCTTCTCCGCCGTGGAGGTTACCCTGTCACAGGGATTTGCTGGAACAGGGTCCTTTTCAACATCAAAATCTCGATTCTCTGAGGCTGACTGTGTGGAGATTGAACACCTAGCCTTGGCTTTTCTGAAAGTGTAATTGATACGCTAATTCAGTCAAGGAAGCCAGTCACTTGTCGCATCTACCATAAGGTGTGGAGGACTTGTCCTGGTGTGAGAAGCATGGATATCCTTGGCATAAGGTGAAGGTATCCAGGATTATGTCCTTTCTCCAGAAGGGTTTAGAGAAGGGTCTTGCCGACAGATTTCTGCATTATCAGTCTTGTTGCATAGGAGCTCCCTGACATAAAATCTTTTGTTCAGGTTCTGTCTAGAATCAGGCCTGTCTTTAGACAGTCTGCTCCCCCATGGAGCTTAAACTTGGTCCTTAAGGTATTGAAGAGGGTTCCGTTTGAGCCTATGCATTTGATTGACATTAAGATTCTGTCCTGGAAGGTTCTCTTCATGTTGGCCTTTGCATCGGCACGCAGAGTATCTGAACTGGCTGCCTTGCAATGTGAGCCTCCTTATCTGTTTTTTCATGCGGATAAGGCTGTGCTTCGCACTGGTTTGGGATTTCTTCCCAAGGTGGTGTCTAACCGTAACATTATCAGGAAATAGTTGTTCCTTCTTTGTGTCCTAATCCTCCTCCTTCTAAGGAGAGGTTACTTCATAACCTGGATGTGGTTCGTGCCTTAAAGTTCTATCTTTAGGCTACAAAGGATTTCTGACAGTCTACATCTCTCTTTGTGGTGTATTCAGGGAAGCGCAAGGGGCAGAAAGTCTCTTCTACTTCTTTGTCCTTTTGGATGAGGAGCAGGATTCGCTTGGCCTATGAGACAGCGGAACATAAGCTTCCTCAGAGGATCACGGCTTATTCAACTAGAGCTGTGGCTTCGTCTTGGGCCTTCAAGAATGAGGCCTCTATGGAGCAAATTTATAAGACGGCTACCTGGTCCTCCTTAAACACTTTTACCAAGTTTTACAAATTTGACGTTTTTGGGAGAAAGATTTTGCAGGCTGTGGTGCCCTCAGATTAGGGACCACCTTTTGCCTTCCCGGTTTCATTCAGTGTCCTCTAGAGCTTGGGTTTATGTTCCCAACAGTAATGAATGAAGCCATGGACTCTCCTCCCCTTTAGATGGAAAACATAAATTATACTTACCTGATAATTTCATTTCCATCGAGGGGAGTAGAGTCCACGGCTCCCGCCCGTATCTCCGACCTAAATTTATTTTATCTTCTGGCACCATTTATACCCTGATATTTCTCCTACTGTTCTTTGTTCCCTCTGCAGAATGACTGGGTGATGAGGGAAGTGGGGGAGGCATTTAAGCCTTTGGCTGGGGTGTCTTTGCCTCCTCCTGGTGGCCAGGTTCTTAATTCCCAACAGTAATGAATGAAGCCGTGGACTCTCCTCCCCTTGATGGAAATGAAATTATTAGGTAAGCATAATTTGTTTTTTTCATGCTACATTACGTCATTAAATGCAGCTTCTCTCTCCAATTTTTGATTTGGGTTATTTGAGTGGCAGCTCTGCTTCTGTTGCGCAAATAGCGTAAGGAGTCGCGCATACGCATTTCAAGTTGATCGCAAGTTGCAAGCAAGGGAGCGTCCTGTGATCAATGAACATTGGACGCATGGTGACACTCCGATTGGCTAGAAGAGCTGCCACTCAAATAACCCAAATCAAAAATCAGAGAGAGAGAGGCGCTGCATTTAATGACGTAATGTAGCATGAATAAAAAGAGATTTATTTAGTGTACAGATTACTTGGGTAATAAATAAGCATATTGATATGCTAGTTAGGAGACCTTTTCAAAGATGTTTAGCAGTTTGGGAACATTTACCATCACTTTAAGTATGATAGAGGCTACCCAGCCTCAGTAGGAGGGAACAAGCATATGTTAAGCTTCCTTAGACTTTGCTTTCCAGCTGCTGAGCAAATACTTGAGGGGTTGTAAAAAAATAAAACATAAACTGTTCTAGAAAGAGAGCAGGGTTTATTTATTTTCATTTTTATCTCCTTTAATTTTCAAATTGAATCCGCCACTGTGCTGGCATTAACTGAGTCACTCGCTGTTTACAGTAATATTACATTAGCTTGCCGACCTATCATAATATTACATACCACCAGAATAGACTATGTATAGGCAGGAGCCAGAGGCACTAATTATATTAATGGCTGCTAAATAGCTGGCAACGTGCTTATTGGCTGCTTGTACGCATTATAGTACTGCAAAGGGTAAAGTTCACAAACACCTTGTTAATTTGCACATATATGAAACACTGTGCAGAAAATAATGTTAATTCAACAAGTTCCAGCCCTATTGCAGCTTAAACCATATTATTCCCTTTAATCTTAAAGATACCAGCCATACTTGTAAATTACCAACTTAGTGGTTATATGTACATTCTTCCTGAGTTTACATTATGTAAAGTAGGTTTAGTAGCATTCTTACCCATGTTTTCTTAGTATGGAAATAAGTGACAGAATCATTTGTTTTAAGAAACAGTCTACTATTTTATATTGCTTTAAAAATGAGAACTCTTTAACTACCAATTCTCCAGCTTTGCATATTCAACATTATTATATTAATATACTTTATAACCTCTAAATTTGCCTGTATGTCAGCCCCAGGAGGCTGCCCCTTATCTCAGTATTTTTAAATTGTGCACAACAGCTTGGTAGTGCTAGTTCATGTGTGCCATATAGATAACATTGTGCTCACTTCCGAGGAGAAGGATAATGGTTATGCGCAAGAGCCAGCAAATATATAATCATAGAGGTCATAATTGTATTAAAGGGACAGTCTACTCCCAAATCGTTATTGTTTAAAAAGATAGATGATCCCTTTATTACCCATTCCCCAGTTTTGCATAACCGTTATATGAACATTTTATATATACTTTTTACCTCTGTGATTACCATGTATCTAAGTCTCAGCAGACTCCCCCATATCACAGTGCTTCTGACAGACTTGCATTTTAGCCAATCAGTGCTGAATCGTAAATTACTTCACGCGAGGGAGCACAATGTTATCTATATGGCACACATGAACTAGCATTGTCTAACTGAAAACTGTCAAAATGCACTGAGATAAGAGGCAGTCTTCAAGGACTTATGAATTAGCATATCAGCCTACCTAGGTTTAACTCAACAAAGAATACAAAGAGAACAAAGAAAATTGTAAATTTTGTAAATTGATAAAAGTAAATTGGAAAGCGATTTAAAATGTAATGCCCTATCTGAATCAGGAAAGTTTCATTTTCACTAGACAGTCCCTTTAATATAACAGTGTTGGTTATGCAAAACTGGGAATTGGTAGTAACTGATTATCTATTTCTCTTGTAAAGGTGTATCCAGTCCACGGGTTCATCCATTACTTGTGGGATATTCTCCTTCCCAACAGGAAGTTGCAAGAGGACACCCACAGCAGAGCTGTC
Organism: Bombina bombina; assembly: GCF_027579735.1. NCBI lineage: Eukaryota > Metazoa > Chordata > Amphibia > Anura > Bombinatoridae > Bombina > Bombina bombina. The sequence continues at coordinate 234,962,539 of NC_069507.1, read as the reverse complement.
TATATAGCTCCTCCCCTAACTGCCACACCCAGTCATTCTCTTGCAATTCTCAACAAGAAAGGAAGTATCAAGAGATATGTGGTGACTTAGTGTAGTTTTACCTTCAATCAAAAGTTTGTTATTTTTAAACGGTACCGGCGTTGTACTGTTTTACTCTCAGGCAGAAATTAGAAGAAGAATTCTGCCTGGAGGTTTGATGATCTTAGCGGTTTGTAACTAAGGTCCATTGCTGTTCTCACACATAACTGAAGAGTATGGAAAGAAAACTTCAGTTGTGGGGACGGTTTGCAGATCACCTGCTTTAAGGTATGTTCAGTATATTTTTTTCTAGAGAGATAAGGTCTAGAAAATGCTGACAGAGCCTGGTATATTTGAGGTAAGCCTGATACAGTGATTTAACGACTGGGATCATGCTTACAAGATAAGGGTAATATTCATGTTAATTCTCATATTACTTAGTGTAAAAACGTTTGCATATCTTACAGAAAAAACGCTTTTTCTCTGAGGGTGATAAATCTAGTTGGGGCCTAGTTTTCCACATGGCTTGTTAGATTACTCCTAGGAGTACTTTTTTTAAGGTCCTCTGACTTTGAGTGCATGGTGGGAGGGGCCTATTTTTGCGCAGTTGATATTCAGACTGAGACATCCAGCTTCCCTAAAGGAGTCCTCTGGCATCTAGGACCACTATAGAGGGTTTTTTTCCTGCAAAAATCGTGTTTAAGGGCAGGTAGGAGCCACAGCAGAGCTCTGTTCTAATCCGGTTTGGGGCCTAAGGGGTTAATCATCCATTTGCAAGTGGGTGCAATGCTGCTTTAGTCTCTTATACACACTGTAAATATTTCGTAGAGTTTACTACTTTTCTCCAACATAGGTGTGTCCGGTCCACGGCGTCATCCTTACTTGTGGGATATTCTCTTCCCCAACAGGAAATGGCAAAGAGCCCAGCAAAGCTGGTCACATGATCCCTCCTAGGCTCCGCCTACCCCAGTCATTCTCTTTGCCGTTGTACAGGCAACATCTCCACGGAGATGGCTTAGAGTTTTTTAGTGTTTAACTGTAGTTTTTATTATTCAATCAAGAGTTTGTTATTTTGAAATAGTGCTGGTATGTACTATTTACTCAGAAACAGAAAAGAGATGAAGATTTCTGTTTGTATGAGGAAAATGATTTTAGCAACCGTCACTAAAATCCATGGCTGTTCCACACAGGACTGTTGAGAGCAATTAACTTCAGTTGGGGGAACAGTGAGCAGTCTCTTGCTGCTTGAGGTATGACACATTCTAACAAGACGATGTAATGCTGGAAGCTGTCATTTTCCCTCTGGGATCCGGTAAGCCATGTTTATTACGATTGTAAATAAGGGCTTCAAAAAGGGCTTATTAAGACTGTAGACTTTTTTTGGGCTAAATCGATTGATTATTAACACATATTTAGCCTTGAGGAATCATTTTATCTGGGTATTTTGATATAATAATATCGGCAGGCACTGTTTTAGACACCTTATTCTTTAGGGGCTTTCCCAAAGCATAGGCAGAGCCTCATTTTCGCGCCGGTGTTGCGCACTTGTTTTTGAGAGGCATGGCATGCAGTCGCATGTGAGAGGAGCTCTGATACTTAGAAAAGACTTTCTGAAGGCGTCATTTGGTATCGTATTCCCCTTGGGGCTTGGTTGGGTCTCAGCAAAGCAGATACCAGGGACTGTAAAGGGGTTAAAGTTCAAAACGACTCCGGTTCCGTTATTTTAAGGGTTAAAGCTTCCAAATTTGGTGTGCAATACTTTTAAGGCTTTAAGACACTGTGGTGAAAATTTGGTGAATTTTGAACAATTCCTTCATGTTTTTTCGCATTTGCAGTAATAAAGTGTGTTCAGTTTAAAATTTAAAGTGACAGTAACGGTTTTATTTTAAAACGTTTTTTGTACTTGTTATCAAGTTTATGCCTGTTTAACATGTCTGAGCTACCAGATAGACTGTGTTCTGAATGTGGGGAAGCCAGAATTCCTATTCATTTAAATAAATGTGATTTATGTGACAATGACAATGATGCCCAAGATGATTCCTCAAGTGAGGGGAGTAAGCATGGTACTGCATCATTCCCTCCTTCGTCTACACGAGTCTTGCCCACTCAGGAGGCCCCTAGTACATCTAGCGCGCCAATACTCCTTACTATGCAACAATTAACGGCTGTAATGGATAATTCTGTCAAAAACATTTTAGCCAAAATGAACACTTATCAGCGTAAGCGCGACTGCTCTGTTTTAGATACTGAAGAGCATGACGACGCTGATATTAATATTTCTGAAGGGCCCCTAACTCAGTCTGATGGGGCCAGGGAGGTTTTGTCTGAGGGAGAAATTACTGATTCAGGGAACATTTCTCAACAAGCTGAACCTGATGTGATTGCATTTAAATTTAAGTTGGAACATCTCCGCATTCTGCTTAAGGAGGTATTATCCACTCTGGATGATTGTGACAAGTTGGTCATCCCAGAGAAACTATGTAAAATGGACAAGTTCCTAGAGGTGCCGGGGCTCCCAGAAGCTTTTCCTATACCCAAGCGGGTGGCGGACATTGTTAATAAAGAATGGGAAAGGCCCGGTATTCCTTTCGTCCCTCCCCCCATATTTAAAAAATTGTTTCCTATGGTCGACCCCAGAAAGGACTTATGGCAGACAGTCCCCAAGGTCGAGGGAGCGGTTTCCACTTTAAACAAACGCACCACTATACCCATAGAGGATAGTTGTGCTTTCAAAGATCCTATGGATAAAAAATTAGAAGGTTTGCTTAAAAAGATGTTTGTTCAGCAGGGTTACCTTCTACAACCAATTTCATGCATTGTCCCTGTCGCTACAGCCGCATGTTTCTGGTTCGATGAGCTGATAAAGGCGGTCGACAGTGATTCTCCTCCTTATGAGGAGATTATGGACAGAATCAATGCTCTCAAATTGGCTAATTCTTTCACCCTAGACGCCACTTTGCAATTGGCTAGGTTAGCGGCTAAGAATTCTGGGTTTGCTATTGTGGCGCGCAGAGCGCTTTGGTTGAAATCTTGGTCGGCTGATGCGTCTTCCAAGAACAAGCTACTTAACATTCCTTTCAAGGGGAAAACGCTATTTGGCCCTGACTTGAAAGAGATTATCTCGGATATCACTGGGGGTAAGGGCCACGCCCTTCCTCAGGATCGGCCTTTCAAGGCAAAAAATAAACCTAATTTTCGTCCCTTTCGTAGAAACGGACCAGCCCAAAGTGCTACGTCCTCTAAGCAAGAGGGCAATACTTCTCAAGCCAAGCCAGCTTGGAGACCAATGCAAGGCTGGAACAAGGGAAAGCAGGCCAAGAAACCTGCCACTGCTACCAAGACAGCATGAAATGTTGGCCCCCGATCCGGGACCGGATCTGGTGGGGGGCAGACTCTCTCTCTTCGCTCAGGCTTGGGCAAGAGATGTTCTGGATCCTTGGGCGCTAGAAATAGTCTCCCAAGGTTATCTTCTGGAATTCAAGGGACTTCCCCCAAGGGGGAGGTTCCACAGGTCTCAGTTGTCTTCAGACCACATAAAAAGACAGGCATTCTTACATTGTGTAGAAGACCTGTTAAAAATGGGAGTGATTCATCCCGTTCCATTAAGAGAACAAGGGATGGGGTTCTACTCCAATCTGTTTATAGTTCCCAAAAAAGAGGGAACGTTCAGACCAATCTTAGATCTCAAGATCTTAAACAAGTTTCTCAAGGTTCCATCGTTCAAGATGGAAACCATTCGAACTATTCTTCCTTCCATCCAGGAAGGTCAATTCATGACCACGGTGGATTTAAAGGATGCGTATCTACATATTCCTATCCACAAGGAACATCATCGGTTCCTGAGGTTCGCATTCCTGGACAAACATTACCAGTTCGTGGCGCTTCCTTTCGGATTAGCCACTGCTCCAAGGATTTTCACAAAGGTACTAGGGTCCCTTCTAGCTGTGCTAAGACCAAGGGGCATTGCTGTAGTACCTTACTTGGACGACATTCTGATTCAAGCGTCGTCCCTTCCTCAAGCAAAGGCTCACACGGACATTGTCCTGGCCTTTCTCAGATCTCACGGATGGAAAGTGAACGTGGAAAAGAGTTCTCTATCTCCGTCAACAAGGGTTCCCTTCTTGGGAACAATAATAGACTCCTTAGAAATGAGGATTTTTCTGACAGAGGCCAGAAAAACAAAACTTCTAGACTCTTGTCGGATACTTCATTCCGTTCCTCTTCCTTCCATAGCTCAGTGCATGGAAGTGATCGGGTTGATGGTAGCGGCAATGGACATAGTTCCTTTTGCACGCATTCATCTAAGACCATTACAACTGTGCATGCTCAGTCAGTGGAATGGGGACTATACAGACTTGTCTCCGAAGATACAAGTAAATCAGAGGACCAGAGACTCACTCCGTTGGTGGCTGTCCCTGGACAACCTGTCACGAGGGATGACATTCCGCAGACCAGAGTGGGTCATTGTCACGACCGACGCCAGTCTGATGGGCTGGGGCGCGGTCTGGGGATCCCTGAAAGCTCAGGGTCTTTGGTCTCGGGAAGAATCTCTTCTACCGATAAATATTCTGGAACTGAGAGCGATATTCAATGCTCTCAAGGCTTGGCCTCAGCTAGCGAGGGCCAAGTTCATACGGTTTCAATCAGACAACATGACAACTGTTGCGTACATCAACCATCAGGGGGGAACAAGGAGTTCCCTGGCGATGGAAGAAGTGACCAAAATCATTCTATGGGCGGAGTCTCACTCCTGCCACCTGTCTGCTATCCACATCCCAGGAGTGGAAAATTGGGAAGCGGATTTTCTGAGTCGTCAGACATTGCATCCGGGGGAGTGGGAACTCCATCCGGAAATCTTTGCCCAAGTCACTCAGCTGTGGGGCATTCCAGACATGGATCTGATGGCCTCTCGTCAGAACTTCAAAGTTCCTTGCTACGGGTCCAGATCCAGGGATCCCAAGACGGCTCTAGTGGATGCTCTAGTAGCACCTTGGACCTTCAATCTAGCTTATGTGTTCCCGCCATTTCCTCTCATCCCCAGGCTGGTAGCCAGGATCAATCTGGAGAGGGCGTCGGTGATCTTGATAGCTCCTGCGTGGCCACGCAGGACTTGGTACGCAGATCTGGTGAATATGTCATCGGCTCCTCCTTGGAAGCTACCTTTGAGACGAGACCTTCTTGTTCAGGGTCCGTTCGAACATCCGAATCTGGTTTCACTCCAGCTGACTGCTTGGAGATTGAACGCTTGATCTTATCGAAGCGAGGATTCTCAGATTCTGTTATCGATACTCTTGTTCAGGCCAGAAAGCCTGTAACTAGAAAGATTTACCACAAAATTTGGAAAAAATATATCTGTTGGTGTCAATCTAAAGGATTCCCTTGGGACAAGGTTAAGATTCCTAGGATTCTATCCTTCCTTCAAGAAGGATTGGAAAAAGGATTATCTGCAAGTTCCCTGAAGGGACAGATTTCTGCCTTGTCTGTGTTACTTCACAAAAAGCTGGCCGCTGTGCCAGATGTTCAAGCCTTTGTTCAGGCTCTGGTTAGAATTAAGCCTGTTTACAAACCTTTGACTCCTCCTTGGAGTCTCAATTTAGTTCTTTCAGTTCTTCAGGGGGTTCCGTTTGAACCCTTGCATTCCGTTGATATTAAGTTATTATCTTGGAAAGTTTTGTTTTTAGTTGCAATTTCTTCTGCTAGAAGAGTTTCAGAATTATCTGCTCTGCAGTGTTCTCCTCCTTATCTGGTGTTCCATGCAGATAAGGTGGTTTTACGTACTAAACCTGGTTTTCTTCCAAAAGTTGTTTCTAACAAAAACATTAACCAGGAGATTATCGTACCTTCTCTGTGTCCGAAACCAGTTTCAAAGAAGGAACGTTTGTTGCACAATTTGGATGTTGTTCGCGCTCTAAAATTCTATTTAGATGCTACAAAGGATTTTAGACAAACATCTTCCTTGTTTGTCGTTTATTCCGGTAAAAGGAGAGGTCAAAAAGCAACTTCTACCTCTCTCTCTTTTTGGATTAAAAGCATCATCAGATTGGCTTACGAGACTGCCGGACGGCAGCCTCCCGTAAGAATCACAGCTCATTCCACTAGGGCTGTGGCTTCCACATGGGCCTTCAAGAACGAGGCTTCTGTTGATCAGATATGTAGGGCAGCGACTTGGTCTTCACTGCACACTTTTACCAAATTTTACAAGTTTGATACTTTTGCTTCTTCTGAGGCTATTTTTGGGAGAAAGGTTTTGCAAGCCGTGGTGCCTTCCATTTAGGTGACCTGATTTGCTCCCTCCCTTCATCCGTGTCCTAAAGCTTTGGTATTGGTTCCCACAAGTAAGGATGACGCCGTGGACCGGACACACCTATGTTGGAGAAAACAGAATTTATGTTTACCTGATAAATTACTTTCTCCAACGGTGTGTCCGGTCCACGGCCCGCCCTGGTTTTTTTTAATCAGGTCTGATAATTTATTTTCTTTAACTACAGTCACCACGGTACCATATGGTTTCTCCTATGCAAATATTCCTCCTTAACGTCGGTCGAATGACTGGGGTAGGCGGAGCCTAGGAGGGATCATGTGACCAGCTTTGCTGGGCTCTTTGCCATTTCCTGTTGGGGAAGAGAATATCCCACAAGTAAGGATGACGCCGTGGACCGGACACACCGTTGGAGAAAGTAATTTATCAGGTAAACATAAATTCTGTTTTTAACACTGTTTTGCAGTTTATGTGGTAGTTTTTTCTCTCTTAAAGGTACAGTACCGTTTTTGTTTAATTGCTTTTTCACATTTTTTAAAGTGTTTTCCAAGCTTGCTGGTCTCATTACTAGCCTGTTAAACATGTCTGACATAGAGGAAACTCCTTGTTCATTATGTTTCGAAGCCATTGTGGAACCCCCTCTTAGAATGTGTACCAAATGCACTGATCTTTCTATAAGTTATAAAGACCATATTATGGCTTTTAAAGATTTATCACCAGAGGTTTCTCAGACTGACAAAAGGAGGTTAAAACACCTAGCTCTCCCAATGTGTCAGAACCTATATCTCCCGCGCAAGTGACGCCAAGTACATCTGGCGCGTCCAATGCGTTTACCTTACAAGACATGACGGCAGTTATGATTCATACCCTCACAGAGGTATTGTCCAAACTGCCAGGGTTACAAGCAAAGTGAGACAGCTCTGGGGCTAGAACAAATACAGAGCTTTCTGACGCTTTAGTAGCTATGTCTGATATACCCTCACAATGTACAGAAGCCGAAGCAGGAGAGCTTCTATCTGTGGGTGACGTTTCTGATTCAGGGAAGGCGTTACTTCAGTCTGACTCTGAAATGACAGCATTTAAATTTAAGCTTGAACACCTCCGCTTGTTGCTCAGGGAGGTTTTAGCGACTCTGGATGACTGTGACACCATTGTAGTCCCAGAGAAATTGTGTAAAATGGACAAATACTTTGCAGTGCCTGTTTACACTGTTTTTCCAGTCCCTAAGAGGTTTTCGGAAATTATTACTAAGGAATGGGATAGACCAGGTGTGCCGTTCTCTCCCCCTCCTGCTTTTAAAAAGATGTTTCCCATAGATGCCAAGGTGGAGGGAGCAGTCTCTACACTAGCTAAGCGTACAACTATCCCCGTCGAGGACAGTTGTGCTTTCCTAGATCCAATGGATAAAAAATTAGAGGGTTTCCTTAAGAAAATCTTTATACAACAAGGTTTTATTCTCCAGCCTCTTGCATGCATTGCCCCGTCACGTCTGCAGCGGCTTTTTGGTTCGAGTCTCTTGAGGAGACTCTGCAGGTGGAGACCCCGTTGGATGATATCCTAGACAGGCTTAAAGCTCTTAAGTTAGCCAATTCATTTATTTCTGACTCTGTTTTTCATTTAACAAAGCTAACAGCTAAGAATTCAGGTTTTGCCATTCAGGCGCGTAGGGCGCTATGGCTTAAGTCCTGGTCAGCTGACGTTACTTCAAAGTCTAAGCTTCTCAACATCCCCTTCAAAGGGCAGACCCTATTCGGGCCTTGACTGAAGGAGATAATTTCTGATATTACTGGAGGAAAAGGCCACGCTCTTCCCCAGGATAGGTCCAACAAATTAAGGACCAAACAGACTAATTTTCGTTCCTTTCGAAACTTCGAGTAGCGCAGCTTCAACTTCCTCTACTGCAAAACAAGAGGGAACTTTTGCTCAGTCCAAGCCAGTCTGGAGACCTAACCAGGCTTGGAACAAGGGAAAGCAGGCCAAAAAAAACCTGCTACTGCCTCTTAAGACAGCATGAAGGAGTAGTCCCCGATCCGGGACCAGATCCAGTTGGGGGCATACTTTCTCTCTTCGCCCAGGCTTGGGCAAGAGACGTCCAGGATCCCTCGGCTCTGGAGATTGTTTCCCAGGGATATCTTCTGGATTTCAAAGCCTCATCTCCAAAGGGAAGATTTCATCTCTCACAATTATCTGCAAACCAGATAAAGAGAGAGGCATTCTTACGTTGCGTTCAAGACCTTCTGGTTACGGGAGTGATCCACCCAGTTCCAAGGGAGGAACAGGGGCAGGGATTCTATTCAAATCTGTTTATAGTTTCCAAAAAAGAGGGAACTTTCAGACCAATCTTGGATCTCAAGATCCTAAACAAATTTCTCAGGGTCCCATCCTTCAAGATGGAGACTATTCGAACCATCCTACCTATGATTCAGGAGGGTCAATATATGACTACCGTGGACTTAAAGGATGCTTATCTCCACATTCCGATTCACAGAGATCATCATCGGTTTCTCAGGTTTGCCTTCCTAGACAGGCATTACCCGTTTGTGGCTCTACCCTTCGGGTTAGCCACAGCACCAAGAATCTTTACGAAGGTTCTAGGTTCCCTACTGGGCATAGCGGTGGCTCCTTACCTAGACGACATTCTGATACAGGCGTCGACTTTTCAAATCGCCAAGTCCCATACGGACGTTGTTCTGGCATTCCTGAGGTCTCACGGGTGGAAGGTGAACGAAGGAAAGAGTTCTCTCTCCCCTCTCACAAGAGTTTCCTTCCTAGGAACTCTGATAGATTCAGTAGAAATGAAGATTTCTCCAACATAGGTGTGTCCGGTCCACGGCGTCATCCTTACTTGTGGGATATTCTCTTCCCCAACAGGAAATGGCAAAGAGCCCAGCAAAGCTGGTCACATGATCCCTCCTAGGCTCCGCCTTCCCCAGTCATTCTCTTTGCCGTTGTACAGGCAACATCTCCACGGAGATGGCTTAGAGTTTTTTGGTGTTTAACTGTAGTTTTTATTATTCAATCAAGAGTTTGTTATTTTAAAATAGTGCTGGTATGTACTATTTACTCTGAAACAGAAAAGAGATGAAGATTTCTGTTTGTAAGAGGAAAATGATTTTAGCAACCGTTACTAAAATCGATGGCTGTTTCCACACAGGACTGTTGAGAGGAATTAACTTCAGTTGGGGGAAACAGTGAGCAGACTTTTGCTGCTTGAGGTATGACACATTTCTAACAAGACGATGTAATGCTGGAAGCTGTCATTTTCCCTATGGGATCCGGTAAGCCATTTTTATTACATTAAGAAAAAAAGGGCTTCACAAGGGCTTTTAAGACTGTAGACATTTTCTGGGCTAAAACGATTGATATATAAGCATATTTTATACTTCATAGCTTTGAGGAATTATTTTATTCTTGGGAATTATGTAAAATAACCGGCAGGCACTGTATTGGACACCTTATTCTCTAGGGGCTTTCCCTAATCATAGGCAGAGCCTCATTTTCGCGCCTCTATTGCGCACTTGTTTTTGGGAAGCATGACATGCAGATGCATGTGTGAGGAGCTCTGATACATAGAAAAGACTTTCTGAAGGCGTCATTTGGTATCGTATTCCCCTTTGGGCTTGGTTGGGTCTCAGCAAAGCAGATACCAGGGACTGTAAAGGGGTTAAATATAAAAACGGCTCCGGTTCCGTTATTTTAAGGGTTAAAGCTTTCAAATTTGGTGTGCAATACTTTTAAGGCTTTAAGACACTGTGGTGAAATTTTGGTGAATTTTGAACAATTCCTTCATACTTTTTCACATTTGCAGTAATAAAGTGTGTTCAGTTTAAAATTTAAAGTGACAGTAACGGTTTTATTTTAAAACGTTTTTTGTACTTTGTTATCAAGTTTATGCCTGTTTAACATGTCTGAACTACCAGATAGACTGTGTTCTGTATGTGGGGAAGCCAAGGTTCCTTCTCATTTAAATAGATGTGATTTATGTGACACAAAATTTAGAGAAAATGATGCCCAAGATGATTCCTCAAGTGAGGGGAGTAAGCATGGTACTGCATCATCCCCTCCTTCGTCTACACCAGTCTTGCCCACACAGGAGGCCCCTAGTACATCTAGCGCGCCAATACTCCTTACTATGCAACAATTAACGGCTGTAATGCATAATTCTATCAAAAACATTTTAGCCAAAATGCCCACTTATCAGCGAAAGCGCGACTGCTCTGTTTTAGAAAATACTGAAGAGCATGAGGACGCTGATGATATTGGTTCTGAAGTGCCCCTACACCAGTCTGAGGGGGCCAGGGAGGTTTTGTCTGAGGGAGAAATTTCAGATTCAGGGAAAATTTCTCAACAAGCTGAACCTGATGTGATTACATTTAAATTTAAATTGGAACATCTCCGCGCCCTGCTTAAGGAGGTGTTATCTACTCTGGATGATTGTGAGAATTTGGTCATTCCAGAGAAATTATGTAAAATGGACAAGTTCCTAGAGGTCCCGGGGCCCCCCGAAGCTTTTCCTATACCCAAGCGGGTGGCGGACATTGTAAATAAAGAATGGGAAAGGCCCGGCATACCTTTCGTCCCTCCCCCTATATTTAAGAAATTGTTTCCTATGGTCGACCCCAGAAAGGACTTATGGCAGACAGTCCCCAAGGTCGAGGGGGCGGTTTCTACTCTAAACAAACGCACCACTATACCCATAGAAGATAGTTGTGCTTTCAAGGATCCTATGGATAAAAAATTAGAGGGTTTGCTTAAAAAGATGTTTGTTCAGCAAGGTTACCTTCTACAACCAATTTCATGCATTGTTCCTGTCACTACAGCAGCGTGTTTCTGGTTCGATGAACTAGAAAAGGCGCTCAATAAAGATTCTTCTTATGAGGAGATTTTGAACAGAATTCATGCTCTCAAATTGGCTAACTCTTTCACCCTAGACGCCACTTTGCAATTGGCTAGATTAGCGGCGAAAAATTCTGGGTTTGCTATTGTGGCGCGCAGAGCGCTTTGGCTAAAATCTTGGTCAGCGGATGCGTCTTCCAAGAACAAATTGCTTAACATTCCTTTCAAGGGGAAAACGCTGTTTGGCCCTGACTTGAAAGAGATTATTTCTGATATCACTGGGGGCAAGGGCCACGCCCTTCCTCAGGATAGGTCTTTCAAGGCCAAAAATAAACCTAATTTTCGTCCCTTTCGCAGAAACGGACCAGCCCCAAGTGCTACGTCCTCTAAGCAAGAGGGTAATACTTCTCAAGCCAAGCCAGCCTGGAGGCCAATGCAAGGCTGGAACAAAGGTAAGCAGGCCAAGAAACCTGCCACTGCTACCAAGACAGCATGAGATGTTGGCCCCCGATCCGGGACCGGATCTGGTGGGGGGCAGACTCTCTCTCTTCGCTCAGGCTTGGGCAAGAGATGTTCTGGATCCTTGGGCGCTAGAAATAGTCTCCCAAGGTTATCTTCTGGAATTCAAGGGGCTTCCCCCAAGGGGGAGGTTCCACAGGTCTCAATTGTCTTCAGACCACATAAAAAAACAGGCATTCTTACATTGTGTAGAAGACCTGTTAAAAATGGGAGTGATTCATCCTGTTCCATTAGGAGAACAAGGGATGGGGTTCTACTCCAATCTGTTCGTAGTTCCCAAAAAAGAGGGAACATTCAGACCAATCTTAGATCTCAAGATCCTAAACAAGTTTCTCAAGGTTCCATCGTTCAAAATGGAAACCATTCGAACAATTCTTCCTTCCATCCAGGAAGGTCAATTCATGACCACGGTGGATTTAAAGGATGCGTATCTACATATTCCTATCCACAAGGAACATCATCGGTTCCTAAGGTTCGCATTTCTGGACAAGCATTACCAGTTTGTGGCACTTCCGTTCGGATTAGCCACTGCTCCAAGAATTTTCACAAAGGTACTAGGGTCCCTTCTAGCGGTGCTAAGACCAAGGGGCATTGCAGTAGTACCTTACTTGGACGACATACTGATTCAAGCGTCGTCCCTTCCACAAGCAAAGGCTCACACGGACATTGTCCTGGCCTTTCTCAGATCTCACGTGTGGAAAGTGAACGTAGAAAAAAGTTCTCTATCTCCGTCAACAAGGGTTCCCTTCTTGGGAACAATAATAGACTCCTTAGAAATGAGGATTTTTCTGACAGAGGCCAGAAAATCAAAACTTCTAAACTCTTGTCAAATACTTCATTCTGTTCCTCTTCCTTCCATAGCGCAGTGCATGGAAGTAATAGGTTTGATGGTAGCGGCAATGGACATAGTTCCTTTTGCGCGAATTCATCTAAGACCATTACAACTGTGCATGCTCAGTCAGTGGAATGGGGACTATACAGACTTGTCTCCGACGATACAAGTAGATCAGAGGACCAGAGATTCACTCCGTTGGTGGCTGTCCCTGGACAACCTGTCACAGGGGATGAGCTTCCGCAGACCAGAGTGGGTCATTGTCACGACCGACGCCAGTCTGGTGGGCTGGGGCGCGGTCTGGGGACCCCTGAAAGCTCAGGGTCTTTGGTCTCGGGAAGAACCTCTTCTCCCGATAAATATTCTGGAACTGAGAGCGATATTCAATGCTCTCAAGGCTTGGCCTCAGCTAGCAAAGGCCAAGTTCATACGGTTTCAATCAGACATGACGACTGTTGCGTACATCAACCATCAGGGGGGAACAAGGAGTTCCCTGGCGATGGAAGAAGTGACCAAAATCATTCAATGGGCGGAGACTCACTCCTGCCACTTGTCTGCAATCCACATCCCAGGAGTGGAAAATTGGGAAGCGGATTTTCTGAGTCGTCAGACATTTCATCCGGGGGAGTGGGAACTCCATCCGGAAATCTTTGCCCAAATTACTCAATTGTGGGGCATTCCAGACATGGATCTGATGGCCTCTCGTCAGAACTTCATGGTTCCTTGCTACGGGTCCAGATCCAGGGATCCCAAGGCGACTCTAGTAGATGCACTAGTAGCACCTTGGACCTTCAAACTAGCTTATGTATTCCCGCTGTTTCCTCTCATCCCCAGGCTGGTAGCCAGGATCAATCAGGAGAGGGCATCGGTGATCTTGATAGCTCCTGCGTGGCCACGCAGGACTTGGTATGCAGACCTGGTGAATATGTCATCGGCTCCACCATGGAAGCTACCTTTGAGACGAGACCTTCTTGTTCAAGGTCCGTTCGAACATCCGAATCTGGTCTCACTCCAACTGACTGCTTGGAGATTGAACGCTTGATCTTATCAAAGCGAGGGTTCTCAGATTCTGTCATTGATACTCTTGTTCAGGCCAGAAAGCCTGTAACTAGAAAAATCTACCACAAAATATGGAAAAAATATATCTGTTGGTGTGAATCTAAAGGATTCCCTTGGGACAAGATAAAAATTCCTAAGATTCTATCCTTTCTTCAAGAAGGTTTGGAGAAAGGATTATCTGCAAGTTCTTTGAAGGGACAGATTTCTGCCTTGTCTGTGTTACTTCACAAAAAGCTGGCAGCTGTGCCAGATGTTCAAGCCTTTGTTCAGGCTCTGGTTAGAATCAAGCCTGTTTACAAACCTTTGACTCCTCCTTGGAGTCTCAATTTAGTTCTTTCAGTTCTTCAGGGGGTTCCGTTTGAACCCTTACATTCCGTTGATATTAAGTTATTATCTTGGAAAGTTTTGTTTTTGGTTGCAATTTCTTCTGCTAGAAGAGTTTCAGAATTATCTGATCTGCAGTGTTCTCCTCCTTATCTGGTGTTCCATGCAGATAAGGTGGTTTTGCGTACTAAACCTGGTTTTCTTCCGAAAGTTGTTTCTAACAAAAACATTAACCAGGAGATAGTCGTGCCTTCTTTGTGTCCGAATCCAGTTTCAAAGAAGGAACGTTTGTTGCACAATTTGGATGTAGTGCGTGCTCTAAAATTCTATTTATATGCTACAAAGGATTTTAGACAAACATCTTCCTTGTTTGTTGTTTATTCTGGTAAAAGGAGAGTTCAAAAAGCAACTTCTACCTCTCTTTCCTTTTGGCTTAAAAGCATTATCCGATTGGCTTATGAGACTGCCGGACGGCAGCCTCCTGAAAGAATCACAGCTCATTCCACTAGGGCTGTGGCTTCCACATGGGCCTTCAAGAACGAGGCTTCTGTTGATCAGATATGTAAGGCAGCGACTTGGTCTTCACTGCACACTTTTACTAAATTTTACAAATTTGATACTTTTGCTTCTTCTGAGGCTATTTTTGGGAGAAAGGTTTTGCAAGCCGTGGTGCCTTCCATCTAGGTGACCTGATTTGCTCCCTCCCTTCATCCGTGTCCTAAAGCTTTGGTATTGGTTCCCACAAGTAAGGATGACGCCGTGGACCGGACACACCTATGTTGGAGAAAACAGAATTTATGTTTACCTGATAAATTACTTTCTCCAACGGTGTGTCCGGTCCACGGCCCGCCCTGGTTTTTTAATCAGGTCTGATAATTTATTTTCTTTAACTACAGTCACCACGGTATCATATGATTTCTCCTATGCAAATATTCCTCCTTTACGTCGGTCGAATGACTGGGGAAGGCGGAGCCTAGGAGGGATCATGTGACCAGCTTTGCTGGGCTCTTTGCCATTTCCTGTTGGGGAAGAGAATATCCCACAAGTAAGGATGACGCCGTGGACCGGACACACCGTTGGAGAAAGTAATTTATCAGGTAAACATAAATTCTGTTTTTTCTGACAGAGGTCAGGTTGTCAAAGCTTCTAACTTCCTGCCGTGCTCTTTATTCCACTTCTCAGCCGTCAGTGGATGGAAGTAATCGGCTTAATGGTAGCGGCAATGGACATAGTTCCGTTTGCCCGCCTACATCTCAGACCACTGCAACTTTGCATTCTCAATCAGTGGAATGGGGATTACACAGATTTGGCCCCTCTGCTAAATCTGGGTCAAGAGACCAGGGATTCTCTTCTCTGGTGGCTATCTCGGGTCCATCTGTCCAGGGGAATGAGTTTCTGCAGGCCAGAATGGACTATAGTAACGACAGATGCCAGCCTTCTGGGCTGGGGCGCAGTCTGGAACTCCCTGAAGGCTCAGGGTTCTTGGACTCAGGAGGAAACCCTCCTTCCGATAAACATTCTGGAACTAAGAGCGATATTCAATGCTCTTCAGGCTTGGCCTCAGCTAGCTGCGGTCAGGTTCATCAGATTTCAGTTGGACAACATCACAACTGTAGCCTATATCAACCATCAGGGGGGAACAAGGAGCCTCCTTGGAAATGTTGGAGGTTTCAAAGATAATTCTATGGGTAGAGGTTAACTCTTGCCATCTCTCAGCTATTCATATTCCAGGAGTAGAGAACTGGGAGACGGATTTCCTAAGTCGGCAGACTTTTCATCCGGGGGAGTGGGAGCTCCATCCGGAGGTATTTGCCCAGTTGATTCAACTATGGGGCAAACCAGAACTGGATCTCTTGGCGTCTCGTCAGAACGCCAAGCTTCCTCGTTACGGGTCCAGGTACAGGGATCCCAAGGCAGCGCTGATAGATGCTCTAGCAGCACCCTGGTCCTTCAGCCTGGCTTATGTGTTTCCACCGTTTCCTCTGCTCCCTCGTCTGATTGCCAAGATCAAGCAGGAGAGAGCTTTGGTGATTTTGATAGCTCCTGCGTGGCCACGCAGGACTTGGTATGCAGATCTGGTGGACATGTCATCCTTTCCACCATGGACTCTGCCGCTAAGGCAGGACCTTCTACTTCAAGGTCCTTTCAAACATCCAAATCTAATTTCTCTGTGTCTGACATCTTGGAGATTGAACGCTTGATTCTATCAAAGCGTGTTTTTTCCGAATCGGTCATTGATACCTTAATTCAGGCCTGTCACCAGGAAATTCTATCATAAGATATGGTGTAAATATCTTCATTGGTGTGAATCCAAGGGTTACTCATGGAGTAAAGTCAGGATTCCTAGAATCTTATCCTTTCTCCAAGAAGGATTGGAGAAGGTATTGTCAGCTAGTTGCTTAAAGGGACAGATTTCTGCTCTGTCTATTCTTTTGCACAAACGTCTGGCTGAGGTTCCAGACGTTCAGGCGTTTTGTCAGGCTTTAGTTAGAATTAAGCCTGTGTTTAAACCTGTTGCTCCGCCATGGAGTTTAAATTTAGTTCTTAAAGTTCTTCATGGGGTTCCGTTTGAACCTTTGCATTCCATAGATATTAAACTTTTATCTTGGAAAGTTCTGTTTTTAGTAGCTATCTCCTCGGCTCGAAGAGTTTCGGAGTTATCTGCTTTACAGTGTGATTCCCCTTATCTGATTTTCTTTGCAGATAAGGTAGTTTTGCGTACCAAACCTGGGTTTCTTCCTAAGGTAGTATCTAATAAGAATATCAATCAGGAGATTGTTGTTCCTTCATTAAGAAGGAACGTCTTTTACACAATCTTGATGTGGTTCGTGCTTTAAAGTTTTATTTACTAGCTACGAAGGATTTTCGTCAAACATCTACTTTGTTGTCTACTCTGGACAGAGGAGAGGTCAAAAGGCTTTGGCAACTTCTCTTTCTTTTTGGCTGAGAAGCATAATCCGTTTAGCTTATGAGACTGCTGGCCAGCAGCCTCCTGAAAGAATTACAGCTCATTCCACTAGAGCGGTGGCTTCCACGTGGGCTTTTAAAAATGAGGCCTCTGTTGAACAGATTTGTAAGGCGACGACTTGGTCTTCGCTTCATACTTTTTCTAAATTCTACAAATTCGATACTTTTGCTTCTTTGGAGGCTATTTTTGGGAGAAAGGTCTTACAGGCAGTGGTGCCTTCCGTTTAAGTTCCTGCCTTGTCCCTCCCTTCATCCATGTCCTAAAGCTTTGGTATTGGTATCCCACAAGTAATGGATGAACCCGTGGACTGGATACACCTTTACAAGAGAAAACAAAATTTATGCTTACCTGATAAATTTTTTCTTTTGTGGTGTATCAGTCCACGGCCTGCCCTGTCATTTTAAGGCAGGTGTTTTTTATTTTTAAACTACAGTCACCACTGCACCCTATAGTTTCTCCTTTTTTTCTTGCTTGTCTTCGGTCGAATGACTGGGGGTGGCAGTTAGGGAAGGAGCTATATAGACAGCTCTGCTGTGGGTGTCCTCTTGCAACTTCCTGTTGGGAAGGAGAATATCCCACAAGTAATGGATGAACCCGTGGACTGGATACACCACAAGAGAAATAAATTTATCAGGTAAGCATAAATTTTGTTGTTTTTTTTAAACAGCAAAACTGTCACTTTAAGCCACCTGTGCTCAAATACAGACAACTTTGACTGTAATTGTAAGCTGGAACTGGTTTGATCTGTGATGCACACTCTGCCTGTGTATTAGCATTACTTTTCCTCTGATGTGTAATGCATGCTCTGGCTGTGTATTAGCATTACTTTTCGTCTGTTTGATGTGTGATGCACGCTCTGGCTGTGTATTAGCATTACTTTTCCTCTGTTTGATGTGTAATGCACGCTCTGGCTGTACATTAGCATTACCTTTCCTCTTTTTATACTAAAATGTACTGTTTAAAGACACAAATATCATAAGCTGTTTTACCTGCCCCAATACTTGCAAGACAACCCACATGCTTTATGATTTACTAATGGGAAACTAAACTGACACCTTGTTTCATTTCTATTATGTCTATTCATCACAAGATATATCTATTTTAAAGGGACTATAAAGTCCTCTTTTACTTTGTTGTATCTATAAAGTGTTTTTTATATGGATATTCCTTAACTGAAAAAGTTGGGGTTTTTTCCTGTGGTGCATGTCACGGTCTACCAGTAGAGCTATGGGGAGTAATCTCTTCTATGGATAATTGTTTACATAGATCCCTTGTTTCACAGCCTTTTCTCTTAAAGGACAAAAAAACTCCAAATTAAATTCCACATACAGTGTTTATGCTTAGTATAACAATTTTGCAATAAACTTATTTTGGGACATTTGAGCAGTTTTATTTCTGGAAGCTGCACTGTAGTAAGACTTGAGTGTATCCTGTAGGAATCCAAACCCTGACTGCTACATAATGCACAGTGATTGCTTGAGCAGTGACATAGCAATTATGTCCTTAATTGTCCACAGCAAAGTGTTTAAGAAAAAAAAGGACATTAAACACTAAATACTTTTTATAAGCATATTACTGAGTTTGTTCCCTTTCTCCCTTCTCATGGGTGCTGCCATATCCATCCAAGTCATCTCTTGTGGGAATTACCCCTCTATGAGGAAGCAAACATACCAGAGATTTAAATCTGTCCCACTACCTTGAATCATCATTTGGCCTCCTTTATTAAGTGAGGTTGTCTACTCATCGTTGAGAGGGGCTCTCTAACTGATCTGAGGCCCATTTCCTCCCCACAGTGCCTTGTCGGACAGAGAGATAGACGTTATCAGCCAGGCAGTAAAAGATATTTTCCCAGTGAGAAAAGTCAGACTTCCCAGGTGAAATGTGGATTTATCCATCTATCCCCCTTGGTTGTAGTAGGATTTTGCTTGTTAAAGATCCTTGGCACTGTGCATGCACAGCCTATGATGGGCCTATCTACTCGAAGCTACAGCAGTGGACAAAGGTGTTTATAGGTAATTACTTTGCACCTTCATGTATTACAGTTTTAAACAACTTTTCAATTTACTTCTATTTTGTTTGTTCTCTTGGTATCAACATTACGGTACCTAAATAGGCTCAGGAGCAGCAGCTATTCTTCAGACATCTGCAGTGTAACCTAGTTTCCAATATAGCTGCACCCATAATTAGGGTGCGGTGCATGACATATATTTAGTGTTTGATGTTCTTTTAAGAGGTTTTTTGAGTAGTGTAACCAAAATGTTTTAGTTATTTTGTATGCAGAGCTTTTGCAATATACTGCTTTATTGCTGTTCTATATATACTATGAGTATGTGTACTTTTTTATTTATATATATATATTAGCATTGAAATCCCTTTAACCTTTTTCATGCAGAAAAAGTTTAGATTCTTATCCAGTTTCTTAACTGACATATATTTAGTGGGCCTTTAAGAAAGTATAAGTAAATTGAGCAAAAGCTTTACATCAGGGATGGACAACTTCCTAACACATGGGGGCCACAGGTCAATATTTTAGAAGCTTTAAGGGCCTCATATAAATGTAAGATTATTAAACACACAAATAATATACTTCCTAAAAATGTTCAGTGGCACAGGGGACTTAGGAATGGTTTCAAGGTACTCTCATATTCTGTTTTCTTTTTAGTTTTGTCCGTCCAAAGCACTTATTTGTATTTCTGCCTCTTTTTTTTTTTAGCCACAAAAACTATGGCACACATTTTTAGTTCCGCTGTTTCCATGGGGCCACAAAGTCTATTACAAACGGCAACATAAGACCATTGGGCCGCTAGTTGGCCATCCATGCTTTACATTGAGTTTGTTCAAATGGGCTACAAATAATTTGTCATCTTTGCACCATACTTTCTACTTTTATATGACCCTCTGTTGATTACTGTGATGCTCTGAAATCTATATAGAAGTAAAAATGTTATTACCCCAGGTACCTTTTTGTCATTGATTCTAGCTAAATCTTACTATTTATTTTTGTGACCTGATCTTGTATAAGACCACATGTTGCTTTGAGAGTAGACATTTATTTATTTTGCTATTTAATGTGTTTTGGAAACAAAACTGTTTGTCACAGAAAGACTTGGTGGTTTACATAGCTCAGATATTATGAGACACATTACTGAGATGTTACCGTTTTTGTTTTTATCTTTATTTAGAATGAGGAAGAATATTATACAGCGATGACATTCCTGCTTATGTTTAAAACAAATTAAAATCTAAAAATACCGAAAATATCTCTCAAACAAAATAATTTGGTTTTGTTTCTATGTTTTTAAAAATTCCTTTGTCTCATATTTTTCTTTTTTCTTAAAGTTTTCCTATTGTAAAATGTTTGAGTCCTCATTAAAGGAAACTTGTATTTGTCTTGGCTATCTTTAAAATACTTAAACCATACTACATTTAATTATTTGTATAAATATGGGCACAACCTATTCAGAATAGTTTTAAGTTGACTTAACCTGGCAATTTCAACTTCATTGCCCTCCTTGGGAGCTCACGTTGGTAAAATTTTATTCTGAACTCATATTTCTTCTGTTATGTGTGATCAGTCCACGGGTCATCATTACTTCTGGGATATTATCTGCTCCCCTACAGGAAGTGCAAGAGGATTCACCCAGCAGAGTTGCTATATAGCTCCTCCCCTCTACGTCACCTCCAGTCATTCTCTTGCACCCAAAGACTAGATAGGAGGTGTGAGAGGACTATGGTGATTATACTTAGTTTTTAGAACTTCAATCAAAAGTTTGTTATTTTACAATAGCACCGGAGCGTGTTATTACCCCTCTGGCAGAGTTTGAAGAAGAATCTACCAGAGTTTTTCTTATGATTTTAACCGGAGTAGTTAAGATCATATTGCTGTTTCTCGGCCATCTGAGGGAGGTAAAAACTTCAGATCAGGGGACAGCGGGCAGTTGAATCTGCATTGAGGTATGTAGCAGTTTTTATTTTCTGAATGGAATTGATGAAAAAATCCTGCCATACCGTTATAATGAACATGTATGTATACTCTACACTTTAGTATTCTGGGGATGGTATTTCACCGGAATTACTCTGTAAAAGTACATTAAACCTTTTATTAGGTATTTTTCATGTTAAACGTTTTTGCTGGAATGTAGAATCGTTTGCATTAATGAGGTACTGAGTGAATAAGTATTTGGGCATTATTTTTCCACTTGGCAGTTTGCTTGTGTTAATTATGACAGTTTCGTTTCTCTCTCACTGCTGTGTGTGAGAGGGAGGGGCCGTTTTTGGCGCTCTTTGCTACGCATCAAAAATTTCCAGTCAGTTTTTCTGCATGATCCGGTTCATCTCTAACAGAACTCAGGGGTCTTCAAACTTCTTTGAAGGGAAGTAGATTCTCTCAGCAGAGCTGTGAGACTTATATAGTGACTGTGATTTAAAACGTTGCTTTGTAATTTTTATGTTTAAAATTTAATTAGTGTTATTTTACTAATGGGAACAAACCTTTGCTAAAAAGTTGTGTTGTTTGTTAAGAGTGATGCTATAACTGTTTTTCAGTTCATTATTTCAACTGTCATTTAATCGTTTAGTGCTTCTTGAGGCACAGTACGTTTTTATTAAATAAAATTGTAACCGAGTTGCATGTTTATTGCCAGTGTGTTAAACATGTCTGATTCAGAGGAAGATACCTGTGTCATTTGTTCCAATGCCAAGGTGGAGCCCAATAGAAATTTATGTACTAACTGTATTGATGCTACCTTAAATAAAAGCCAATCTGTACAAATTGAACAAATTTCACCAAACAGCGAGGGGAGAGTTATGCCGACTAACTCGCCTCACGTGTCAGTACCTGCATCTCCCGCCCGGGAGGTGCGTGATATTATGGCGCCTAGTACATCTGGGCAGCCATTACAGATAACATTACAAGATATGGCTACTGTTATGACCGAAGTTTTGGCTAAATTACCAGAACTAAGAGGCAAGCGTGATCACTCTGGGGTGAGAACAGAGTGCGCTGATAATTCTAGGGCCATGTCTGATACTGCGTCACAGCTTGCAGAGCATGAGGACGGAGAGCTTCATTCTGTGGGTGACGGTTCTGATCCAAACAGATTGGATTCAGATATTTCAAATTTTAAATTTAAATTGGAAAACCTCCGTGTATTACTAGGGGAGGTCTTAGCAGCTCTCAACGATTGTAACGCTGTTGCAATACCAGAGAAAATGTGTAGGTTGGATAAATACTTTGCGGTACCGGCGAGTACTGACGTTTTTCCTATACCTAAGAGATTAACTGAAATTGTTACTAAGGAGTGGGATAGACCCGGTGTGCCGTTCTCACCCCCTCCAATATTTAGAAAGATGTTTCCAATAGACGCCACCACACGGGACTTATGGCAAACGGTCCCTAAGGTGGAGGGAGCAGTTTCTACTTTAGCTAAGCGTACCACTATCCCGGTGGAGGATAGCTGTGCCTTTTCAGATCCTATGGATAAAAAATTAGAGGGTTACCTTAAGAAAATGTTTGTTCAACAAGGTTTTATATTACAACCCCTTGCATGCATCGCGCCGATCACGGCTGCGGCAGCATTTTGGATTGAGTCTCTGGAAGAGAACCTTAGTTCAGCTACGCTGGACGACATTACGGACAGGCTTAGAGTCCTTAAACTAGCTAATTCATTCATTTCGGAGGCCGTAGTACATTTAACCAAACTTACGGCTAAGAATTCAGGATTCGCCATTCAGGCACGCAGGGCGCTGTGGCTAAAATCCTGGTCGGCTGATGTAACTTCTAAGTCCAAATTACTTAATATACCTTTCAAGGGGCAAACTTTATTTGGGCCCGGTTTGAAAGAAATTATTGCTGACATTACAGGAGGTAAGGGCCACGCTCTACCTCAAGACAAAGCCAAAGCTAAGGCTAGACAGTCTAATTTTCGTCCCTTTCGGAATTTCAAAGCAGGAGCAGCGCCAACTTCCACTGCACCAAAACAGGGAGGAGCTGTTGCTCGTTACAGACAAGGCTGGAAGCCTAACCAGTCCTGGAACAAGGGCAAGCAGACCAGTAAACCTGCTGCTGCCCCAAAGACAGCATGAACCGAGGGCCCCCGATCCGGGACCGGATCTAGTGGGGGGCAGACTCTCTCTCTTCGCCCAGGCTTGGGCAAGAGATGTCCAGGATCCCTGGGCGCTAGAGATCATATCTCAGGGATACCTTCTAGACTTCAAATTCTCTCCCCCAAGAGGGAGATTTCATCTGTCAAGGTTGTCAACAAACCAAATAAAGGACGCGTTTCTACGCTGTGTACAAGATCTATTATTAATGGGAGTGATCCATCCGGTTCCGCGGTCAGAACAAGGACAAGGGTTTTACTCAAACCTGTTTGTGGTTCCCAAAAAAGAGGGAACTTTCAGGCCAATCTTGGATTTAAAGATCCTAAACAAATTCCTAAGAGTTCCATCGTTCAAAATGGAAACTATTCGGACAATCTTACCCATGATCCAAGAGGGTCAGTACATGACCACAGTGGATTTAAAGGATGCTTACCTTCACATACCGATTCACAAGGATCATTACCGGTATCTAAGGTTTGCCTTCTTAAACAGGCATTACCAGTTTGTAGCCCTTCCATTCGGATTGGCTACGGCTCCAAGAATCTTTACAAAGGTTCTGGGTGCCCTTCTGGCGGTACTAAGACCGCGAGGAATTTCGGTAGCTCCGTACCTAGACGACATTCTGATACAAGCTTCAAGCTTTCAAACTGCCAAGTCTCATACAGAGTTAGTTCTGGCATTTCTAAGGTCGCATGGATGGAAAGTGAACGAAAAGAAGAGTTCTCTCTTTCCTCTCACAAGAGTTCCATTCTTGGGGACTCTTATAGATTCTGTAGAAATGAAGATTTATCTGACAGAAGACAGATTAACAAAGCTTCTAAATGCATGCCGTGTCCTTCATTCCATTCAACTCCCGTCAGTAGCTCAATGCATGGAGGTGATCGGCTTAATGGTAGCAGCAATGGACATAGTTCCCTTTGCACGCCTACATCTCAGACCGCTGCAATTGTGCATGCTGAGTCAGTGGAATGGGGACTACTCAGATTTGTCCCCCACTCTGAATCTGGATCAAGAGACCAGAAACTCTCTTCTATGGTGGCTTTCTCGGCCACATCTGTCCAGGGGGATGCCGTTCAGCAGGCCGGACTGGACAATTGTAACAACAGACGCCAGCCTTCTAGGTTGGGGCGCTGTCTGGAATTCTCTGAAGGCTCAGGGACAAT
Source organism: Bombina bombina (assembly GCF_027579735.1). NCBI lineage: Eukaryota > Metazoa > Chordata > Amphibia > Anura > Bombinatoridae > Bombina > Bombina bombina. The sequence continues at coordinate 234,938,459 of NC_069507.1, read as the reverse complement.
GGAGTCAGGAGGAAAGTCTCCTGCCAATAAACATTCTGGAATTGAGAGCAGTTCTCAATGCCCTTCTAGCTTGGCCCCAGTTAAAGACTCGGGGGTTCATCAGGTTTCAGTCGGACAACATCACGACTGTAGCTTACATCAACCATCAAGGAGGGACAAGAAGCTCCCTAGCAATGATAGAAGTATCAAAGATAATTCGCTGGGCAGAGTCTCACTCTTGCCACCTGTCAGCAATCCACATCCCGGGAGTGGAGAACTGGGAGGCGGATTTCTTGAGTCGCCAGACTCTTCATCCGGGGGAGTGGGAACTTCATCCGGAGGTCTTTGCCCAAATACTTCAACGTTGGGGCAAACCAGAGATAGATCTCATGGCGTCTCGCCAGAACGCCAAACTTCCTCGCTACGGATCCAGATCCAGGGATCCGGGAGCGGTTCTGATAGATGCTTTGACAGCACCTTGGAACTTCGGGATGGCTTATGTGTTTCCACCCTTCCCACTGCTTCCTCGATTGATTGCCAAAATCAAACAGGAGAGAGCATCAGTGATTCTAATAGCGCCTGCATGGCCGCGCAGGACTTGGTATGCAGATCTAGTGGACATGTCATCCTGTCCGCCTTGGTCTCTACCTCTAAGACAGGACCTTCTGATTCAGGGTCCATTCAAACATCAAAGTCTAACTTCTCTGAAGCTGACTGCTTGGAAATTGAACGCTTGATTTTATCAAAACGCGGTTTTTCTGAGTCGGTTATTGATACCCTGATACAGGCTAGGAAGCCTGTTACCAGAAAGATTTACCATAAAATATGGCGTAAATACCTATACTGGTGTGAATCCAAAGATTACTCCTGGAGTAAGGTTAGGATTCCTAGGATATTGTCTTTTCTACAAGAAGGTTTAGAAAAGGGTTTATCGGCTAGCTCATTAAAGGGACAGATCTCAGCTCTGTCCATCTTGTTACACAGGCGTCTGTCAGAAAATTCAGACATCCAGGCCTTTTGTCAGGCTTTAGCTAGGATCAAGCCTGTGTTTAAAACTGTTGCTCCGCCATGGAGTTTAAACTTAGTTCTTAACGTTTTACAGGGTGTTCCGTTTGAACCCCTTCATTCCATTGATATAAAATTGTTATCTTGGAAAGTTCTATTTTTAATGGCTATTTCCTCGGCTCGAAGAGTCTCTGAGTTATCAGCCCTACATTGTGATTCTCCTTATCTGATTTTTCACTCAGACAAGGTAGTTCTGCGTACTAAACCTGGGTTCTTACCTAAGGTAGTCACTAACAGGAATATCAATCAAGAGATTGTTGTTCCATCCTTGTGTCCAAATCCTTCTTCAAAGAAGGAACGTCTTCTACACAATCTGGATGTAGTTCGTGCCCTCAAGTTCTACTTGCAGGCAACTAAAGATTTTCGCCAAACTTCTTCCCTGTTTGTCGTTTATTCTGGACAGAGGAGAGGTCAAAAAGCTTCTGCTACCTCTCTCTCTTTTTGGCTTCGTAGCATAATACGTTTAGCCTATGAGACTGCTGGACAGCAGCCTCCTGAAAGAATTACAGCTCATTCCACTAGAGCTGTGGCTTCCACTTGGGCCTTTAAGAATGAGGCCTCTGTTGAACAGATTTGCAAGGCTGCAACTTGGTCTTCGCTTCATACTTTTTCCAAATTTTACAAATTTGACACTTTTGCTTCTTCGGAGGCTATTTTTGGGAGAAAGGTTCTTCAGGCAGTGGTTCCTTCTGTATAATGAGCCTGCCTATCCCTCCCGTCATCCGTGTACTTTTGCTTTGGTATTGGTATCCCAGAAGTAATGATGACCCGTGGACTGATCACACATAACAGAAGAAAACATAATTTATGCTTACCTGATAAATTCCTTTCTTCTGTTGTGTGATCAGTCCACGGCCCGCCCTGTTTTTTAAGGCAGGTACATATTTTTTAAATTATAATTCAGTCACCACTACACCCTTGGTTTCTCCTTTCTCGTTGGTCTTTGGTCGAATGACTGGAGGTGACGTAGAGGGGAGGAGCTATATAGCAACTCTGCTGGGTGAATCCTCTTGCACTTCCTGTAGGGGAGCAGATAATATCCCAGAAGTAATGATGACCCGTGGACTGATCACACAACAGAAGAAAGGAATTTATCAGGTAAGCATAAATTATGTTTTTGCCTCTATGGGGAAGTGTGACCTGGAACTTGTCTCTCTAGGGAGCGAGGGAAGAAGCACAATTTTTGCACAAAAGCAAGGAGAGTTTAATGTAGTCTTTACTTGTTCATGCATACACAATTGCTAACATGTTTAAAGGGACATTAAACACTAAATAAATGCTAGATAGAATGATGCATTCAAAGAAAAGATTAGTCTGAGAATAACACATATTTTATTAAAGTTTCATTAGCTGTTTAAATATTGAGAAAAATAAATGTAAAGTGTTCTTCTTAAACGGGAAGAGTCCACAGCTGCATTCATTACTTTTGGGAATTCAGAAACTGGCCACCAGGAGGAGGCAAAGACACCCCAGCCAAAGGCTTAAATACCTCCCCCACTTCCCTCATCCCCCAGTCATTCTTTGCCTTTTCGTCATGGTATCTTATAACTTGGTTTCAGCCTTCTCTCATCTCTTTTCCATGTCTATGGCTGTGGAAGCGGTTCCTTTGCATTTGTCCTCCTTCGGGGAGGTTTCTGAATACAGTTTCCATTAAGGCCTCAAGGTCCTTCTCGTTTCCGAGGGGTTCTGGCCTTCTTTCGTACAAGAGGTCCTGGGGTTGGATTCTGGTCCTGGGACGCTGTAGTTTAGTGTCTATCTCCTTGGTTTGGGAGTGGTTCCTCTTAGGAGGGAGCAGTGTAGGGGTTCTGGAACTCGAGCACATAGTATTTCTGTCATGGCTTGTGGTTACAAGCGAAATTTAAATAATGGTCAGAGTTGTTCCTCCATGGGGTCGTTCCCTTTTAGGCCCTCCTTTTTCTTCTGAGCTATGGTTTGAAGAATTTTATATTCTTTGTTTTCGGACGTTGCCAATCCCTTTGGACTGGGTCCATTTCCTCAGAGTGGGGTTGGAGGATCTGACTGCTCTCCTGAGTCTTGACCTTGTACTTCCAGTTGCTGCAAGTCTAGGTAGCCTATGGGATCTCTTCCATGCCTAGTAGCTGTAGGCTGGAGTTTGAGACCTGATGTGGCAGCTTTCGGTGGGGGGTTCACAGTGTTTCATCCCTCCACTGATTTCATATGCTGCTGGTGTTGGATGTTCTTTTAGGGCGAGAGTTTCTGTCGATATTTTTCGACATTCTCTGTGGTTTGATCTCCCCGATGGCATAGGGTAAGCATTGCTGCCTTGAGAATGGAGCTCAGAGGTGGCTGGGTGTTTTAACAAGATAGCCTTTTTCTGATAGGTTAATTAGTTTGTTTCTATCCTTGTCCACAGGCTCCGAATTTCTTCAGCTCCAAATGAGTTTCTTCCTATATTGCCTAACTTTTATATGTTGTTTCTGCTAAACTATGGTACAGGGAGGAACCTGTGGCTTCCCTGAAGCAACATAAGTTATATGGTGTTATGTTAGGCAACTGAGGGTAGACCTTGGTTCTTCTCTTGATCGCTTTTCATAGGTGTGGATTTGATCCCTGGTCCTAGTCCTTCTAGGGTGTCATTCCCTGGGTGGTTATTTTTTGCAACTTTGGGTTTGCCTTAGTCGTTTTGGGATTTTTTACCATAGTTGGTGGTCCTTTGGATCCTTATGGGTCCCCTGTTTTCCCTTTTGAGGGTAGGTACTCTTCCAAGTTGGGGTTTACCTCTGTGCGATCAGAATGCTTGCAGGACTTGGTTCCTCGGGGGGGGGGTTGTGCTCAATGGATTCTAGAGATTCTGAGTAGTCTCTAGGATGGCCTTGCAGGTGTTTAACTGATGGGCAGTTACTGGGTCCTTTCAGGTTTTTCACCCCTTGGGTCTAAGTGTTACAGTTTTTTTTATCGGATGTTGGGAATTTTCAGGCTGTGGTGCCCTTTGACGGGCCGCCTTCTGAACCCGCCCTTTGTTTGCATTAGTTTCCCAAAAGTAATGAATTCAGCTGTGGACTCTTCCCATTTAAGAAGAAAAACTTAAATTATGCTTACCTGATCATTTTCTTTTCTTCTGCCGGGAAGAGTCCACAGCTCCCTGCCCGTGTTTTTTTATGGGGTGGCCGTTTTTAGTTTTTATTCTTCTTGCACCTTTTTCACCCTGATGTTTCTCCTACTGTTCCTTGTTCCCTTGGCAGAATGACTGGGGGATGAGGGAAGTGGAGGAGATATTTAAAACTTTGGCTGGGGTGTCTTTGCCTCCTCCTGGTGGCCAGGTTCTGAATTCCCAAAAATAAAGTATGCAAGCAGTGGACTCTTCCCATCAGAAGAAAAGAAAATTATCAGGTAAGCATAATTTAAGTTTTTATTGTCTATAAAACAATGGGAGCTGCCATGTTGTAACTTAGGTTACTTTCTCAGCTGTGGCCAATTAGAGTGTGCAGCTAATGGCTGTGTGGAATATGTGTTCTGCACTTCCATTTCTAACAGGGACTGAAAAGCTCACAATTTCAGAATGGAATTACAGGAAAAGGGGACAAAATAAATAATGAAAGTATCTTGCAGATTGTTTTTTATATATACGATTTATCATTTTATATAATCATCTCAAAGTGTTTAATGTCCCTTTAATGGTTGGTTTTACAGATCATTGATGGAAAACCTTTTCATTCAGTGCTCCTGTAAGTAGTATTGACTATGGGTATGACTGTGTTTAAAGCCTAATTTAATAGGAAACTAGCTAATTAACAAAGAAAATTGCCTTTAACAAAATATTTTTTTTTGCTTGAGAAAAGTTCATCTTTGTATCAATTTGGTTGTCAAGTTAATTTCATTAGTTGTAGGTTTTTTTAAATAGACCATTCTATTAGTTTAACTAATTTATATATATTTTTCTCCTGATTCATTGTGTTCTTGTGTGATTTGATACATTTTAGTATTTTCTTTAAATGTAATTGTCACTGTTTTTTAACAAATTGATTTTCTAACAATGTACTAATACAGTTAAGGTTAATCATTCTTCAGAACAAGCTTTAACATATACATCAGAATGTAATTATGTCTCCATACACTTACGCCAATTATGTGCATTCAGAAATAAAGTATGCATATTATCTTTTCTTCTGTAAGGTAATTTGATTTGGGCACCCAATCATTTGTCATTATTAAGTGCCTAAATGTAATCAGGAAAATGTGATATTGTGCATCTAGAGACTATATTTTATTTTAAATGGGAGCAAGACACCACATCACTCTAAAAACTTCCTTGTTTTCTAAAATACAGATATAACTTCATAAAAATTAAGAAAAAAAAATCCAATTTGTTCAATTGTTTTTATTAATTTTATTTCAACTTTGCCTTACTTGTATTTAACAGCTGGTTGTAACTACAAAATGTCTAAATATGGACATTAATAAAGTTGCTTGTGTATATATTGCATATATCCTCTATTAAATGTACACAGTCAAAATAATTTGTCATGATTCAGAAACAGCATGCAATTTACTTTTATCAAAATGTGCACAGTTTTTATATATTCATACTTTCTGATCCATTATATCCTTACTGAGCATGTGCAAGGGATCACTATACATATGTTTGTTATTGGCTAATGGCTGTCACATATTGGGGCAGCAAAAATGGAAGTAACTGAAATTTGTCAAAAAAAAAAATCGATTCAGACTGCTATTTAATTGTCTTTTAATTATGCATTTGCTGGTTATGCATTTCATCTATATTTAATGGTCCTTAAAGCTCTAGATTATAAGTCATTTATAAACAAAGGAAATGTTTTAAAAGCATTTAACAGTGATATTTTGTTGGCATGATTCACAAGGGATTGCAAATCGAGCAGTTCAGGGATTCACCCCTTGAAACGTCTGGTGGAATGCATGTTCCTGATCTCCTTTGCTGTGGCCAATAAGGGGCCGATGTAAATTAAGTTGCAATTACTGTACAGAAAGTTGCAGGGTCATATAAATTCCACCATTTTTTTGTATAATGAAGGCACTCCAGCACAACTGTTAGATGTATTTTACTGCAAAATTAGACCAACTAATTCATACTGCTAAGTTTTAACTACCTCTAACTTCTAGCATCCTGGTACTATCAGTTTGACTGGGGAATGTTGCCTATATGGGTTGATGTTGTAATCATGCCTTGATTCCCATTCTAGAACCTCCAATTACAGATTTTACCCTGGATGTGTTTAAGGGTCTGTGCACAAGTTGTCTGTCACAAAAAATCTATAATGTATTCCAGGCATGTTTGATCTTTAAAGGGACAGTGTACTGTAAATTAATTTTTGATTGACTTGTTTACGACGACTCGTTATACCAGCCACAAAGTTTAAAATGTAGGGGAAAATTGTTCCTTTATGCATATGCTAATTGAAACTAAACATGGGCATTTGAAAGCTTTGCTAACTACCGAATGCGGAAGTAGGTGGCCCCTCGTTGACTGGTTCTTTTTGGAGTCGGATTTATACTTGTGAAAAATCACCCACTAAGATCTGGTTTTGCACAGATCTTAGAATGCTGATCTTTCAAAGCATAAATCTGGCTCCAAAAAGAGCCGAAGTCAATGAGGGGCCACCTACTTCCGCATTTGGCAGCTAATGAAGCTGCTGAATGCCCATGTCTAATTGAAACCACAACCCAATGAAATAGGCTGATCTGGCAGGGAAAGCAAACCTCATAAGCTAATCTCTGTATTATCACAAAATCCTCACTCAATAATGTATCTCTCTATTCACAGTGAAATCAATGCTTCAATGGAAAATGTTTAGTACCTCTGTCCAGACTCATATAGCCAATACTTAAAGGGGCAGTCTACACCAGAATTTTTATTGTTTTTAAAGATAGATAATCCCTTTTTTAACCCATTTCCTAGTTTTGCATAACCAACACTGTTATATGAATACAATTTTTACCTCTGTGATTACCTTGTATCTAAGCCTCTGCAAACTGCCCCCTTATTTTATTTCTTTTGACACACTTGCATTTTAGCCAATCAGTGCTAACTCCTAGGTAACTCCGTGTGCGTGAGCACAATGTTATTTATATGACACACATGAACTAACACCCTCTAGTGATGAAAAGCTGTCAAAATGCAATTAAATAAGAGGTGGCCTTCAAGGACTTTGACATAAGCATTTGAACCTCCTAGTTTTAGCTTTCAACTAAGAATACCAAGAGAACAAAGCAGAATTGGTGATAAAACTAAATTGGAAAGTTGTATAAAATTGCATACCCTGTCTGAATCATGAAAGTTTATTTTGGGCTAGACTGTCCCTTTTAAATACTGAAGTTTTCATTATGACAAAATAAAGGTAAAGGGCCTGTCTGTAAACAATATAATACACTACAGCATGCAGAATGGATCAATGCAAACACTTTAAAGAAGAGAAAAAAACAATACCAAATCTCTCTGTCTATATAAAATGAAATGTAACAAAAACAAAAGAAAGTTGTGCAATATACTGTAATTATCAATTAATTGTTTTTCATTCTTGAATGTTTAGCTTTGTAGACATGACCATTTTCTACTGTCTATTGTGAACTATGCTTCCAGGGGGTAAAATAAAATCTTCAAAAACCTATGTGTCACTGGTAAGCTACTAATTCACTGAACATTAACAGGAATCTGTTGCTTTAAAGTGGCACACAGATTAGTGTTTTTTTAAGTAGATTTGCCTTAATGAAAGGGACCAGTATAATGAAAGCTAATTATGTTAGATCTTCTATGTAATTACTTAACTTGTCTAATGCGGTTTTGCCCCTTTGAAAACTTAAAGGGGCATAAAAGTTTAATTTAAAACACAGTGGATTTGAAGAATTTTTGCAGTAGACGCAAATAAAAAAAGAAAAGTATCACTGCTTTAGTGACTAATTGCATCATGCACACAACCCACTGCTTATACAGTGCCCCTGCTTCTGGCAACACCACTGATGGCAGTCAGGTGACAAAAGCATGTCTGCACAGTTTTGTTGTGTATCAGCTGGGTCATATACACAATAAACCACTTAAACCAGTGATACATCTTTCCAACTCAAATTCTGTGTCTCCTTAGTTTTATGTGCTAAGCTACCTTGACGAGACAACTATTAACACACAAACTGGAGTGTAGAATGTGTTTAAACACTGCTGGATTTTCATGCATCTTATGGATGTTTTTAGGAAGTTATGGATCGCCTCTGTAAAGTTAAAATGGTATAGCAGGTAAAAAGTTTGGAATAAATGTAAAAAAAAAATTACCTCTGAAATGTTAAGGGGACATGAAACAGAGTAAATTGGAAATCCTAAAAAGAATTACACTATCAAATTTGCTTCATTTTCTTGATATCCTTTGTTATAAAGCACAGTTAAGTATGCTAAGAAGCATGCATGTATCAGACATGCGCTCTACCTACCTAGGTATGCTATTCAACAAAGAATTCCATAAGAACCAAGTAAATTTACTAATAGAAGTAAATTTAAAACTTTTTTGTGTGTGTGTGCTCTATCTGAATGTTAAAAGAAAAATGCTTGGTTCCATGTTCCTTTAAAAATTCAAGTTAAATATAAGTTAATTATCTGTGTGTGTTTTTATTTATATATATATATAGGTAAAGTCCGATGTAACATGATAAATCTGAGTGCATTGGGTCACTGCATCAAACATATATATAAACGATGCACTGTAATTCCCCCAGCTTCATTATCTTGTTTGCCTCCGCCTGGGAAGTTCAAGCAGGGCCGGTGCTATAATAGAAGCAGGTTAGGCGACCGCCTAAGGGCGCCTCTGCATGGGGGGTGCAAATTTGGTGCATTATTATTATTTTTTTAACAGACATATATTTATTTATTTTGCTGCCTAGCATTCATAGTAGGTTAAAAGTTCATCCATCTCACCCAAGGGGGCAAAGCCAGTGGATGACAAAGGATCGGCAGGGCACCTTTTATGAACCCCTCAGGCAGAGGCAAAAAAAATAGTGTCTAGGATTACCCGGATTTCTGACTTTACCCATAACATATATATATATATATATATATATATATATATATATATATATACACACACATACAATTTTAGTTTATCTGAGTGTGGAACACCAAGAGGTTATGACTTCCTTACCACCACCATAGTATGTCACACCCATCTGACTTTCTTTTCTAGTCTCACTTGTGACACAATTTCCATGAAGTTGAGAAGATACAATAATAGCAACTCACAAATAACACACAATTTGTAATTATAAAGCCATTAAGTGGTTACTTCTGGATTAGATCTGGTTAATAATTTTCAAAGTGGAGTGAATTGTGAAGAAAACCTAAGTGTGAGTTTGGATAACAATCTGAACTCTTGATTCTATGTCAATCCAATACAGGGCTATATTTGGCCCTCTAAGGGGTTTTATGTGACCCTCCGCACCACAATGTGTAAAACAAGCCAGTTATTTCACACTTCTTATTAGGTCATTAAAAATGTGCATTTGTACATTTTGTAACTTTCGTATATACCATTAAATTAATAGTAACTTTTCTCCAACATTGGTGTGTCCGGTCCACGGCGTCATCCATTACATGTGGGATATTCTCCTCCCCCACAGGGAAAGGCAAGGAGAGCACACAGCAAGAGCTGTCCATATAGTCCCTCCCAGGCTCCGCCCCCCCCAGTCATTCTCCTTGCCGCTCTGAACAAGTAGCATCTCCTCGGGGATGGTGAGGAGTTTGTGGTGTTTAGTTGTAGTTTTTTATTCTACTATCAAGAGCTTGTTATTTTAAAATAGTGCTGGTATGTACTATTTACTCTGAAACAGAAAAAGATGAAGAGTTCTGTTTGTGAGAGGAATATGATTTTAGCAGCAGTAACTAAAATCGTTTGCTGTTTCCACATAGGACTGTTGAGATGAGATAACTTCAGTTGGGGGAAACAGTTGGCAGACTTTTCTGCTCAAGGTATGACTAGCCATATTTCTAACAAGACTGTGTAATGCTGGAAGGCTGTCATTTCCCCTCATGGGGACCGGTAAGCCATTTTCTTAGTCTCAAACAGAATAAAGGGCTTAATATGGGCTATAAAACTGGTAGACACTTTTAGGGGCTAAATCGATTGCTTTATTTAAGTATTATATGCAGTTTGAATTTGAATTTCACACTTTTATAATATTGGGGAACGTTTTTAGCACCAGGCACTTGTTAAGACACCTTCCCAGTCAGGAAGGGCCTTTCTCTGTAGTAGGCAGAGCCTCATTTTCGCGCCATTATTGCACAGTTACTTTTGAGTACAGTACATGCAGCTGCATGTGTGAGGGTCTGGAATCCACTAAAAACGTTCCTAGAAGGCTTCATTTGGTATCATATACCCCCCTGGGATTGGTGAAGTCGCAGCAAAGGCTGTGGCTGGGACTGTAAGGAGGTTACGGCTCCGGTTTCCACATTTTAAGAGTTAACAGCTTGAAAATTGGGGTGCAATACTTTGAATGCATTAAGACACTGTGGTGAAAATTTGGTAAAGATTGGATAATTCCTTCATAGTTTTTCACATATTCAGTAATAAAGTGTGCCCTGTTTAACATTTAAAGAGACAGTAACGGTTTTGTTTTAAAACGGTTTTTGTGCTTTATTAACCAGTTTAAGCCTGTTTAACATGTCTGTACCTTAAGATAGATCATGTTCTGTATGTATGGTAGCCAATGTGGTTCCCCCTTCAAATATGTGTGATAATTGTGCCATAGCGTCCAAACAAAGTAAGGACAGTACTGTCACAAATTGTAAAGTTGCCCAGGATGATTCCTCAGATGAAGGAAGTAGACATAGTTCTACATCATCTCCTTCTGTGTCTATACCAGTTATGCCCGCGCAGGCGACCCCTAGTACTTCTAGCACGCCAATGCTTGTTACTATGCAGTAATTGACGGCAGTAATGGATAACTCCATAGCTAATATTTTATCCAAAATGCTAGCATTTCAGAGAAAGCGCGATTGCTCTGTTTTAAACACTATAGAGCAGGAGGGCGCTGATGATAATTTTCTCCAACATAGGTGTGTCCGGTCCACGGCGTCATCCTTGTGGGATATTCTCTTCCCCAACAGGAAATGGCAAAGAGCCCAGCAAAGCTGGTCACATGATCCCTCCTAGGCTCCGCCTTCCCCAGTCATTCTCTTTGCCGTTGTACAGGCAACATCTCCACGGAGATGGCTTAGAGTTTTTTAGTGTTTAACTGTAGTTTTTATTATTCAATCAAGAGTTTGTTATTTTAAAATAGTGCTGGTATGTACTATTTACTCTGAAACAGAAAAGAGATGAAGATTTCTGTTTGTAAGAGGAAAATGATTTTAGCAACCGTTACTAAAATCGATGGCTGTTTCCACACAGGACTGTTGAGAGGAATTAACTTCAGTTGGGGGAACAGTGAGCAGACTTTTGCTGCTTGAGGTATGACACATTCTAACAAGACGATGTAATGCTGGAAGCTGTCATTTTCCCTATGGGATCCGGTAAGCCATTTTTATTACAGAAAGAAAAAAAGGGCTTCACAAGGGCTTTTTAAGACTGTAGACATTTTCTGGGCTAAATCGATTTATATATAAACATATTTTATACTCCATAGCCTTGAAAAATAACCGGCAGGCACTGTATTGGACACCTTATTCTCTAGGGGCTTTCCCTAATCATAGGCAGAGTCTCATTTTCGCGCCTCTATTGCGCACTTGTTTTTGAGAAGCATGACATGCAGATGCATGTGTGAGGAGCTCTGATACATAGAAAAGACTTTCTGAAGGCGTCATTTGGTATCGTATTCCCCTTTGGGCTTGGTTGGGTCTCAGCAAAGCAGATACCAGGGACTGTAAAGGGGTTAAATATAAAAACGGCTCCGGTTCCGTTATTTTAAGGGTTAAAGCTTCCAAATTTGGTGTGCAATACTTTTAAGGCTTTAAGACAATGTGGTGAAATTTTGGTGAATTTTGAACAATTCCTTCATACTTTTTCGCAATTGCAGTAATAAAGTGTGTTCAGTTTAAAATTTAAAGTGACAGTAACGGTTTATTTTAAAACGTTTTTTGTACTTTGTTATCAAGTTTTTGCCTGTTTAACATGTCTGAACTACCAGATAGACTGTGTTCTGAATGTGGGGAAGCCAAGGTTCCTTCTCATTTAAATAGATGTGATTTATGTGACACAAAATTTAGAGAAAATGATGCCCAAGATGATTCCTCAAGTGAGGGGAGTAAGCATGGTACTGCATCATCCCCTCCTTCGTCTACACCAGTCTTGCCCACACAGGAGGCCCCTAGTACATCTAGCGCGCCAATACTCCTTACTATGCAACAATTAACAGCTGTAATGGATAATTCTATCAAAAACATTTTAGCCAAAATGCCCACTTATCAGCGAAAGCGCGACTGCTCTGTTTTAGATAATACTGAAGAGCATGAGGACGCTGATGATATTGGTTCTGAAGGGCCCCTACACCAGTCTGAGGGGGCCAGGGAGGTTTTGTCTGAGGGAGAAATTTCAGATTCAGGGAAAATTTCTCAACAAGCTGAACCTGATGTGATTACATTTAAATTTAAATTGGAACATCTCCGCGCTCTGCTTAAGGAGGTGTTATCCACTCTGGATGATTGTGAGAATTTGGTCATTCCAGAGAAACTATGTAAAATGGACAAGTTCCTAGAGGTCCCGGGGCCCCCCGAAGCTTTTCCTATACCCAAGCGGGTGGCGGACATTGTAAATAAAGAATGGGAAAGGCCCGGTATACCTTTCGTCCCTCCCCCCATATTTAAAAAATTGTTTCCTATGGTCGACCCCAGAAAGGACTTATGGCAGACAGTCCCCAAGGTCGAGGGGGCGGTTTCTACTCTAAACAAACGCACCACTATACCCATAGAAGATAGTTGTGCTTTCAAAGATCCTATGGATAAAAAATTAGAAGGTTTGCTTAAAAAGATGTTTGTTCAGCAAGGTTACCTTCTACAACCAATTTCATGCATTGTTCCTGTCACTACAGCAGCGTGTTTCTGGTTCGATGAGCTAGAAAAGGCGCTCAATAATAATTCTTCTTCTTATGAGGAGATTATGGACAGAATTCATGCTCTCAAATTGGCTAATTCTTTCACCCTAGATGCCACTTTGCAATTGGCTAGGTTAGCGGCGAAAAATTCTGGTTTTGCTATTGTGGCGCGCAGAGCGCTTTGGTTAAAATCTTGGTCAGCGGATGCGTCTTCCAAGAACAAATTGCTTAACATTCCTTTCAAGGGGAAAACGCTGTTTGGCCCTGACTTGAAAGAGATTATCTCTGATATCACTGGGGGCAAGGGCCACGCCCTTCCTCAGGATAGGTCTTTCAAGGCCAAAAATAAACCTAATTTTCGTCCCTTTCGCAGAAACGGACCAGCCCCAAGTGCTACGTCCTCTAAGCAAGAGGGTAATACTTCTCAAGCCAAGCCAGCCTGGAGACCAATGCAAGGCTGGAACAAAGGAAAGCAGGCCAAGAAACCTGCCACTGCTACCAAGACAGCATGAGATGTTGGCCCCCGATCCGGGACCGGATCTGGTGGGGGGCAGACTCTCTCTCTTCGCTTGGGCAAGAGATGTTCTGGATCCTTGGGCACTAGAAATAGTCTCCCAAGGTTATCTTCTGGAATTCAAGGGGCTTCCCCCAAGGGGGAGGTTCCACAGGTCTCAATTGTCTTCAGACCACATAAAAAGACAGGCATTCTTACATTGTGTAGAAGACCTGTTAAAAATGGGAGTGATTCATCCTGTTCCTTTAGGAGAACAAGGGATGGGGATACTCCAATCTGTTCGTAGTTCCCAAAAAAGAGGGAACATTCAGACCAATCTTAGATCTCAAGATCCTAAACAAGTTTCTCAAGGTTCCATCGTTCAAAATGGAAACCATTCGAACAATTCTTCCTTCCATCCAGGAAGGTCAATTCATGACCACGGTGGATTTAAAGGATGCGTATCTACATATTCCTATCCACAAGGAACATCATCGGTTCCTAAGGTTCGCATTCCTGGACAAGCATTACCAGTTTGTGGCACTTCCGTTCGGATTAGCCACTGCTCCAAGGATTTTCACAAAGGTACTAGGGTCCCTTCTAGCGGTGCTAAGACCAAGGGGCATTGCAGTAGTACCTTACTTGGACGACATTCTGATTCAAGCGTCGTCCCTTCCTCAAGCAAAGGCTCACACGGACATTGTCCTGGCCTTTCTCAGATCTCACGGGTGGAAAGTGAACGTAGAAAAAAGTTCTCTATCTCCGTCAACAAGGGTTCCCTTCTTGGGAACAATAATAGACTCCTTAGAAATGAGGATTTTTCTGACAGAGGCCAGAAAATCAAAACTTCTAAACTCTTGTCAAATACTTCATTCTGTTCCTCTTCCTTCCATAGCGCAGTGCATGGAAGTAATAGGTTTGATGGTAGCGGCAATGGACATAGTTCCTTTTGCGCGAATTCATCTAAGACCATTACAACTGTGCATGCTCAGTCAGTGGAATTGGGACTATACAGACTTGTCTCCGACGATACAAGTAGATCAGAGGACCAGAGATTCACTCCGTTGGTGGCTGTCCCTGGACAACCTGTCACAGGGGATGAGCTTCCGCAGACCAGAGTGGGTCATTGTCACGACCGACGCCAGTCTGGTGGGCTGGGGCGCGGTCTGGGGACCCCTGAAAGCTCAGGGTCTTTGGTCTCGGGAAGAATCTCTTCTCCCGATAAATATTCTGGAACTGAGAGTGATATTCAATGCTCTCAAGGCTTGGCCTCAGCTAGCAAAGGCCAAGTTCATACGGTTTCAATCAGACAACATGACGACTGTTGCGTACATCAACCATCAGGGGGGAACAAGGAGTTCCCTGGCGATGGAAGAAGTGACCAAAATCATTCAATGGGCGGAGACTCACTCCTGCCACTTGTCTGCAATCCACATCCCAGGAGTGGAAAATTGGGAAGCGGATTTTCTGAGTCGTCAGACATTTCATCCGGGGGAGTGGGAACTCCATCCGGAAATCTTTGCCCAAATTACTCAATTGTGGGGCATTCCAGACATGGATCTGATGGCCTCTCGTCAGAACTTCAAAGTTCCTTGCTACGGGTCCAGATCCAGGGATCCCAAGGCGACTCTAGTAGATGCACTAGTAGCACCTTGGACCTTCAAACTAGCTTATGTATTCCCGCCGTTTCCTCTCATCCCCAGGCTGGTAGCCAGGATCAATCAGGAGAGGGCATCGGTGATCTTGATAGCTCCTGCGTGGCCACGCAGGACTTGGTATGCAGACCTGGTGAATATGTCATCGGCTCCACCATGGAAGCTACCTTTGAGACGAGACCTTCTTGTTCAAGGTCCGTTCGAACATCCGAATCTGGTCTCACTCCAACTGACTGCTTGGAGATTGAACGCTTGATCTTATCAAAGCGAGGGTTCTCAGATTCTGTCATTGATACTCTTGTTCAGGCCAGAAAGCCTGTAACTAGAAAAATTTACCACAAAATATGGAAAAAATATATCTGTTGGTGTGAATCTAAAGGATTCCCTTGGGACAAGGTAAAAATTCCTAAGATTCTATCCTTTCTTCAAGAAGGTTTGGAGAAAGGATTATCTGCAAGTTCCTTGAAGGGACAGATTTCTGCCTTGTCTGTGTTACTTCACAAAAAGCTGGCAGCTGTGCCAGATGTTCAAGCCTTTGTTCAGGCTCTGGTTAGAATCAAGCCTGTTTACAAACCTTTGACTCCTCCTTGGAGTCTCAATTTAGTTCTTTCAGTTCTTCAGGGGGTTCCGTTTGAACCCTTACATTCCGTTGATATTAAGTTATTATCTTGGAAAGTTTTGTTTTTGGTTGCAATTTCTTCTGCTAGAAGAGTTTCAGAATTATCTGCTCTGCAGTGTTCTCCTCCTTATCTGGTGTTCCATGCAGATAAGGTGGTTTTACGTACTAAACCTGGTTTTCTTCCAAAAGTTGTTTCTAACAAAAACATTAACCAGGAGATAGTCGTGCCTTCTTTGTGTCCGAATCCAGTTTCAAAGAAGGAATGTTTGTTGCACAATTTGGATGTTGTTCGTGCTCTAAAATTCTATTTAGATGCTACAAAGGATTTTAGACAGACATCTTCCTTGTTTGTTGTTTATTCTGGTAAAAGGAGAGGTCAAAAAGCAACTTCTACCTCTCTCTCTTTTTGGATTAAAAGCATCATCAGATTAGCTTATGAGACTGCCGGACGGCAGCCTCCTGAAAGAATCACAGCTCATTCCACTAGGGCTGTGGCTTCCACATGGGCCTTCAAGAACGAGGCTTCTGTTGATCAGATATGTAAGGCAGCGACTTGGTCTTCACTGCACACTTTTACTAAATTTTACAAGTTTGATACTTTTGCTTCTTCTGAGGCTATTTTTGGGAGAAAGGTTTTGCAAGCCGTGGTGCCTTCCATCTAGGTGACCTGATTTGCTCCCTCCCTTCATCCGTGTCCTAAAGCTTTGGTATTGGTTCCCACAAGTAAGGATGACGCCGTGGACCGGACACACCTATGTTGGAGAAAACAGAATTTATGTTTACCTGATAAATTACTTTCTCCAACGGTGTGTCCGGTCCACGGCCCGCCCTGGTTTTTTAATCAGGTCTGATAATTTATTTTCTTTAACTACAGTCACCACGGTATCATATGGTTTCTCCTATGCAAATATTCCTCCTTTACGTCGGTCGAATGACTGGGGAAGGCGGAGCCTAGGAGGGATCATGTGACCAGCTTTGCTGGGCTCTTTGCCATTTCCTGTTGGGGAAGAGAATATCCCACAAGTAAGGATGACGCCGTGGACCGGACACACCATTGGAGAAAGTAATTTATCAGGTAAACATAAATTCTGTTTTTTTTTCATACCCTCACACCAATCTGAAGTGGCAGTGAGGGAGGGTTTGTCAGATGGGGAATTTTCTGATACAGGAAGAATTTCTCAGCAGGCAGAACCTGATGTTGTGACATTTAAATTAGAGCATCTCCGCGCATTACTTAAGGAGGTGCTATCTACTCTGGATTATTGTGACAATCTGGTCAACCCAGAAAAATTGTGCAAGATGGACAAGTGCCTTGAGGTCCCGGTGCACCCTGATGTTTTTCCGATACCTAAACGGGTGGCGGACATAGTGAAAAGGGAGTGGGAGAAGCTAGGCATACCTTTTGTCCCTCCTCCTATATTTAAGAAATTGTTCCCTATGGTCGACCCCAGGAAGGACACATGGCAAACAGTCCCTAAGGTCGAGGAGGCAGTTTCTACTCTAGCCAAGCGCACAACCATTCCTATTGAGGACAATTGTGCTTTCAAAGATCCTATGGATAAAAAATTGGAGGGTTTGCTTAAAAAAGATTTTTGTACAGCAAGGTTACCTCCTTCAACCTATTTCGTGCATTATTCCTGTCACTACAGCGGCGTGGTTCTGGTTCGAGGAACTGGAAAAGTCGCTCAGTAGGGAGACTCCGTATGAGGAAGTCATGGACAGAATTCACGCACTTAAGTTAGCTAATTCCTTTATTTTAGACGCCGCTTTGCAGTTAGCGAGGTTAGCGGCGAAAAATTCAGGGCTTACAATTGTGGCGCACAGAGTGCTCTGGCTTAATATCCCTTTCAAAGGTAAGACCCTTTTTGGGCCAGATTTGAAAGAGATTATTTCAGACATCACTGGGGGAAAGGGCCATGCCCTCCCACAAGATAAACCTTTCAAGGCTAAGAATAAATCCAATTTTCGTTCCTTTTGCAATTTCAGGAACGGACCGGCTTCCAACTCGGCAGCCTCTAGACAAGAGGGTAACGCTTCCCAGACTAAACCAGCTTGGAAATCAATGCAAGGCTGGAACAAGGGTAAACAGGCCAGGAAGCCTGCTGCTGCTACCAAAACAGCATGAAGGGGTAGCCCCCAATCTGGGACCGGATCTAGTAGGGGGCAGACTCTCTCTCTCTTTGCTCAGGCTTGGGCAAGAGATGTTCAGGATCCCTGGGCACTAGAAATAGTCTCTCAGGGTTATCTTCTAGAATTCAAGGAACTACCCCCAAGGGGAAGGTTCCACATGTCTCACTTATCTTCAAACCAAGTAAAGAGACAGGCATTCTTACATTGTGTAGAAGACCTGTTAAAGATGGGAGTGATACACCCAGTTCCAACTGTGGAACAAGGTTGGGGGTTTTACACAAATCTGTTTGTAGTTCCCAAAAAAGAGGGAACTTTCAGACCAATTCTGGATTTAAAAATTCTAAACAAATTTCTCAGAGTGCCATAGTTCAAAATGGAAACTATCGAACGATTTTACCTTCAATCCAGGAGGGTCAATTTATGACTACCGTGGATCTAAAGGATGCGTATCTACATATTCCTATCCACAAAGATCATCATCAGTTCCTAAGGTTCGCCTTTCTGGACAAACATTATCTATTTGTGGCTCTCCCATTCGGACTAGCCACTGCTCCAAGGATTTTCACAAAGGTGCTCGGGTTCCTTCTAGCGGTTCTAAGACCCAGGGGCATTGCAGTGGCACTTTACTTGGACGACATCCTAATTCAAGCGTCGTCTCTTTCAAAGACAAAGGCTCACACAGACATTGTTCTAGCCTTTCTCAGATCTCATGGGTGGAAGGTGAACATAGAAAAAAGTTCTCTGTCTCCATCAACAAGAGTCCCTTTCTTGGGAACAATAATAGATTCTTTAGAAATGAAGATTTTCCTGACAGATGTCAGACAGTCAAAGCTTCTAAACGCTTGTCAAGTTCTTCACTCTGTTCTACGGCATTCCATAGCTCAGTGCATGGAAGTAGTAGGGTTGATGGTTGCAGCAATGGACATAGTTCCTTTTGCGCGAATTCATCTAAGACCATTACAACTGTGCATGCTCAAACAGTGGAATGGGGACTATACAGACCAGAGACTCACTCCGTTGGTGGCTGACCCAGGATCACCTGTCCCAGGGAATGAGCTTTCGCAGACCAGAGTGGGTCATTGTCACGACCAACGCCAGTCTATTAGGCTGGGGCGCGGTCTGGGATTCCCTGAAAACTCAGGGTCTATGGTCTCGGGAAGAGTCTCTTCTACCGATAAACATTCTGGAACTGAGAGCGATATTCAATGCTCTCCGGGCTTGGCCTCAACTAGCAAAGGCCAGATTCATAAGATTCCAATCAGACAACATGACGACTGTTGCTTACATCAACCATCAGGGGGGAACAAGGAGTTCCCTGGCGATGAGGGAGGTGACCAAGATCATCAAATGGGTGGAGGATCACTCCTGCCACCTATCTGCGATCCACATCCCAGGAGTAGAAAACTGGGAGGCGGATTATCTGAGTCGTCAGACCTTTCATCCGGGGGAGTGGGAACTCCACCCGGAGGTGTTTGCCCAGTTGACCCAATTATGGGGCATTCCAGACATGGATCTGATGGCGTCTCGTCAGAACTTCAAGGTTCCTTGCTACGGGTCCGGATCCAGGGATCCCAAGGTGATTCTAGTGGATGCAATAGTGGCGCCTTGGACTTTCAACCTAGCTTATGCGTTTCCACCGTTCCCTCTCATTCCCAGGCTGGTAGCCAGGATCAAACAAGAGAAGGCCTCAGTGATTTTGATAGCTCCTGCGTGGCCACGCAGGACTTGGTATGCAGACCTGGTGAATATGTCATCGGCTCCACCATGGAAGCTACCTTTGAGACAGGATCTTCTAGTACAAGGTCCATTCGAACATCCGAATCTAGTTTCTCTCCAGCTGACTGCTTGGAAATTGAACGCTTGATTTTGTCTAAGCGTGGGTTTTCGGATTCTGTGATAGATACTCTGGTACAAGCCAGAAAACCTGTGACTAGAAGGATTTACCATAAAATATGGAAAAGATATATCTGTTGGTGTGAATCCAAGGGATTCTCATGGAGTAAGATTAAAATTCCTGGGATCCTTTCCTTTCTCCAAGAAGGTTTGGATAAGGGATTATCAGCGAGTTCTCTAAAAGGACAGATTTCTGCTTTATCTGTCTTGTTACACAAACGACTGGCAGCTGTGCCAGATGTTCAAGGTTTTGTTCAGGCTTTGGTCAGGATCAAGCCTGTTTACAGACCCTTGACTCCTCCCTGGAGTCTAAATTTGGTTCTTTCAGTTCTTCAAGGGGTTCCGTTTGAACCCTTACATTCCATAGATATCAAGTTGTTATCTTGGAAAGTTCTGTTTTTGGTTGCTATTTCTTCTGCTAGAAGAGTTTTCTGAATTATCTGCTCTACAGTGTAATCCGCCCTATCTGGTGTTCCATTCAGATAGGGTTGTTTTGCGTACTAAACCTGGTTTCCTTCCAAAGGTTGTTTCCAACAGGAATATTAACCAGGAAATAGTTGTGCCTTCTTTGTGCCCGAATCCAGTTTCAAAGAAGGAACGCTTGTTACACAATTTAGATGTAGTCCGTGCTTTAAAGTTCTATTTAGAAGCAACAAAGGATTTCAGACAAACGTCTTCTCTGTTTGTCGTTTTATTCTGGCATGAGGAGAGGTCAAAAAGCTACTGCTACCTCTCTTTCCTTTTGGCTGAAAAGCATCATACGATTGGCTTACGAGACTGCCGGATGGCAGCCTCCTGAACGAATCACAGCTCACTCTACTAGGGCTGTGGCTTCCACATGGGCCTTCAAGAACGAGGCTTCTGTTGATCAGATATGTAAGGCAGCGACTTGGTCTTCTCTGCACACTTTTGCCAAATTCTACAAATTTGATACTTTTGCTTCTTCGGAGGCTATTTTTGGGAGAAAGGTTTTGCAAGCCGTGGTGCCTTCTGTTTAGGTAACCTGATTTGCTCCCTCCCTTCATCCGTGTCCTAAAGCTTTGGTATTGGTTCCCACAAGTAATGGATGACGCCGTGGACCGGACACACCAATGTTGGAGAAAACAGAATTTATGCTTACCTGATAAATTACTTTCTCCAACGGTGTTTCCGGTCCACGGCCCGCCCTGGTTTTTTAATCAGGTTTGAAGAATTTCTTTCTCTATACACTACAGTCACCACGGCACCCTATAGTTTCTCCTTTTTTTCTCCTAACCGTCGGTCGAATGACTGGGGGGGCGGAGCCTGGGAGGGACTATATGGACAGCTCTTGCTGTGTGCTCTCCTTGCCTTTCCCTGTGGGGGAGGAGAATATCCCACAAGTAATGGATGACGCCGTGGACCGGACACACCGTTGGAGAAAGTAATTTATCAGGTAAGCATAAATTCTGTTTTTTCCTGCTTATTCTTTTAACTACATTTTTGTTATGTTTTGCATAGATGTATTGTGGCCCATGGCTATTCCCACTTTTAGTCACGGATTCATCCTTACTTGTGGGATATTCTCCTCCCCTACAGGAAGTGGCAGAGAGCACCCACAGCAGAGCTGTCTATATAGCTCCCCCCTTAGCTCCACCCCCCAGTCATTCTCTTTGCCTACTCTAAGAAACTAGGAAGGGCAGAGCGAGTGTGGTGACAAAAATGTTAGTTTTTTATTTCTCAAGCAAAAGTTTGTTATTTTAAATGGTACCGGTGTGTACTATTTACTCTCTGGCAGAAAAGGGATGAAGATTTCTGCAAGGAGGATTATGATCTTAGCACTTTGTAACTAAGAACCACTGCTGTTCTCACAAGGGCTGAAGAGTACAGGAAAACTTCAGTTGGGGGAACGGTTTGCATTCTAAGCTGCATATGAGGTATGTTCAGTCTATATTTTTTCTAGACAGACTGTATTTTTTCTAGAAAAGGCTGGCAATATCCCCATGAGGGAAGGGTAAGCTGTATTCAGACACTTGGATAGGAATTTCAGCATGCTTGAAGGGCTCATAAGTTACTGGTGACACTGTTAGGAAAAAACGTTTTTGTTTGTTCAGTAAATAATGCAATTATAACGTTTTTTGAAGGGACTAAAGGGGTCATTGTGACTTGTTTTAGGTTTATTTTAACCCACATGGTTAATTAAGAGACACTCAGGTGCTTTTCTAATAGGCCTCAAAACATCGAGTGAGGTGGGAGGGGCCTATTTTCGCACCTCAGTTGCGCAGTTTCTTTTTCTTAGAGACAACCAACTGCTTCCCTAGAGGTTCCTGCTGTGTTTGAGGGCTGTAAAGGAGGTTTTTTTTCCCACAAATCGTTCTGAAGGGCAGGTAGGCGCCACAACAGAGCTGTGGCAAGGTGCTGAAAGTCTTTTTTACCGGTTTTGACGTTTTTTCAATCCGGTTTTGCCATTAAGGGGTTAATTGTTTATTTGCATAGCTGTGCAAAGTTACTAAGGCTGTAAGATACTACTGTAAAAATTTAGTTAAGTTTACTGCTTTTTTACACTGTTTTGCAGAACTTGTGCAGCTTTTTTTCTCTTAAAGGCACAGTACCGTTTTATTTCTAAGTGTTATTTACTTTGATTACAGTGTTTTCCAAGCTTGCTTGTTACATTACTAGCCTGTTTAACATGTCTGACACCAAGGAAAATCCTTGTTCAATATGTTTGGAAGCCATTGTGGAACCCCCTCTTAGAATGTGTACCAATTGTACTGATATGTCTATAAATTATAAAGAACATATATTAGCACTTAAAAATAGAGCAATAGATGATTCTCAGTCAGAAGTAAATGAGGGTTCGCCATCTAGCTCTCCCCAAGTGTCACAACCAGTAACGTCTGCACAAGTGACGCCAAGTACCTCTAGTGCGTCACATTCATTTACTTTACAAGACATGGCCACAGTTATGAATACAACCCTCACAGAGGTTTTATCCAAACTGCCTGGTTTACAAGGAAAGCGGGACAGCTCTGGGTTAAGGAAAAATGCTGAGCCGTCTCACGCTTTAGTAGCCGTATCTGATATGCCCTCATTATGCTCTGAAGGGGTGAGGGATTTGTTATCTGAGGGAGAAATTTCTGATTCAGGAAAGACGCTTCCTCAGACAGCTTCTGATATGACGGCCTTTAAATTTAAGCTTGAACACCTCCGCTTATTGCTTAGGGAGGTATTAGCAACTCTAGATGATTGTGACCCTATAGTGGTCCCAGCGAAATTGTGTAAAATGGATAGATACTTAGAGGTTCCTGTTTACACTGATGTTTTTCCAGTACCTAAGAGGATTGTGAATATTATTGCTACGGAGTGGGATAGACCAGGTATTTCTGATTCAGGAAAGACGCTTCCTCAGACAGATTCTGATATGACGGCCTTTAAATTTAAGCTTGAACACCTCCGCTTATTGCTCAGGGAGGTATTAGCGGCTCTAGATGATTGTGACCCTATAGTGGTCCCAGTGAAATTGTGTAAGATGGATAAATACTTAGAGGTTCCTGTTTACACTGATGTTTTTTTCCAGTCCCTAAGAGCATTGTGAATATTATTGCTAAGGAGTGGGATAGACCAGGTATTCCGTTCATTCCCCCTCCTGTTTTTAAGAAAATGTTTCCCATATCTGACACCATAAGGGACTCATGGCAGACAGTTCCTAAGGTGGAGGGAGCTATTTCTACTCTGTCTAAGCGTACAACTATACCTATCGAGGACAGTTGTGCTTTCAAAGATCCTATGGATAAAAAATTAGAGGATCTCCTGAAGAAAATTTTTGTTCATCAAGGTTTTTCTCTTCAACCTATTGCGTGCATTGTTCCTGTAACAACTGCAGCTGCTTTCTGGCTTGAGGCTCTAGAAGAGGCTCTTCGAATGGAGACTCCATTAGAGGAAATTATGGACAGAATTAAGGCACTTAAGTTGGCTAATTCTTTTATTACAGATGCCACATTTCAACTGGCTAAATTAGCGGCAAAGAATTCAGGTTTTGCTATTTTAGCACGCAGTGCGTTATGGCTTAAGTCCTGGTCTGCTGATGTGTCATCTAAATCTAAACTTTTGAACATTCCTTTCAAAGGTAAGACCCTATTCGGGCCTGAACTGAAAGAGATTATTTCAGACATCACTGGAGGGAAAGGTCATGCCCTCCCTCAGTATAGATCAAATAATATGAGGACCAAACAAAATAATTTTCGTTCCTTTCGGAACTTTAAGAGTGGTCTCGCTTCAGCTTCCTCTGCTACAAAGCAAGAGGGGAATTTTGCCCAATCCAAGTCAGTCTGGAGACCTAACCAGGCTTGGAACAAGGGTAAACAGGCCAAGAAGCCTGCAGCTGCCTCTAAGACAGCATGAAGGGGTAGCCCCTGATCCGGGACCGGATCTAGTAGGGGGCAGACTCTCTCTCTTTGCTCAGGCTTGGGCGAGAGATGTTCAGGATCCCTGGGCTTTAGAAATTGTGTCCCAGGGATATCTTCTGAAATTCAAGGGCTCCCTTCCAAGGGGGAGATTTCACATTTCTCTATTGTCTGTAAACCAGACAAAGAGAGAGGCGTTCTTACGCTGTGTAGAAGACCTACATACCATGGGAGTGATCCGCCCAGTCCCAAAAGAGGAACAGGGGCTAGGGTTTTATTCAAACCTGTTTGTGGTTCCCAAGAAAGAGGGAACTTTCAGACCAATCTTGGATCTCAAAATTCTAAACAAGTTCCTCAAAGTTCCATCATTCAAGATGGAGACTATTCGGACTATTCTACCTCTGATCCAGGAGGGTCAATATATGACTACCGTGGACTTAAAGGATGCGTATCTACACATCCCTATTCACAGAGATCATCATCAATTCCTCAGATTCGCCTTTCTAAACAGGCATTATCAGTTTGTTGCCCTTCCCTTCGGGTTGGCCACGGCTCCCAGAATTTTCACAAAAGTGCTAGGGTCCCTTCTGGCGGTTCTACGACCATGGGGCATAGCAGTGGCGCCTTATCTAGACGACATCTTAATTCAGGCGTCGACTTTCCAGCTAGCCAAGTCTCACACGGACATCGTGTTGACTTTTCTGAGATCTCACGGGTGGAAGGTGAACATAAAAAATAGTTCTCTCTTCCCTCTTACAAGTGTTTCCTTCCTAGGGACTCTGATAGACTCGGTAGAAATGAAAATATTTCTGACGGAGGTCAGAAAGTTAAAACTTTTAACCACTTGCCGAGCTCTTCATTCCATTCCTCGGGCCATCAGTGGCTCAGTGTATAGAGGTAATCGGACTCATGGTAGCGGCAATGGACATAGTTCCTTTTGCCCGCCTACACCTCAGACCACTGCAGCTATGCATGCTCAAACAGTGGAATGGGGATTATGCAGATTTATCTCCTCAACTGCATCTGGACCAGGAGACCAGAGATTCTCTTCTCTGGTGGTTGTCTCAGGACCACCTGTCTCAGGGAATGTGTTTCCGCAGGCCAGAGTGGCTCATTGTAACGACAGATGCCAGCCTGCTAGGCTGGGGTGCAGTCTGGAACTCCCTGAAAGCACAGGGCTTATGGTATCGGGAGGAAGCTCTCCTCCCGATAAACATTCTAGGACTGAGATCGATATTCAATGCACTTCAGTCGTGGCCTCAGCTTGCTGCGGCCAAATTCATCAGGTTTCAGTCGGACAACATCACGACTGTAGCTTATATCAATCATCAAGGAGTTCTCTAGCGGTGATGGAGGTAACCAAAATAATCCGGTGGGCAGAGGATCACTCTTGCCATCTCTCAGTGATCCACATCCCAGGAGTAGAGAACTGGGAGGCGGATTTTCTAAGTCGTTAGACTTTTCATCTGGGGGAGTGGGAACTCCATCCAGAGGTATTTGCCCAGCTGATTCAGCTATGGGGCACACCAGAATTGGATCTGATGGCGTCTCGTCAGAATGCCAAACTTCCTTGCTACGGGTCCAGGTCCCGGGATCCCAAGGTGGTACTGATAGATGCTCTAGCAGTGCCTTGGTCCTTCAATCTGGCCTATCTATTTCCACGGTTTCCTCTCCTTCCACGTCTGGTTGCCAGAATCAAGCAGGAGAGAGCTTCGGTAATTCTGATAGCACCTGCGTGGCCACGCAGGACTTGGTATGCAGACCTAGTGGACATGTCCTCGGTTCCACCGTGGACTCTGCCAATGAGGCGGGACCTTCTAATCCAAGGTCCATTCACGCATCCAAATCTAATTTCTCTGCGTCTGACTGCTTGGAGATTGAACGCCTGATTCTATCAAAGCGTGGTTTCTCTGAGTCGGTCATTGATACCCTGATTCAGGCTAGAAAGCCTGTCACCAGGAAGATCTATCATAAGATTTGGCGCAAATATCTTTATTGGTTTGAATCCAAAGGTTACTCGTGGAGTAAGATTAGGATTCCTAGAATATTGTCTTTTCTCCAAGAAGGTTTGGAGAAGGGATTATCTGCTAGTTCCCTAAAAGGACAAATATCTGCTTTGTCTATACTACTTCACAAACGTCTGTCAGATGTCCCAGACGTTCAAGCATTTTAGTCAGGCTTTGGTCAGAATCAAGCCTGTATTTAAACCTGTTGCTCCGCCATGGAGCCTAAACTTAGTTCTTAAAGTTCTTCATGGGGTTCCGTTAGAAGCTTAATATCTATGGAATGCATAGGTTCAATCTTGGAAAGTTTTGTTTTTAGTAGCTATCTCTTCGGCTCGAAGAGTTTCTGAGCTATCTGCTTTACAATGTGATTCACCTTACCTTGTTTTCCATGCAGATAGGGTGGTTTTACGTACCAAACCGGGGTTTCTTCCTAAGGTTGTTTCTAATAAGAATATCAATCAAGAGATTGTGGTTCCTTCTTTGTGTCCTAATCCTTCATCTAAGAAGGAACGTCTGTTACACAATCTTGATGTGGTTCGTGCTTTAAAGTTCTACTTACAAGCAACTAAAGATTTCCGTCAAATATCTTCTTTGTTTGTTGTTTATTCTGGTAAACGGAGAGGTCAAAGGGCTACCGCTACCTCTCTTTCCTTTTGGCTGAAAAGCATCATCCGTTTGGCCTATGAGACTGCTGGACCGCAGCCTCCTGAAAGAATTACTGCTCATTCTACTAGAGCTGTGGCTTCCACATGGGCTTTTAAAAATGAGGCTTCTGTTGAACAGATTTGTAAGGTGGCGACTTGGTCTTCGCTTCATACTTTTTCTAAATTTTCCAAATTTGATACTTTTGCTTCTTCGGAGGCTATTTTTGGGAGACAGGCTCTACAAGCAGTGGTGCCTTCCGTTTAAGGTCCCTGTCTTGTCCCTCCCTTCATCTGTGTCCTAAAGCTTTGGTATTGATATCCCACAAGTAAGGATGAATCCGTGGACTTGATACATCTTACAAGAGAAAACATAATTTATGCTTACCTGATAAATTTATTTCTCTTGTGATGTATCGAGTCCACGGCCCGCCCTGTTTTTTTTTAAGACAGGCATATATATTTTTATTTTAAAACTTTCAATCACCACTGCACCCTATAGTTTCTCCTTTTTCTTCCTAGCCTTCGGTCGAATGACTGTGGGGTGGAGCTAAGGGGGGAGCTATATAGACAGCTCTGCTGTGGGTGCTCTCTTTGCCACTTCCTGTAGGGGAGGAGAATATCCCACAAGTAAGGATGAATCCGTGGACTCGATACATCACAAGAGAAATAAATTTATCAGGTAAGCATAAATTATGTTATTTTATACATACATACACAGTCATGGCCAAAAATATTGTCACCCCTGCATTTCTGTCAGATAATGCACCACTTCGCCCAGAAAAGTGTTGCAATAACAAATGTTTAGGCATTCTCATGTTTATTTCTTTTGTTTGTATTGGTATGACACAAAATAGTGGATAAAAAAAATCACTGGAGTGAGACTCAAGAGACAGTCATCAAGGAACTGAAGTATTTCTGCGAAACCATCCAGACTGTTAGCTAACAACTCCTGAGCAATCAGTTTTAAACTTGCCTATCTTGCCTGTGACAAGATAGATTTACTATAAAATATGGCATAAATATCTGTATTGGTGTGAATCCAGAGGCTACTCTTGGAGTAGAGTCAGGATTCCGTCTTTTCTCCAGGAGGGTCTGGAGAAGGGTTTGTCAACTAGTACTCTGAAAGGTCAGATTTCTGCATTGTCTATTTTGTTGCATAAGCGTTTGGCGGATGCGCCAGACGTGCAATCTTTTTTTCAGGCTTTGGTTAGGATTAGGCCTTTGTTTAAGCCCGTTACTCCTCCCTGGAGTCTTAATTTAGTTTTTAGAGTTTTACAGCGGGCTCCATTTGAACCTATGCATTCCTTAGATATCAAGATGTTAACTTTGAAGGTTTTGTTTCTTGTTGCTATTTCTTTTGCTCTGAGAGTTTCAGAACTCTCGGCTCTGCAGTTTGATTCTCCTTATCTTATTTTTCATTCTGATAAGGTGGTTTTACGTACTAAATTAGGTTTCCTACCTAAGGTTGTTTCAAACAAGAATATTAATCAGGAGATTGTGGTTCCTTCTTTGTGTCCTAATCCTCCTCCTCATAAGGAGCGTTTGTTGCACAACCTAGCTGTTGTGCGTGCATTGAATTTCTATCTTCAGACGACTAAGGACTTTTGTTAGTCTTCTGCTTTGTTTGTTTTTGTGGGAAGCGCAAGGGTCAGAAAGCTACGGCTACTTCTCTTTCTCTTTGGCTAAGGAGTATTATTCGTTTGGCCTATGAGACTGCTGGAAAGCAACCTCCTGAGAGAATCGCTGCTCATTCCACGAGGGCTGTTTCTTCTTCCTGGGCATTTAAAAATGAAGCTTCTGTGGAACAGATTTGCAGTGCTGAAACTTGGTCCTCTTTGCATACTTTTTCAAAGTTTTATAAATGTAATACTTTTTGCTCAGCTGAGGCTTCTTTTGGGAGAAGGGTTCTTCAAGCAGTGGACTGTTTAGGTCTACCTGTCTTGTCCCTCCCTTATAATCTGTGTCCTCTAGCTTGGGTGTTGATTCCCACTAGTAATTAATGATTCCGTGGACTCACCATATCTTAGGAAAGACAACCTAATTTATGCTTACCTGATAAATTTCTCCACGGCCCACCCTTTATTTAAGATAGTTATTTTTTCTAAAACCTCAGGCACCTCTACACTTTTGTGCTATCTTCTTTTAACATTTTTCCTTCGGCCGAATGACTGGGGATTATGGGTAAGGGAAGTGACATATATAGCAGCTTTTCTGTAGTGCTATTTGCCTCCTCCTGCTGGCCAAGAGTGATATTCCCACTAGTAATTGATGTTTCCGTGGACTCACCATATCCAGAAAGAAATACATTTATCAGGTAAGCATAAATTATGTTTTCCCCTTCAAGGGGAAGATCATATTCAGACCAGGTCTGGACTCCATAATTTCCATGGTTACTGGATGGAAAGGAGGCTTCCTACCACAGGATAAGAACAACAGACCTAAGAGACGACAGTCCTCAAATTTTTGTTCCTTTCGTTCAGACAAGTCCCAACGATCTCAATCCTCATCCAAGCCTGAGCAGCCCAAGAGTACTTGGAACCCGGCTCAGTCCTGGAAAAAGTCCAAACATACACAGAAGCCCGCCGATAACAAATCGGCATGAAGAGACGGTCCCCGATCTGGGATCGGATCGAGTAGGGGGCAGATTGTATCTTTTTTCAGATGCTTGGTTCCAGCATATATCAGGGATACCAGAAAGGATTCAAGTCCCATCCGCCCAGGGGCAGATTCCTTCTCTCCGTTTAGCTTAGCTACTGCTCCAAGAATATTTACGAAGATTCTGGGAGCTCTCCTAGCGGTTGCCAGAACAGGAAAGGTATCGCAGTAGCACCTTACTTGGACGATATCTTGGTACAGACACCATCTTTTCGTCTAGCAAGGGAGCACTTTAGAATTCCTTCTAAGTCTTCTTCGGTCACATGGATGGAAGATAAACTTGGAAAAGAGTTCTCTTACTCCAAATATCAGGGTGAATTTCCTGGGTACAGTTATAGACTCAGTATCCATGAAGATCTTTCTAACGGATCGGAGATGTTGCAAGCTAACATCAGCTTGCCTTGCCCTCCAGGCCTCCCTAAGTCCTTCGATGGCCCAGTGTATGGAGGTGATTGGCCTCATGTCTTGTTTGGACATCATTCTCAGATTCCATCTCAGACCTTTACAACTATGCATGCTGAGACAATGGAGTGGCGACTTTTCCGACCTGTCCCAACGGGTATTTCTGGACAGCCTGTCGAGAGATTCGCTCTTGGTGACTCTATCAAGATCACCTGTCCCAAGGCACGTGCTTCTTGAGACGTCCTGGGAGATTGACTATGGACGCAAGTCTATACGGCTGGGGAGCCGTTTGGGGTGCCAGGAAGGCACAGGGTCAGTGAACTTCGGGCAATCTTCAATGCGCTGAAGGCTTGGCCCCTTCTGGGTTCATCCCAGTTTATCATATTCCAATAGGACAATACAACTTCGGTAGCCTACATCAACCATCAGGGAGGAACGAGGAGTTCCTTAGCGATGAGACAGGCTTCTCAGATCCTGGAATGGGCGGAGACCCACAACTGTATGCTTTCAGCCATCCACATTCCGGGTGTTGACAACTGGGAAGCAGACTTCCTCAGCAGGCAATATTTTCACCCAGGGTAATGGTCTCTCCACCCTGAGGTATTTGCAGAGATATGGTCCAGATGGGGGATGCCGGAGATAGACCTTATGGCCTCCCGTCTAAATGCCAAACTACCCAGGTACGGGTCAAGATTGAGGTATCCTCAAGCAGAACTAATAGATGCTCTAGCGGTTCTCTGGAGGTTCAGACTCGTATATCTATTTCCTCCATTACCTCTTCTCCCCGATGTGGTGGCTCAGATCAAACAGGAGCAAGCATCGGTGATTCTAATTGCTCCATCCTGGTCGCAAAGGACTTGGTTTGTGGATCTGGTGGGGATGTTCTTAGAGGTTACCCTGTCGCATGGACCTGCTACTACAGGGTCCTTTCCTACATCAAAATCTAGATTTTCTGAGGCTGACTGCCTGGAGATTGAACGCTTAGTCTTAGCCAAGAGAGGTTTCTCTGAGAGTGTTATTGACAATTTGATTCAAACTCGTAAGCCAGTTACTCGACGCATCTACCATAAGGTGTAGCAGATTTATCTGCACTGATGTGAAGAGCGTGGTTTTTCTTGGCATAATGTTAAGGTTGCCAGAATTTTATCTTTTCTCCAGGATGGACTGGAGAAGGGTCTATCTGCCAGTTCCCTGAAGGGACAGATATCGTCCCTGTCGGTGTTGCTGCACAAGAGATTAGCTGAGCTTCCGGATGTGCAGTCCTTTAAGGCCCTGACTAGGATCAGGCTGGTGTTTAGAAGGGTGGCTCTGTCTTGGAGTCTCAAACTTGTCCTTTGTGTGTTGCAGCAGGCTCCGTTTGAGCCAATGCATAATGTTGACATTAAACTGTTATCCTGGAAGCTTCTGTTTCTGTTGGCTATTGCCTCTGCTCGCAGAGTCTGAGATTTCTGCTTTTGCAGTGTGACCCCCCTTACCTTGTTTTTCACGCAGATAAGTCGGTTTTACGTACTAAGTTTGGTTTATTATGTTTCTGTGTCAGCAATGGGGTCCTCTGTCAGGGTCCTTTGTACCCTGTGCCTGAAGGTCAGCTTGAATTTGTCTGGAAGTTGATTGAGGTTCTATATCCACCATTCGAACAATCCTTCATTGCAATCTTTGATCATTTTTTCTCTTTCGTCCACGTCCAGGGAGATTGACTTCTTGACTATGTTGCACACAGTGGACACAGGAACATTAAGATCTCTGGAGATGGACTTGTAACCTTGAGATTGTCCATGCCTTTCCACAATTTTTGTTCTCAAATCCTCAGACAATTCTTTGCTGCTCTTTCTCTTCTTCATGCTCAGTGTGGCACACAGAGACACACAACAGAAAGGTTGAGTCAAATTTTCACAATTTTAACTGGTTAGTGGTGTGATTTCTATATTGCCAGCACCTTTTAATTGATATAGGTGAGTTTAATTACAAATTGCAGAAGCATCATAAACTTGAAATGCAATTATTTCTTACAATTTTGAGAAGGTGCCAATAATTTTGTCCAGTCCATTTTTGGAGGTTTGCGTGGAATGTGTCAGATTTGCATTTTTTTTCTCCACTTTTTTGTGTCATACAAATACAAACAAAAGACCTAAACATATGAATGCCTAAACATTTGTAATTGCAACAATTTTCTGGGCGAAATGGTGCATTATCTGACAGAAATGCAGGGGTGCCAATGTTTTTTGCCATGACTTTGTGTATGTATGTATATGTGTGTGTATATATATATATATATATATATATATGTGTGCGTGTATATATATATATATATATATATATATATATATATACATAAAACATATTCTGCTGTTTGCAAAACATTGGAATGTAAAATATTTATAGTAAATACATAGCTAAAATCTTTATTACATTTAAATATTGCATATATGTTTTTTCATGTTTTTATCTACTTGACAGCAAAGGACTCCAATGCACTTATAAATGTCTTATGTGTGTACATATGTATTTGTGTTTTATGTCTGTAAATACATATATACAGATATACATCTATAATAATCTATAGCTTGTTATATGTACAGCAGGTGCAGAACCTGTGATGTAGACTGAGGGCAGATGCCATCTATATCATATAATCTATAGCTTGTTATATGTACAGCAGGTGCAGAACTTGTGATGTGGACTGAGGGCAGAAGCCATCTATATCATTATATAATATATAGCTTGTTATATGTACAGCAGGTGCAGGGCTTGTGATGTAGACTGAGGACAGAAGCCATCTAAATCATTATATAATCTATAGCTTGTTATATGTACAGCAGATGCAGGGATTGTGATGTGGACTGAAGGCAGAAGCCATCTATATCATTATATAATATATAGCTTGTTATATGTACAGCAGGTGCAGAACTTGTGATGTGGACTGAAGGCAGAAGCCATCTATATCATTATATAATCTATAGCTTGTTATATGTACAGCAGGTGCAGAACTGGTGATGTAGACTGAGGGCAGAAGCCATCTATATCATTATATAATCTATAGCTTGTTATATGTACAGCAGGTGCAGAACTTGTTATGTAGACTGAGGGAAGAAGCCATCTATATCATTATATAATCTATAGCTTGTTATATGTACAGCAGGTGCAGAACTTGTGATGTAGACTGAGGACAGAAGCCATCTATATCATTATATAATCTATAGCTTGTTATATGTACAGCAGATGCAGGGCTTGTGATGTGGACTGAAGGCAGAAGCCATCTATATCATTATATAATATATAGCTTGTTATATGTACAGCAGGTGCAGAACTTGTGATGTGGACTGAAGGCAGAAGCCATCTATATCATTATATAATCTATAGCTTGTTATATGTACAGCAGGTGCAGAACTGGTGATGTAGACTGAGGGCAGAAGCCATCTATATCATTATATAATCTATAGCTTGTTATATGTACAGCAGGTGCAGAACTGGTGATGTAGACTGAGGGCAGAAGCCAGCTATATCATTATATAATCTATAGCTTGTTATGTGTACAGCAGGTGCAGAACTTGTGATGTAGACTGAGGGAAGAAGCCATCTATATCATTATATAATCTATAGCTTGTTATATGTACAGCAGGGGTAGAGCTTGTGATGTAGACTGAGGGAAGAAGCCATCTATATCATTATATAATCTATAGCTTGTTATATGTACAGCAGGTGCAGAACTGGTGATGTAGACTGAGGGCAGAAGCCATTTATATCATTATATAATCTATAGCTTGTTATATGTACAGCAGGTGCAGAACTGGTGATGTAGACTGAGGGCAGATGCCATGTATATTATTATATAATCTATAGCTTGTTATGTGTACAGCAGGTGCAGAACTTGTGATGTAGACTGAGGGCAGATGCCATCTATATCATTATATAATCTATAGCTTGTTATATGTACAGCAGGGGGAGAACTTGTGAAGTAGACTAGCAGCAGATGCCATCTATATCATTATATAAGCTATAGCTTGTGTGTACATCAAGTGGAAAACTTGTGAAGTAGACTAGCAGCAGATGCCATCTATATCATTATATAAGCTATAGCTTGTGTGTACATCAGGTGGAAAACTTGTGAAGTAGACTAGCAGCAGATGCCATCTATATCATATAAGCTATAGCTTGTGTGTACATCAGGTGGAAAACTTGTGAAGTAGACTAGCAGCAGATGCCATCTATATCATTATATAAGATATAGCTTGTTATGTGTACAGGAGGTATAGAACTTGTGATGTAGACTGAGGGCAGATGTCATGTATTACATTATATAACCTATAGCTTGTTATATGTACAATATGTATGTTGAATTAAGGGACAGTTTCTTCAAAAATGTTCTCCCCTTAAATTTGTTCCCAATTATCCACTTTACCTTCTGGGATGTATTAAATTGTTTACAAGTATTTCCTTTACCCTTATATTGGCATTTGACATAGTTTGTTTAGCCTATGGTATCGCCAACTATTTTAAAAGTTTCTGGCCTCAGGTCCAAGCTATAGATAAGCTGGGTAAACACAGCCAGCAAAATAAATTACACTCCCAGTGGGGTATAGAAGAGATAAGGTAATAAAATGTTAGTGTTTAATCCATGACGTCATTTCACTTATTAGTGGAAATTCAACTCCTGGCCAGCTGGAGAAGGCAAAGAGCACCCAGCAAAACTTCCCTTACCCAAAATCCCCAGTCATTCAGCCGAATGAAAATGGAAAAATACGAAACACAAGGGTATAGAGATGCTTGAGGTTTACTCAAAAAAAACTGCTGAATATAATTTAAAAAGTGGGTGGGATCGTGGACCATAATCCCCAGTCATTCTCTTTGCCTCTGTAAAGGAGGATGTGCAAAGATGGTGTCTGAAGATATTTAATCCTTTTATGGGTACTTTTCCCTGCAAGCAAGGATTGGGGTTATGCTGTGTCCATATCAATCTGTTTAGTAAGAGTAATGGTGGCTTTTAGCAGTTTGAAGACGGCGAGGTAGTCTTTGCTTAACTTCTAACATTAATGCTACCCCGTTATAGAAAACCAGGGTTGGTTACTCTGTCTTTCTTGAGGCTTCAGGTCCCTGTCAGCGTCCAGATGAGGCTAACGCACCTTAATGTGCTGTGCCTGCTCCACAGCTGAAGACTCTGAAGGGTAAGTCCTTTAATGTTTTATTTATAGAAGAAGATCAAAAGGACTGAGATATTTTAGGGACCTAGTGGGACCTGTTGCTCTCATAAGGGGTTATTATAATTTTACTAATAATATCCTTGGTGCAGGATATTTGGTGGCTGTACAGTTAAAGGGATAGTAAACCCCAAAATTGTATTTTATGATTCAGATAGAACATACAATTTTAAACAACTTTCCAATTTACTTCTATTATCAAATTTGCTTCATCCTCTTGTTATTCTTTGCTGAAGGAACAGCATTGCACTACTGGCAGCTAGCTGAATACATCTAGTTATCCAATCACAAGAGACAAATGTGTGCAGGCACCAATTAGCAGCAGCTCCCACTAGTGTAAGATATGTGCATATTCTTTTTTAACAAGGGATACTAAGAGAACGAAGCACATTTGAAAGTAGAAGTGAATTAAAAAGTGTGTTAAAATGACATGATCTATCTGAATCATGCTAGTTTCATTTTGACTTTCCTATTTTTTTAATTGGTTCATATCAGTTTACAAGGAATACTGCCACTTCTAGGGCCGGTCTAGTAAGAGTAATGACCAGGCGTTAAGATGTGTGGGGACACTTGTCACAATTGTTTTTTAATTTCTCCCTTACTCTTCATTTCCCTGTTTGGTCCGTTTACACAGATTTTTGGATCATAGAGACAGTGTTTTTGTCCCTGAGTCCCTCATAAGGGTGTTATATTGCTAACTCATCATTAGTAATTTTTTCTAATAAAAAAAAAAAGAATTTTTTTATTAAGGGATTGAGTTTTTGCCGCTTTCAGTTCTCGCACTTGGAAGCTATTATGCAGCCTGTTAGTATACTCAGGCTTAGTGGCAGATATTCAGCCCTCTTACTGCGCAGGAAGCTCCTCCCTTGTGACCAACAGTGTTCATGTCAGGACATCGTGTCTCCAACTCCATAAATATCTGTAATTTAGACGATATCCAACTTGGTATGTTTGCAGATTGTTTTCCCTCCCTAAAGGCGCGACACGGCAGTTTGACCGTTTAATCTGTACTGACAGGGAGAGGTCGTGTTAGATTTGCCATTACCAGCTTTCTTCTACTGCAATAGTTCAGCGATTTATTTTCCTCCCTCTGCTTCGTGCGGTCTCAGCAATCTCACCGCTTGTATTTTCCAGTCTGATTTTGCTAGGGAGGAGAGGTCTCTGTCAGATTTGCCTATCGGCAAGTCTTTTTAGTGTGTTAGTGTTTTAAAGGACACTACTGAACTCTGACCGAGAAATGTGTGTTATATTTCTTTCTCCTTATATGGAGTATAAACCCGGTGATACTCTGATTTTTACTAAGGTATCCACCGGATGCAGATTAATTGGCATTGTTTATGCTCTTCCTTATAAACCTAAGTCAAGGAGGAATGAGAACTGAATCTTCAGTTACCGTTTAAGAAATGTTTCCTTCTGTGCACATATTCTTGGTTGTTACAATTATGCAGTATTATTTATGCAAGAAAGAGGGGACTTGATCATGGTGTTTTATAAGTTTTTTTATAATTATTCCTTATGTCTACACTTTTTTTCTGGATGTGTTCTCCTGAAAATTGTGTTTTTCTTAGTATTTTGCGCCATCTTGTGACAGTTTCATGTAACTATGTTCCCCTTCATTTTTTATACTATCTGCATAATCAAGACTGATATTGAATTTTTGTTTACAGTCGGGGCTGTAATTCTTTAAGCCTAGTAATGTATGTTATTGGGGATTATTAAATTGTTTAATCCTTTTCATTTCTACAATAGAGGTATACTTTGAATGTTGTTATAAGCCTTATGTCTTCTTATATACTCTTTCTCGACAGTGCATATAAATCTTGAGGGATTATTTCATTTTCATGATTATCCCTATTTTTCTGCATATATTAATCTCTTTCTTTGAGGTGATTTAATTATCTGTCCTGTATTCTATGTTATCTATAGAATTTCTTTATTTTTATCTCTCTCAATGTGGAGGTTTGAGTTTGTTAGTTTTTTGCTGACACTAATGCATTTTCTATAATGTCTCGCATGTGAGGTGCTCTCTACATAGGTAGGGAGTCGCATGTGACTTTATTGCCATACTGTCCAATGTAGCCTAGCATTAACTTGTGACTTTTCATCTAGGGATGTACTTGGGATTGGAGGCTGCCTGGGAATACCAGGTGCTATTGACTGGGTTTGATTCTAGCTGCTGGCACTGTATATCCCTTATTGTGATTTCTAACTCTATTTTATATATATTTTTATTGAGTAATGTCTCTGACATTAAATTCTGTGCCCATTTTAAATATAGGTATTGTATATTTTTTGTGTCTTGAGCCTGAACAATTTCTCTGATCCCTTGCTCAAGAGATTTTTATTGCTTTTCCCTGGTGCTGGTGCACCGTCTCTTTTGTCTCGACTCTTTGTCTGATCTTCCTTTCGGTGGAGACTACAAAAGAGGAGATCCTTGATAGGATCAGGATCTTAATGCTGGTGTATCCTTTATCTTTGATGCCAGAATGCAAGTAGTTTGCTTGGGGGGAAAGGCGTCTAACTTTGCCTTCCTATCTCTTGGAACTAGAGTCTGCTGTGCAACTTCCAAGTATAGGTTTCTGTATCTTCCCTTTAAGGGCAGAACTTTATTTGGACTGTGTCTGGATGTTTTTATTTTCTCAGTCTCTGGTGAAATGGAGCTTTCCTGCTTCAGGATAGTAGTCTTTGGGGTTTCCAAACTTCTAAAGCCTGAGAAAGCCAAGACCTCATGGAGGTTTATCCTGACTGAGATAGTTCTTCCGTAGCTTGGTGGTTAGCGTCCCTGCTTTGCATGCAGGAGGTTATGGGATTGAGTCCTCCTGGAAGGTTGTTTTTTAAAAAAAAAAAAAATCCACAAAACAGACTTTGCTGGGATGAAACCCTACCTAAGCTTATGATATGGTGTAAAGGTAGTCTGCCTAACAGCAGGCTTAAAGTATAAAGTGAGTCATTTGTGAACCTCATTTGTAATAGAGGGATAAGCAATCCAGGAAGCCTTCCGCTGAGGTCTAATTAGCATGAAGGGTCCGCACCATATCTACTTATGAATCTGGTTTGGATTTGCGATGTTCCCGGAGCCTTGAGCTGTGGTTTTTCATCCTTCTATAGGGAGACTGTCCGTTCTTTCTCCCTTTAGTTCTGGTGGGTCAGTTGCCGTTTTGTACAATTGTTTCCATTTGGTAGCCCTTCCTTAGGACTAGACTGTCCCTCAAAGCTTTATGAAGGTTCTAGAGGGCTCTGCTGACAGTGTCCACTTTTCAAGGAATTGTGGTGGTTCCGTACCTGGACTATATTTTGGTTCAGGTACCATCTTTTTATTTAGCAAGAGCCTATAGAGATTCTCTGTTGTCGATTCTTCGCTTTACGGGTGGAGGATGACTCTGGACAAGTGTTCCTTGATGCCATATTCCAGGGGATGTCTATTGGGGACAATCTGGATTCTATCTTTTCAAGATTTCCTTGACAGTGGTCAGAATCTCCAGATTTCTTGCTTCCAGTTTTT
The DNA here is from genome assembly GCF_027579735.1 of Bombina bombina. Lineage (NCBI taxonomy): Eukaryota > Metazoa > Chordata > Amphibia > Anura > Bombinatoridae > Bombina > Bombina bombina. The sequence continues at coordinate 234,899,857 of NC_069507.1, read as the reverse complement.
TCTCTCCCATTTCTGTCCGTCCATTAATTAAATGTGTTCAGACGTAAATGGTATCTTGGAGACTCCTTCCTCGGATGTTAACCCGTATCGTACGGGAGCAGGCTTCGGGGGCCTTTGCTAGCGCAGTAGGTGGTGCGTCAGTCTTATGGTCTGATTTTTGTTTAGTTCTCATGCTTAGCCTTTGAGAACTGGTATAGATGTTGTTTTGTTCGTGGTTCTTGTCTATAAGGAAGGACCTTATACTTCTGGGATTTTTTCTTCATCCAAGCCTAGCTTCTCTGGAGCTGACTGCTTGAAGATTGAACGTCTAGTCTTGGCTAGGCATGGTTTTTCTCAGAAGGTCCTTGATTCCAGGATTCAGGCTCGTAAACCTGTTTCTTGCAAAATTGAGCTTAAGGTATGGCGTAAATACCTTTTATTGGTGTGAATTGAAAGGTTTTCTTTTGGAGTAGAGTGAAGATTACCCAAATTAGTTTTTTTTTTTCAGGGTGACCTGGAGAAAGGTTTATCAGTCACCTCTCTGAAGGGTCAGATTTATGCACTGTCTTTTCTTTTGCAATAACGTCTGGCAGATCTGCCAGATGTTCAATCTTTTGTGCAGGCCTTGGTCAGAGTCCGGTCTGTGTTTCAATCTGTTGCTCCCTCTTGTAGCCTTACTCTTGTTCTTGAAGTTCTGCTACTGGCTCTGTTCGAGCTTATGCATTTAGTAGCTATTAAGTTGTTTTGTGGAGTAAATACCTGGAGGGTTTTTGTTTCTCTTTATTATTTCTTCTGCTCGCAGAGTATCTGAACTTTCAGCTCTGCCGTGCGATTCCCCTTTCCTTATTTCTTTCATGTAATTAGCAAGAGTCCATGAGCTAGTGACGTATGGGATATACATTCCTACCAGGAGGGGCAAAGTTTCCCAAACCTCAAAATGCCTATAAATACACCCCTCACCACACCCACAATTCAGTTTTACAAACGTTGCCTCCGATGGAGGTGGTGAAGTAAGTTTGTGCTAGATTCTACGTTGATATGCGCTCCGCAGCAAGTTGGAGCCCGGTTTTCCTCTCAGCGTGCAGTGAATGTCAGAGGGATGTGAGGAGAGTATTGCCTATTTGAATGCAGTGATCTCCTTCTACGGGGTCTATTTCATAGGTTCTCTGTTATCGGTCGTAGAGATTCATCTCTTACCTCCCTTTTCAGATCGACGATATACTCTTATATATACCATTACCTCTGCTGATTCTCGTTTCAGTACTGGTTTGGCTTTCTACAAACATGTAGATGAGTGTCCTGGGGTAAGTAAATCTTATTTTCTGTGACACTCTAAGCTATGGTTGGGCACTTTGTTTATAAAGTTCTAAATATATGTATTCAAACATTTATTTGCCTTGACTCAGAATGTTCAACTTTCCTTATTTTCAGACAGTCAGTTTCATATTTGGGATAATGCATTTGATTTAATCATTTTTTCTTACCTTCAAAAATTTGACTCTTCCCTGTGGGCTGTTAGGCTCGCGGGGGCTGAAAATGCTTCATTTTATTGCGTCATTCTTGGCGCGGACTTTTTTGGCGCAAAAAATTTGTTTCCGTTTCCGGCGTCATACGTGTCGCCGGAAGTTGCGTCATTTTTTTGACGTTATTTTGCGCCAAAAATGTCGGCGTTCCGGATGTGGCGTCATTTTGGCGCCAAAAAGCATTTAGGCGCCAAATAATGTGGGCGTCTTATTGGCGCGAAAAATTTGGGCATCGCTTTTGTCTCCACATTATTTAAAGGGACACTGAACCCAATTTTTTTCTTTTGTAATTCAGATAGAGCATGCAATTTTAAGCAACTTTCTAATTTACTCCTATTATCAATTTTTCTTCTTTCTCTTGCTATCATTATTTGAAAAAGAAGGCATCTAAGTTTTTTTTTGGTTTCAGTACTCTGGACAGCACTTTTTTATTGGTGGATGAATTTATCCACCAATCAGCAAGGACAACCCAGGTTGTTCACCAAAAATGGGCCGGCATCTAAACTTACATTCTTGATTTTCAAATAAAGATACCAAGAGAATGAAGAAAATTTGATAATAGGAGTAAATTAGAAAGTTGCTTACAATTTCATGCTCAATCTGAATCACAAAAGAAAAATTTTGGGTACAGTGTCCCTTTAAGTCTCATTTTTCTTTGCTTCTGGTTGCTAGAAGATTGTTCTTTGGCATTTTTTCCCATTCCTGAAACTGTCATTTAAGGAATTTGATCAATTTTGCTTTATATATATGTTGTTTTTTCTCTTACATATTGCAAGATGTCTCACGTTGCATCTGAGTCAGAAGATACTACAGGAAAATCGCTGTCTAGTGCTGGATCTACCAAAGCTAAGTGTATCTGCTGTAAACTTTTGGTAGCTATTCCTCCAGCTGTTGTTTGTATTGATTGTCATGACAAACTTGTTAAAGCAGATAATATTTCCTTTAGTAAAGTACCATTGCCTGTTGCAGTTCCTTCAACATCTAAGGTGCAGAATGTTCCTGATAATATAAGAGATTTTGTTTCTGAATCCATAAAGAAGGCTATGTCTGTTATTTCTCCTTCTAGTAAACGTAAAAAATCTTTTAAAACTTCTCTCCCTACAGATGAATTTTTAAATGAACATCATCATTCTGATTCTGATGACTCTTCTGGTTCAGAGGATTCTGTCTCAGAGGTTGATGCTGATAAATCTTCATATTTATTTAAAATGGAATTTATTCGTTTAAGGACCCTTTAGATAGGAAAATTGAATCCTTTCTAAGAAAAGCTTATCTGTGTTCAGGTAATCTTCTTAGACCTGCTATATCTTTGGCTGATGTTGCTGCAGCTTCAACTTTCTGGTTGGAAACTTTAGCGCAACAAGTAACACATCATGATTTTCATGATATTATTATTCTTCTACAGCATGCTAATAATTTTATCTGTGATGCCATTTTTGATATTATCAGAGTTGATGTCAGGTTTATGTCTCTAGCTATTTTAGCTAGAAGAGCTTTATGGCTTAAAACTTGGAATGCTGATATGGCTTCTAAATCAACTTTACTTTCCATTTCTTTCCAGGGTAACAAATTATTTGGTTCTCAGTTGGATTCCATTATTTCAACTGTTACTGGTGGGAAAGGAACTTTTTTACCACAGGATAAAAAATCTAAAGGTAAAAGCAGGGCTAATAATCGTTTTCGTTCCTTTCGTTTCAACAAAGAACAAAAGCCTGATCCTTCATCCTCAGGAGCAGTTTCAGTTTGGAAACCATCTCCAGTCTGGAATAAATCCAAGCCAGCTAGAAAGGCAAAGCCTGCTTCTAAGTCCACATGAAGGTGCGGCCCTCATTCCAGCTCAGCTGGTAGGGGGCAGGTTACGTTTTTTCAAGGAAATTTGGATCAATTCTGTTCACAATCTTTGGATTCAGAGCATTGTTTCAGAAGGGTACAGAATTGGTTTCAAGATGAGACCTCCTGCAAAGAGATTTTTTCTTTCCCGTGTCCCAGTAAATCCAGTAAAAGCTCAAGCATTTCTGAAATGTGTTTCAGATCTAGAGTTGACTGGAGTAATTATGCCAGTTCCAGTTCCGGAACAGGGGATGGGGTTTTATTCAAATCTCTTCATTGTACCAAAGGAGAATTCCTTCAGACCAGTTCTGGATCTAAAAATATTGAATCGTTATGTAAGAATACCAACGTTCAAGATGGTAACTGTAAGGACTATCTTGCCTTTTGTTCAGCAAGGGAATTATATATCCACAATAGATTTACAGGATGCATATCTGCATATTCCGATTCATCCAGATCATTATCAGTTCCTGAGATTCTCTTTTCTGGACAAACATTACCAGTTTGTGGCTCTGCCGTTTGGCCTAGCTACAGCTCCAAGAATTTTTACAAAGGTTCTCGGTGCCCTTCTGTCTGTAATCAGAGAACAGGGTATTGTGGTATTTCCTTATTTGGACGATATCTTGGTACTTGCTCAGTCTTTACATTTAGCAGAATCTCATACGAATCGACTTGTGTTGTTTCTTCAAGATCATGGTTGGAGGATCAATTTACCAAAAAGTTCTTTGATTCCTCAGACAAGGGTAACCTTTCTGGGTTTCCAGATGGATTCAGTGTCCATGACTCTGTCTTTAACAGACAAGAGACGTCTAAAATTGATTGCAGCTTGTCGAAACCTTCAGTCACAATCATTCCCTTCGGTAGCCTTATGCATGGAAATTCTAGGTCTTATGACTGCTGCATCGGACGCGATCCCCTTTGCTCGTTTTCACATGCGACCTCTTCAGCTCTGTATGCTGAAGCAATGGTGCAAGGATTACACGAAGATATCTCAATTAATATCTTTAAAACCGATTGTTCGACACTCTCTAACATGGTGGACAGATCACCATCGTTTAATTCAGGGGGCTTCTTTTGTGCTTCCGACCTGGACTGTAATTTCAACAGATGCAAGTCTCACAGGTTGGGGAGCTGTGTGGGGATCTCTGACGGCACAAGGAGTTTGGGAATCTCAGGAGGTGAGATTACCGATCAATATTTTGGAACTCCGTGCAATTTTCAGAGCTCTTCAGTTTTGGCCTCTTCTGAAGAGAGAATCGTTCATTTGTTTTCAGACAGACAATGTCACAACTGTGGCATACATCAATCATCAAGGAGGGACTCACAGTCCTCTGGCTATGAAAGGAGTATCTCTAATTTTGGTTTGGGCGGAATCCAGCTCCTGTCAAATCTCTGCGGTTCATATCCCAGGTATAGACAATTGGGAAGCGGATTATCTCAGTCGCCAAACGTTGCATCCGGGCGAATGGTCTCTTCACCCAGAGATATTTCTTCAGATTGTTCAAATGTGGGAACTTCCAGAAATAGATCTGATGGCGTCCCATCTAAACAAGAAACTTCCCAGGTATCTGTCCAGATCCCGGGATCCTCAGGCGGAGGCAGTGGATGCATTATCACTTCCTTGGAAGTATCATCCTGCCTATATCTTTCCGCCTCTAGTTCTTCTTCCAAGAGTAATCTCCAAGATTCTGAAGGAATGCTCGTTTGTTCTGCTGGTAGCTCCGGCATGGCCTCACAGGTTTTGGTATGCGGATCTTGTCCGGATGGCCTCTTGCCAACCGTGGACTCTTCCGTTAAGACCAGACCTTCTGTCACAAGGTCCTTTTTTCCATCAGGATCTGAAATCCTTAAATTTAAAGGTATGGAGATTGAACGCTTGATTCTTGGTCAAAGAGGTTTCTCTGACTCTGTGATTAATACTATGTTACAGGCTCGTAAATCTGTATCTCGAGAGATATATTATAGAGTCTGGAAGACTTATATTTCTTGGTGTCTTTCTCATCTTTTTTCTTGGCATTCCTTTAGAATACCGAGAATTTTACAGTTTCTTCAGGATGGTTTAGATAAGGGTTTGTCCGCAAGTTCTTTGAAAGGACAAATCTCTGCTCTTTCTGTTCTTTTTCACAGAAAGATTGCTATTCTTCCTGATATTCATTGTTTTGTACAAGCTTTGGTTCGTATAAAACCTGTTATTAAGTCAATTTCTCCTCCTTGGAGTTTGAATTTGGTTCTGGGAGCTCTTCAAGCTCCTCCGTTTGAACCTATGCATTCATTGGACATTAAATTACTTTCTTGGAAAGTTTTGTTCCTTTTGGCCATCTCTTCTGCCAGAAGAGTTTCTGAATTATCTGCTCTTTCTTGTGAGTCTCCTTTTCTGATTTTTCATCAGGATAAGGCGGTGTTGCGAACTTCTTTTGAATTTTTACCTAAAGTTGTGAATTCCAACAACATTAGTAGAGAAATTGTGGTTCCTTCATTATGTCCTAATCCTAAGAATTCTAAGGAGAAATCGTTGCATTCTTTGGATGTTGTTAGAGCTTTGAAATATTATGTTGAAGCTACGAAATCTTTCCGTAAGACTTCTAGTTTATTTGTTATCTTTTCCGGTTCTAGAAAAGGCCAGAAAGCTTCTGCCATTTCTTTGGCATCTTGGTTGAAATCTTTAATTCATCTTGCCTATGTTGAGTCGGGTAAAACTCCGCCTCAAAGAATTACAGCTCATTCTACTAGGTCAGTTTCTACTTCCTGGGCGTTTAGGAATGAAGCTTCGGTTGACCAGATTTGCAAAGCAGCAACTTGGTCCTCTTTGCATACTTTTACTAAATTCTACCATTTTGATGTATTTTCTTCTTCTGAAGCAGTTTTTGGTAGAAAAGTACTTCAGGCAGCGGTTTCAGTTTGAATCTTCTGCTTATGTTTTTCGTTAAACTTTATTTTTGGGTGTGGATTATTTTCAGCAGGAATTGGCTGTCTTTATTTTATCCCTCCCTCTCTAGTGACTCTTGTGTGGAAAGATCCACATCTTGGGTAGTCATTATCCCATACGTCACTAGCTCATGGACTCTTGCTAATTACATGAAAGAAAACATAATTTATGTAAGAACTTACCTGATAAATTCATTTCTTTCATATTAGCAAGAGTCCATGAGGCCCGCCCTTTTTTTGTGGTGGTTATGATTTTTGTATAAAGCACAATTATTCCAATTCCTTATTTTATATGCTTTCGCACTTTTTTATCACCCCACTTCTTGGCTATTCGTTAAACTGAATTGTGGGTGTGGTGAGGGGTGTATTTATAGGCATTTTGAGGTTTGGGAAACTTTTCCCCTCCTGGTAGGAATGTATATCCCATACGTCACTAGCTCATGGACTCTTGCTAATATGAAAGAAATGAATTTATCAGGTAAGTTCTTACATAAATTATGTTTTTTCATGTGGATAAGGCGGTCCTTCATACTAAGCTGGGTTTTTCGTCCTAAACTAGCGTCAGATCTCAATATTAATCAGGAAATAGTTGTTCCTTCTTTTTGTCCCAATCCTTCTTCCAAGAAGGAACGTCTTTTGCATAACCTGGATGTTGTGCGTGCTCTAAAATTTTACCTTCAGGTAACTAAAAGATTTGAGTCCATCTTCTGCCCTGTTCGTTGTTTTCTCCAGGAAGCATAAGGGTCAGAAACTCCACTTCTACTACCCTTTCTCTCTGGTTGAGAAGTGTAATCTGTTTAGTTTGAGACAGCTGGACAGCAGCCTCTTGAGAGAATTACGGCTCATTCCACTAGGGCTGTCTCCTCATCTTGGGCTTTCAAATATGAAGCTTCTGTGTAACAGATTTGCAAGGCGGCAACATGGTCCCCTCTGCATACTTTTTCCAAATGCTGCAAATTTTATTATTTTGCCTCGGCTGAGGCCTCTTTTTGGAGAACGCTTCTTCATGCGGTGGTGCCTTCTGTTTATGTCCTCCTGCCTTGTTCTCCCTCCCTTTTCATTCCGTGTCCTCTAGCTTGGGTATTGGTTCCCACTAGTTATTGGAATGCCATTGTGGACTCTATGCCATAGGAAAGAAAACAAAATTTATGCTTACCTGATAAATTTATTTCTTTCCGGGCATGGAGAGTCCACGATCCCACCCTTTTTTTAAAATTATATTCGGCAGGTTTTTTTTTTTTTGAGTAAACCTCAGGCACCTCTATACCCTTTTGTTTCTTTTTTCCATTTTCCTTCGGCTGAATGACTGGGGATTATTTAAGGGAAGTTACACTTAATAGTTTTACTGGGGTGCTCTTTGCCTCCTCTTGCTGGCCAGGAGTTGAATTCCCACTAGTAATTGGAATGATGTTGTGTACTTTCCATGCCCAGAAAGAAAGAAATTTATCAGGTAAGCATACATTTTGTTTTTCCATTGTTCTCTCCAAGTATTGATCTTTGGTTTATGGATAGATATAAAGAATCAAGTGATGTACATAATATGATAAAGTAATGAGATCTGATTATACTTACAACCTCATTTTGTTGTGGCTTCAGAACACAAAACCAGCTTATGCATATTCACAAATAAACCTTAAAAAAAGCAAATCTCATACATTTTATACTCTGCTGCTCGTTAAAAAAAAAAAGTAATGGGAAACACATTAAGGGAAAAACATTTTTACAGTATACTGTCCCTTTAGGGCAGATACTATATACTATAAAACATTAAATAAGCTATATCTTATGTGTACAGCATTTGTGATGTAGATTGAGGGCAGATGATATCTATATCATTATATAATCTATAGCTTGTTATATGTACAGCAGGTGCAGAAGCCATCTATATCATTATATAATCTATAGCTTGTTATATGTACAGCAGGTGCAGAACTTGTGATGTAGACTGAGGGCAGATGCCATCTATATCATTATATAATCTATAGCTTGTTATATGTACAGCAGGTGCAGGGCTTGTGATGTAGACTGAGGACAGAAGCCATCTATATCATTATATAATCTATAGCTTGTTATATGTACAGCAGGTGCAGAACTTGTGATGTAGACTGAGGGCAGATGCCATCTATATCATTATATAATCTATAGCTTGTTATGTGTACAGCAGGTGCAGAACTTGTGATGTAGACTGAGGGCAGATGCCATCTATATCATTATATAATCTATAGCTTGTTATATGTACAGCAGGTGCAGGGCTTGTGATGTAGACTGAGGGCAGATGCCATCTATATCATTATATAATCTATAGCTTGTTATATGTACAGCAGGTGCAGGGCTTGTGATGTAGACTGAGGGCAGAAGCCATCTATATCATTATATAATCTATAGCTCGTTATATGTACAGCAGGTGCAGGGCTTGTGATGTAGAATGAGGGCAGAAGACATCTATATCATTATATAATCTATAGCTTGTTATATGTACAGCCGGTGCAGAACTGGTGATGTAGACTGAGGGCAGAAGCCATCTATATCATTATATAATCTATAGCTTGTTATATGTACAGCCGGTGCAGAACTGGTGATGTAGACTGAGGGCAGAAGCCATCTATATAATTATATAATCTATAGCTTGTTGTATGTACAGCAGGGGTAGAACTGGTGATGTAGACTGAGGGCAGAAGCCATCTATATCATTATATAATCTATAGCTTGTTATATGTACAGCCGGTGCAGAACTTGTGATGTAGACTGAGGGCAGAAGACATCTATATCATTATATAATCTATAGCTTGTTATATGTACAGCAGGTGCAGAACAGGTGATGTAGACTGAGGGCAGAAGCCATCTATATCATTATATAATCTATAGCTTGTTATATGTACAGCAGGTGCAGAACTTGTGATGTAGACTGAGGACAGAAGCCATCTATATCATTATATAATCTATAGCTTGTTATATGTACAGCAGGTGCAGAACTTGTGATGTGGACTGAGGACAGATGCCATCTATATCATTATATAATCTATAGCTTGTTATATGTACAGCAGGTGCAGGGCTTGTGATGTAGACTGAGGGCAGAAGCCATCTATATCATTATATAATCTATGCTTGGTATATGTACAGCAGGGATAGAACTGGTGATGTAGACTGAGGGCAGAAGCCATCTATAAAATTACATAATCTATAGCTTGTTATATGTACAGCAGGTGCAGAACTTGTGATGTGGACTGAGGGCAGAAGACATCTATATCATTATATAACCTATAGCTTGTTATATGTACAGCAGGTGCAGGGCTTGTGATGTAGACTGAGGACAGAAGCCATCTATATCATTATATAATCTATAGCTTGTTGTTATATGTACAGCAGGTGCAGAACTTGTGATGTAGACTGAGGACAGAAGCCATCTATATCATTATATAATCTATAGCTTGTTATATGTACAGCAGGTGCAGGGCTTGTGATGTAGACTGAGGGCAGAAGCCATCTATATCATTATATAATCTATAGCTTGTTATATGTACAGCAGGTGCAGGGCTTGTGATGTAGAATGAGGGCAGAAGACATCTATATCATTATATAATCTATAGCTTGTTATATGTACAGCCGGTGCAGAACTGGTGATGTAGACTGAGGGCATAAGCCATCTATATCATTATATAATATATAGCTTGTTATATGTACAGCCGGTGCAGAACTTGTGATGTAGACTGAGGGCAGAAGACATCTATATCATTATATAATCTATAGCTTGTTATATGTACAGCAGGTGCAGAACAGGTGATGTAGACTGAGGGCAGAAGCCATCTATATCATTATATAATCTATAGCTTGTTATATGTACAGCAGGTGCAGAACTTGTGATGTAGACTGAGGACAGAAGCCATCTATATCATTATATAATCTATAGCTTGTTATATGTACAGCAGGTGCAGAACTTGTGATGTGGACTGAGGACAGATGTCATCTATATCATTATATAATCTATAGCTTGTTATATGTACAGCAGGTGCAGGGCTTGTGATGTAGACTGAGGGCAGAAGCCATCTATATCATTATATAATCTATAGCTTGGTATATGTACAGCAGGGATAGAACTGGTGATGTAGACTGAGGGCAGAAGCCATCTATAAAATTATATAATCTATAGCTTGTTATATGTACAGCAGGTGCAGAACTGGTGATGTAGACTGAGGGAAGAAGCCATCTATATCATTATATAATCTATAGCTTGTTATATGTACAGCAGGTGCAGAACTGGTGATGTAGACTGAGGGCAGAAGCCATCTATATCATTATATAATCTATAGCTTGTTATATGTACAGCAGGTGCTGGGCTTGTGATGTAGACTGAGGGCAGAAGCCATCTATATCATTATATAATCTATAGCTTGGTATATGTACAGCAGGTGCTGGGCTTGTGATGTAGACTGAGGGCAGAAGCCATCTATATCATTATATAATCTATAGCTTGGTATATGTGCAGCAGGTGCTGGGCTTGTGATGTAGACTGAGGGCAGAAGCCATCTATATCATTATATAATCTATAGCTTGTTATATGTACAGCAGGTGCAGAACATGTGATGTAGACTGAGGGAAGAAGCCATCTATATCATTATATAATCTATAGCTTGGTATATGTACAGCAGGTGCTGGGCTTGTGATGTAGACTGAGGGCAGAAGCCATCTATATCATTATATAATCTATAGCTTGTTATATGTACAGCAGGTGCAGGGCTTGTGATGTAGACTGAGGGCAGAAGCCATCTATATCATTATATAATCTATAGCTTGGTATATGTACAGCAGGGATAGAACTGGTGATGTAGACTGAGGGCAGAAGCCATCTATAAAATTATATCTATAGCTTGTTATATGTACAGCAGGTGCAGAACTTGTGATGTAGACTGAGGACAGAAGCCATCTATATAATTATATAATCTATAGCTTGTTATATGTACAACAGGTGCAGAAGCCATCTATATCATTATATAATCTATAGCTTGTTATATGTACAGCAGAAGTAGAACTGGTGATGTAGACTGAGGGAAGAAGCCATCTATAAAATTATATAGGCTATAGCTTGTTGAAAACTGAAAAACAAGCAAAGAGAAGCGCAACCACGACTCAAGGTACAACGTCTTAAATCATTTATTGAGCACACAATCATATGCACTTACTAGAAGTTCAATAGCTTGTTGACTATAACTTTATATACATTGAGAATACCAAACAACAATTAGAAGTTGGTCTGGACAGCAAAGTACATGTTAAATGTTTGGGGGTGAGACAAAAAAAAAATTAAGGGGGTTAGCACTCCCCAGCACCCCTAAAGCAGCCACTGATCATACACTATAATGCCACCAAGTGGGTAACATAATTAATCACATAATAATAATCAAAATAATTAGATGTAATGAACACATAATTAAAGTTACTCTTGGGAGCCCCAAACATTGCTGCTTCTAAGCAGAACATTGCCAGAGAGTCAGAAGCAGTAAATGTGCATCTTTAGCACATGGAGGCAGTGTTTGCAACAGTGTATAACATTGCTGCCATAAAATGCTGAAGACACGTGCAAACTCCTGAGCGCCTTTAAGCCTACCCAGGTATATCCTTTAAAGGAAAACGAAAGAACAATGCTTATAACAGAAATAAAATGGAAAGTTGTTTTTTAATTAATAAATTGAAATCTCTATCTAATCCATGACAGTTTACTTTTCTCATATATGGCAACATCTCTCCATTAAAGGAACTTTATAAATATTTTGTCCCACACTAGAGAGGTTAACAAACAAAGCAAGGGCTTCAACATACATCCATTTACCTAAACCAACTACTGATCTGTAGCGTTGACAAAACACAAACCCAGGTTACAGAATGTGCTTTCTGCCCTCGCTATGGAGTGTTGGGCAAGTACAGCAAGAGCTGTTTTAAAGGGACACTGAACCCAATTTTTTTCTTTCGTGATTTCCTTTTCTACATAGAGATGCTCAGGTGATATTTTCCTGTCAGCTTTTTACAGTTATACTGCATCAGTTTCAAGTGATTTAGCATATGAGTATTATGTCCCTTTAAAGGGACACTGAACCCAAATTTTTTTCTTTCATGATTCAGATAGAGCATGCAATTTTAAGCAAATTTATAATTTACTCCTATTATCAAATTTTCTTCATTCTCTTGGTATCTTTATTGAAAAGCAAGAATGTAAGTTTTGATGCCGGCCCATTTTTTTTGGTGAACAACCTGGGTTTTTCATGCTGATTGGTGGATAAATTCACCCACCAACAAACAAGTGCTGCCCAGGATACTAAACCAAAAATTGTCTGGCTCTTTAGCTTAGATGCCTTTTTTTTTTTTTTTTTTTTTTTCATTTAAAGGTAGTAAGAGAATGAAGAAAATGTCATAATAGGAGTAAATTAGAAAGTTGCTTAAAATTGCATGCTCTATCTGAATCATGAAAGAAAAAAATTTGGGTTCAGTGTCCCTTTAAAGGGACATAATACTCATATGCTAAATCACTTGAAACTGATGCAGTATAACTGTAAAAAGCTGACAGGAAAATATCACCTGAGCATCTCTATGTAGAAAAGGAAGATATTTTACCTCACAATTTCCTCAGCTCAGCAGAGTAAGTTCTGTGTAAAAAGTTATACTCGGCTGCAGCCCAGCTGCAGGTAAAAAAAAATGAAGAAATGAACAGTAGCCAATCAGCATCAGCAGTGCTGAGGTCATGAACTCTTTTACTGTGATCTCATGAGATTTCATTGTAAACTTCCTTACACTGAATAGGGAAATAACATGAGTGCACGAGGCTCAACCCTTCGGCTGTCCCGGGACAGACATACTGATATGCTGCTTAGAAGTCCTTTACAATGGGATGTGGCTACTGAGAAACTTTTGATGTAAAATATCTTTCTTTTTTACATAGAGATGTTCAGGTGATATTTTCTAGTCGGCTTTTTACAGCTATACTGCATCACTTTCAAGTGTTTAAACATTTGGGTATTATGGCCCTTTAATGAGTCTTTAGTAAGAGGCAGATTTATCTTCTATTAGGGGTTTAATGCAGGGTAAATGAATGTGGCCAGCAATATGCATCTGAATTAAATATCAGTAGGGCTGCACAATGGTACTTCTGTACTCGTAGGCTGGAATGAACATTCTGTTTTACACCTAGTAAATATATACACCAGGGGTGCCTTTATAGTGACACAGGGTTTTGTGAAGTTTGCCACTTGCTGAGCATACAATCTGTGCTTGTATACGAACTGATCTTCACTTACTAACAAAGTAACATGACTTTTTCTATATAAATAAAACGGCTGTAGGAGCAGAAAATACTCAGGAAAAACACAATTTTACATTTAACTTGAGCCCATAATGTAGTCTGTGCATAAATTGTCAGCATGTCACTACATTCAAATACAATGTCTGGTCAGAGAACTAGTGATGGAATACATCATGTCAGTAAAGTATCCATTTGTATCATATAATCCACTGCTGACTTTCTGAGCAGGTGCAGTATTTGTGGATGCATGGGGCATGCACAGCATATGTGTATACCCTGCTTAAAAGGGACAGTCTACTTGAAATTTGTTATTGTTTAAAAAGATAGATAATCCCTTTATTACACTTTCCCCAGTTTTCCATAACCAACACAGTTTTATTAATATACTTTTAACCTGTGTGATTATCTTGTAGCTAAGCCTCTGTAGACTGCCCCCTTATCTCAGTTCTTTTGACAGACTTGCATTTTAATCAATCAGTGCTGACTTATAAATAACACCACAGGAGTGAGCACAATGTTACCCATATGACTCACGCGAACTAGCAGTCTCTAACTGCAAACAAATGTCAAAATGCACTGAGATAAGAGGCGACCTTCACAGGCTTAGAAATCTGTTTGAGCCTACCTAGGGTTAGCTTTCGAAAAAGAATACCAAGAGAAGAAAGCAAATTTGATGATAAAAGCAAATTGCAAAGTTATTTAAAATTGTATGACCTATCTGAATCGTGAAAGTTTAATTTTGACCTCTCTGTCTCTTTAACTGGACTATAAGCATTTCTTCTAATACAACTTTATTGCAAGAATGCTTACATTTAAAACCAAAAGTGGTTCATTATTTCTTACTATGGATAAATTCTGAAAACTGTTAGTGCAGTCAGGTAATGGTAAAAATGCCAGGGTAGCGGCAATGATTAACCCCTTTGTTTTGCAATGTGTTGATGCCTTCTTTAGAATCCAATGCCTTACAAGATGTGAATAGTTATGTAAATTACATGATTATTTAATAGACTTCTGTTTCATGTATATACTTAGACCATTCATTGCCTATTGCTATCTATTTTTTGGATTGTAAAATGTGTATTGCAGGACCTGATCATCTCACTTCTGCCTCTAAACAGTAATTTTACAAGAAAGTTTGTTAACTTATGTAAAAAAAAAAAGGGTGTTTTATTTTCCTATTTTTTCCCTTAATTCTGATTTGACAAAAATATCTTGTTGCAATGTTATCACTAATTTAGTGGCCTAAAATGAAATTATAGGCAGTTATTGTTTATTTGAGTTTAAATAAAGTTGTCTTGTTTTGTACAAATGGTCACCAACACAAAAACAATAGTAACACGTTTATCATTGTTTTAGTTACCTGCATCATTTGTGCGCTGTTTGTTTTCAAATGTTAGTTTATAATATATTCTTGTTTTTTTTCTTGAAATTATTTTTTTGTTGTTTGCTTTTCACTGAGCAAAATAAATGTAAGTCTTCAATTCTATTATTATAGAGTAATATGCCATGGATAGAGAGAGCTATCCAAATGAATTTGCAGGTGCAAGTCTCTCCCTGATTATGAGTAGCTGCAAAACTTTACAATTTTTTCCTCCTGGAAATACAGGAAGGAGCATTACTTGCTATATGATTTGCCTTAAAACATATTTATTTTATTGAATTGTTTCCCTTGCATCTAAGTTGTCAGTTGAAGTGATCTAATGTTTTTTTTTCCCTCTAAAAGTTATGTAATAGATTTTATAGATTGCATTTTCAGTTCTTTATGCTTACACAAATAAAACTATAATACAAATATATTTTATATCTTAAAGTTTGATTTTTTTTAAAGTAAGCTATATGTGGCAATTGTCACCAGTGGTCTGTGAAGTAGAATTTTTCTTTGCGTTCACTACATTCCTTATTGCAGGAAGGATCCACATAAAGGTACATATTGTCTGTTGCATCTAAAAAAGTTGGTTATTTTATTTTTTGTAAAACTGATGTTTTTATAACTGAATTTGTTTTATGTTTGTGAGGTGTGGCAGTCACTGTCTGCTAATAAAGCAATAGGTGTTCTGCTTATCAACCAGTGAGCAAGCAGATTAACTGCTGATGACATCACATGGTGTCATCCAGGGGCTGCCCCCCCCCCCCCACAATGCTGGGTGAATGAGAGATGCAGTAAGGAACTAAATGGAAGGGTAAGTATTCAAACCCCTCAATCTCCGCTCCATTAACCGCTTAGTGACCAGACCATTTTTAAATTTTCATACCCTTAAAGGGCCAGTAAACCCACAAAATAATGTTATATAATTCTGCACATAGTGCAGAATTATATAACATCAGCTTAGCGCTAACTTTATACCTGAAAGGATTTCAGAGAAAAATTCCTATGAAAATTACTTTAACAGTACGCCGCTCCTGGATCTACTGAGCGGGTCTGTTTGTTTTCCCTAAGCGCATCGGCACGCTGTCTATTCACAGCCGGCCTGATCGCACCATTAAACTCAATGAAGCTCGCTCCTGCTACCAGACCAGAGCGGGAGCGAGCTACATTGAGTTTAATGGCGTGATCGGGCCGGCTGTGAATAGACAGCGTGCTAGATGCGCTTAGGGAAAACAAACAGACCCGCGTTTAGAAATACCCAATGTTTACATGGGCTTTTTCTTTCATGTAATTGGCAAGAGTCCATGAGCTAGTGACGTATGGGATATACAATCCTACCAGGAGGGGCAAAGTTTCCCAAACCTCAAAATGCCTATAAATACACCCCTCACCACACCCACAATTCAGTTTTACAAACTTTGCCTCCTGGCGCGAATATGTGCCTTTGATGGCGCAAATTTCGTAATTTCCTGCATCTTTGTTGACGCTAGTTGTTTTGGCACGAAATTGCGTTTATGACGCAAGTTGTCATTTCCTGGTGTTTTGCACCAAAAATTTCAACTTCTTTTTGCGTAATCGTCATTCTTGGTGCCAAATTTTAGTTATTTTACCCCTCTCCCTCTATTGCTTGCTGTTTTCATGAACACTTTGAGAGCTATTATGCCTGCTTTTGTTTTTCTATACTGAAACTGTTACATTGTGGAAATTGAATGTTTTGCCTAATGTTATTTTTCTTTTTCTGTTACATTTTGCGAGAAGTCTCATTCTGATCCTGACTCTGTTACTGTAGAAACTATGATGCCTTGGAACACAATTCTACAAAGCTATGTGTGTTCTTTTATTTCTTCAGCTCAATTATGTGGCATTTATTTATCATGTTTTATGCTAGCAATGTTTCTACATGTACAATAACATTTACTGTTTTTTACATATTCAGTTCATGTACTTGATTTCATCTGCAAACATCACATGTTGTTGCTTATATCATAAAAGGTTATGACTGCTATTATGCCTTTAAATAAACTTATGAGGTCTTTTCAAAATTGTAATTTTGTTCTGACCAACAGCATATTTAAGTTTATTCTACTGATGAAGGTTTCTTTGGTTCAAAGGCTCCTGTATCAGACAGTTTGTTGAAAATTCTCCTTATTTTTCATTTGATCATTTTTTGTTCTTTGTTAAGGAAATTTTTCTATTTATAGCTTTTAGGAGTCTAGTCCTCCTATTAACTATGTTAATAATACTTTTCAAATCTGGATGTTAACATTTTTGCTTTAGAGTTTTTTTCCTATTCAATATACTACCTGTATTATATTCTAGAGAATGGTTATTCTGATTCCCTCTTGGGACTGTACTACTATTTCTATGAAAATTGGTACTTGTTTTAAGGATTCTTTAGAATTTGAATATAACCTTAGTAGAGCATATTCACGTACTGTTTATATTTTTAGCTCATCTTTATCTGTGGCTGACATTACTGTTCTCTCATCCTTTGTTGAACAGTTAGCATAAGCGGTTTTCAGATTATTAAGTATATAACTCTGTTTATTTACTTTTAGATGTATTCATTTAATTATGTTTACTATATATATTATTATGATTTCAAATATATTTTATTATATCTCTCTTGTTGGGAGAATAATTTGTTTGATTTCTATTATCTCCACTATTTCTGGAGGTTTAGAGTTTTTTTCTGCCCTACTTTTAGTCCGGTGAAGTAGATCAGTTGGTGAATGTCCTGACTACAAACGCTTGTTCTAGACCCAAGGGTTATAGATTCATTTCCCCGGCAGGGTTAATACAGCCCTTTGGCCTTTGAGGTCAGTTTATTGTGTACCATTTATTTGGGTAATAATAACTACTGTTTGTATCAGCTGCTAATTTGGTTAACTCAGAGTGTAAGCACTGAAGAAGCGTTTTTTTTATTTTTCTGGGAGAAAAACGCTATATAGACTGCATAAAGGTGCGGTTCTCAAACCAGTCCTTCTGGTGGGGGGCAGATTAAATTGTTTTTGGATGAACCCAGTCCAAATTCTATATTATTCTTAGGGTTTGAATAGATTTCTAGAATGAGACCTCCTATGGGAAGAATCTTTCTCAGTACACTCTGTGAATTTTCTTTTCAGGAAAGATTATGCCAGTTCTTTTTGCAGGAACAGGATTTTGGTTTCTATTTCAATTCTATTCTTTGTCTCTAAGAAGAAAGGTTTATTCAGTCCAATGAATCTTGGATCTGAATACTTTTAAATTGTTTTGTTAGAGTCTCCACTTTTCAGTTGGCGATTATAAGGACTTTTATGCCTTTTTGTTAAGGCCATTTCATGTCCACTCCATTTTTTAGGATGTTTATCCTCATATTTTATTTAATTCAGACCACTTGTGGATTCTGAAATTTTCTTTTTAAGCTTTACCAATTTGTCGCTTTTCCATTTGGTTTATTGACAGCTATATGAATCTTTTCAAAGGTTCTTGGTGCCCTTCTTTCTGTCTTCAGGCAGTAGGGTATTGTGGTGCTTCCTTATTTGGATGATATCTTGGTATTAGCTTAAACTTTTCTTTTATTAAACCCGGACAGATAGCTAAGCATGCTAATGCACTGTGTCTGAGCTCTGTAGCAACCTGAGGGTTGCAGGTTCGATTCCCAGCGAGGTCCATTCAGCCTTTCATCCGTTCGAGGTCAATTAATTGAGCAGCGTCTTGAGTCCGTTACGGGTGATTAGACGTGCTTTACAAGTAACCAATACATACATATTAGAGCAGCATTCAAATATATGGACTTTTCTTTTGTGGAATCCCTCATGAATCAACTAAGTTTTGTTTCTTCAAGACATGGTTAGAGGATTTAATTTACCTAAAAGTTTCGTGATTCCTCAGACAAGGGTCACCTTCTTTTTGGGTTTCTAGAAAGATTGTGTGTTATGTCTTTGTCTTTATCAGACAAAAGTCAATTGTAAGTGGCGTTAGCTTGTCTAATTTACAGTCTAGAACATTTCTTTCAGTGGCTATGTGCATGGAAGTTTTATTCAGAGGGCCTCCTTTTGTTCGTCCTTCCTGAACTGTATTCTTAATGGATGCATGTCTTACAGGTTGGGAGTCTTTTGACAGCACAGGGGGTTTGGAAACTTCAAGAGGTGAGGTTTCCAATCAATATTTTGGAACTCAATGCTATTTCTCTTGTAAGGTGTATCCAGTCCACGGGTTCATCCATTACTTGTGGGATATTCTCCTTCCCAACAGGAAGTTGCAAAGAGGACACCCACAGCAGAGCTGTCTATATAGCTCCTCCCCTAACCCCCACCCCCAGTCATTCTCTTTGCAACTCTCGACAAGATAGGAAGTATAAAGAGATATGTGGTGACTTAGTGTAGTTTTGCCTTCAATCAAGAGTTTGTTATTTTTAAACGGTCCCAGCGTTGTGCTGTTTTACTCTCAGGCAGAAATTAGAAGAAGAGTTCTGCCTGGAGGTTGATGATCTTAGCGGTTTGTAACTAAGGTCCATTGCTGTTCTCACACATAACTGAAGAGTATGGGATAACTTCAGTTGGGGGAACGGTCTGCAGATTACCTGCTTTGAGGTATGTTCAGTACTTTTATTTCTAGAGAAAGGATAAGTCTAGAAAATGCTGACAGAACCTTGTGTATATTGAGGTAAGCTAGATGCAGTGATTTTGCAACGACTGGGATCATGCTTACAAAATGGGGTAATGCTTATGTTCATACTCATATTAATTACCAATACCACTACAGCTGCAATTTGTAAAGCATCTCTATTCTTTGAGACTTTTAATGGGACTTATCCTGTATTTCATTTTCAGCAGTGTTGTGGCATGTTTTAACTTTTTCTACTGTTGATCAATACAGTTAAACATTTGTACTTCATTTCCTTATCCAGGAGTATATTAGATTTATATTTTTTGCATATTACTTCATTATATTATAATTCTATTATATAATTACTCACAACCTTAGTAGCGCTGATATCTTAGTTTTTCTTTTTACTTCATATTAATTAGTGACAAAACGTTTACATGTTTCATAAATGGGACGTTTTTTTTCTCTGAGGGTGATAAGTCTTTAGTTGGGGCCTAGTTTTCCACATGGCATAGTCAGATACTCCTAGGAGTATTTCCTTAAGGCCCCTCTGACATCGAGTACATGGTGGGAGGGGCCTATTTTCGTGCTTCTGTTGCGCAGTTTCTTTCAGACTGAGACATCCAGCTTCCCTAGAGGAGTCCTCTTGCATCTGAGGACCACTATAGAGGGCTTATTTCTTCCCTAATCATATTTGAGGCAGGTAGGAGCCACAGCAGAGCTGTGGCAAGGTGCTTAACAGTCTTTTACCGGTGGTTGACGTTTTTTAACCCCTTAATGACCGAGGACGTGCAGGGTACGTCCTCAGAAAAAAGGCAGTTAACGCCTGAGAACGCACCCTGCACGTCCTCGGTGTGGAAAGCAGCTGGAAGCGATCCTGCTCGCTTCCAGCTGCTTTCCGGTTATTGCAGTGATGCCTCGATATGGAGGCATCCTGCAATAACCTTCTACGGCCATCCGATGCAGAGAGAGCCACTCTGTGGCCCTCTCTGCACCGGACATCGATGGCCGGTGTGGGAGGTGGGTGGCGGCCATCGATGGCCCTGGTCATGTGGAGGGGGGCGGGATCGTGCATGTGCACGGGGAGGGAGCGGGTGGGAACCGCTACACTACAGAAAAATGTGTCCCATAACAAAATAAAAGTGGGACCATGAATGTAAAAAAAAAACCTTAGATGTAATTTATGTTGTGGGGGTTGGTCGGGGGGTTGGGGGTGAAGCTACACTACAGAAAAAAATAAAAAAAATAAACATTTGTTTGTGTGCAAACTGGGTACTAGCAGACAGCTGCCAGTACCCAAGATGGCCCCCAATAAGGCAGAGGGGGAGGCTTAGAGAGCTGTTTTGGGGGGATCAGGGAGGTTGGGGGCTAAGGGGGGATCCTAAAAAAAACCTTTTATTTTAGTACTGGCAGACTTTCTGCCAGTACTTAAGATGGCGGGGACAATTGTGGGGTGGGGGAGGGAAGGGAGCTGTTTGGGAGTGATCAGGGGGTGGGATGTGTCAGATGGGAGGCTGATATCTACACTAAAGCTAAAATTAACCCTGCAAGCTCCCTACAAACTACCTAATTAACCCCTTCACTGCTAGCCATAATACATGTGTGATGCGCAGCAGCATTTAGCGACTTTCTAATTACCAAAAAGCAACGCCAAAGTCATATATGTCTGCTATTTTTGAACAAAGGACATCCCAGAGAAGCATTTACAACCATTTGTGCCATAATTGCACAATCTGTTTGTAAATAATTTCAGTGAGAAACCTAAAATTGTGAAAAAATTAACGTTTTTTTTAATTTGATCGCATTTGGCGGTGAAATGGTGGCATGAAATATACCAAAATGGGCCTAGATCAATACTTGGGGTTGTCTACTACACTACACTAAAGCTAAAATTAACCCTAGAAGCTCCCTACATGCTCCCTAATTAACCCCTTCACTGCTGGGCATAATACACGTATTGTGCGCAGTGGCATTTAGCAGCCTTCTAATTACCAAAAAGCAAAGCCAAAGCCATATATGTCTGCTATTTCTGAACAAAGGGGATCCCAGAGAAGCATTTACAACCATTTATGCTATAATTGCATAAGTTGTTTGTAAATAATTTCAGTGAGAAACCTAAAGTTTGTGAAAAAATTTGTGAAAAAGTGAACAATTTTTTTTATTTGATCGCATTTGGCGGTGAAATGGTGGCATGAAATATACCAAAATGGGCCTAGATCAATACTTTGGGATGTCTTCTAAAAAAAAAATATATACATGTCAATGGATATTCAGGGATTCCTGAAAGATATTAGTGTTCCAATGTAACTAGCGCTAATTTTGAAAAAAAGTGGTTTTGAAATAGCAAAGTGCTACTTGTATTTATGGCCCTATAACTTGCAAAAAAAGCAAAGAACATGTAAACATTGGGTATTTCTAAACTCAGGACAAAATTTAGAAACTATTTAGCATGGGTGTTTTTTGGTGGTTGTAGATGTGTAACAGATTTTGGGGGTCAAAGTTAGAAAAGGTGTGTTTTTTTCCATTTTTTCCTCATTTTATAATGTTTTTTATAGTAAATTATAAAATATGATGAAAATAATGGTATCTTTAGAAAGTCCATTTAATGGTGAGAAAAACGGTATATAATATGTGTGGATACAGTAAATGAGTAAGAGGAAAATTACAGCTAAACACAAACACCGCAAAAATGTAAAAATAGCCTTGGTCCCAAACGGACAGAAAATGGAAAAGTGCTGCGGTCATTAAGGGGCTAAATCCGGTTTGGGGGCTAAGGGGTTAGTCATCCATTTGCAAGTGGGTGCGATGTTGCTTTAGTCCCTTACTCACACTGTAAAAATTTCAAAGTCTTTACTACATTTTAATACTGTTTTGCAGTTTAACTGCTAGTTTTTTTCTCTTAAAGGCACAGTACCGTTTTTGTTTAATTGCTGTTTCACATTTATTAAAGTGTTTTCCAAGCTTGCTGGTGTCATTACTAGTCTGTTAAACATGTCTGACATAGAGGAAACTCCTTGTTCAATATGTTTAGAAGCCATTGTGGAACCCTCTCTTAGAATGTGTACCAAATGTACTGAAGTATCTATAAACTATAAAGACCATATTATGGCTTTTAAAGATTTATCACCAGAGAATTCTCAAACTGAAAAAAGGGAGGTTATGCCATCTAGCTCTCCCCATGTGTCAGAACCTATAACTCCCCCCCAAGTGACGCCAAGTACATCTAGCACGTCTAATTCCCTTACCTTACAGGACATGGCGGCAGTTATGAATTCTACCCTCACAGAGGTATTGTCCAAACTGCCAGGGTTACAAGGAAAACGAGACGTCTCTGGGGCTAGAACAAATACAGAGCTTCCTGATGCTTTAATAGCTGTGTCCGATATACCCTCACTAGGCTCCGAAGCCGGTGCAAGGGAGTTTCTATCTAAAGGTGATATTTCAGATTCAGGGAAGGCTTTACTTCAGTCCGATTCTGAAATGACAGCATTTAAATTTAAGCTCGAACACCTCCGCTTATTGCTCAGGGAGGTTTTAGCGACTCTGGATGACTGTGACCCCATTGTAATTCCAGAGAAATTGTGTAAAATGGACAAATTCTTTGCAGTGCCTGTTTACACTGATGTTTTTCCAGTCCCTAAGAGGTTTTCAGAAATTACTAAGGAATGGGATAGACCAGGTGTGCCGTTCTCTCCCCCTCCTGCTTTTAAAAAGATGTTTCCCATAGATGTCGCCATACGGGACTTGTGGCAGACGGTCCCTAAGGTGGAAGGAGCTGTTTCTACCCTAGCTTAGCGTACAACTATCCCTGTCGAGGACAATTGTGCTTTCCTAGATCCTATGGATAAAAAATTGGAGGGTCTCCTTAAGAAAATTTTTATTCATCAAGGTTTTATTCTCCTGCCTCTTGCATGCATTGCTCCAGTTACTGCTGCAGCAGCTTTTTGGTTCGAGTCTCTTGAGGAGGCTCTACAGGTGGAGACCCCGTTAGATGATATCTTAGACAGGATTAAAGCTCTTAAGTTAGCTAATTCCTTTATTTCTGACGCCGTTTTTCATTTAACCAAGCTTAAAGCTTTCATTTAACCAAGATTAAACGGCTAAGAATTCAGGTTTTGCCATTCTGGCGCATAGGGCGCTATGGCTTAAGTCCTGGTCAGCAGACGTTACTTCAAAGTCTAAGCTTCTTAACATCCCCTTCAAAGGACAGACCCTATTCGGGCCTGGCCTGAAGGAGATCATCTCTGACATTACCGGAGGAAAAGGTCACGCCCTTCCTCAGGATAGGTCCAATAAATTAAGGACCAAACAGAATAATTTTCGTTCCTTTCTAAACTTCAAGGGTGGCGCAGCTTCGGCTTCCTCTAATGCAAAACAAGAGGGAAATTTCGCCCAGTCCAAACCAGTCTGGAGACCTAACCAGACTTGGAACAAAGGGAAGCAGGCCAAAAAGCCTGCTGCTGCTTCTAAGACAGCATGAAGGAGTAGCCCCCGATCCGGGACCGGATCTAGTCGGGGGGCAGACTTTCTCTCTTCGCCCAGGCTTGGGCAAGAGACGTCCAGGATCCCTGGGCACTAGAGATTGTTTCCCAGGGATATCTTCTGGAATTCAAAGGTTCATCTCCAAAGGGGAGATTTCATCTCTCACAACTATCTGCAAACCAGATAAAGAGAGAGGCATTCTTACGTTGCGTTCAAGACCTACTGGTTATGGGAGTGATCCACCCAGTTCCAAGAGAGGAACAGGGGCAGGGTTTCTATTCAAACCTGTTTATAGTTCCCAAAAAAGAGGGAACTTTCAGACCAATCTTGGATCTCAAGATCCTAAACAAATTTCTCAGGGTCCCATCCTTCAAGATGGAGACAATCCAAACCATCCTCCCTATGATCCAGGAGGGTCAATATATGACTACCGTGGACTTAAAGGATGCTTATCTCCACATTCCGATTCACAGAAACCATCATCAGTTCCTCAGGTTCGCCTTCCTAGACGGGCATTACCAGTTTGTGGCTCTTTCCTTCGGGTTAGCCACGGCGCCAAGAGTCTCTACGAAGGTTCTAGGGTCCCTTCTGGCGGTTCTAAGGCCGCAGGGCATAGCGGTGGCTCCTTACCTAGACGACATTCTGATCCAGGCATCGACTTTTCAAATCGCCAAGTCCCATACGGACATTGTTCTGGCCTTTCTGAGGTCTCACGGGTGGAAAGTGAACAGAGAAAAGAGTTCTCTCTCACAAGAGTTTCCTTCCTAGGAACTCTGTCAGAAAAAATTTAATTTCTACTGAATCTATCAGAGGTCAGGATATCAAAGCTTCTAACTTCCTGCCGTGTTCTTCATTCCACTTCTCGGCCGTCAGTGGCTCAGTGTATGGAAATGATCGGCCTAATGGTAGCGGCAATGGACATAGTTCCGTTTGCCCGCCTACATCTCAGACCACTGCAACTTTGCATGCTCAATCAGTGGAATGGGGACTACACAGATTTGTCTCCTCTGTTAAATCTGGATCAAGAGACCAGGGATTCTCTTCTCTGGTGGTTATCTCGGGTTCATCTGTCCAGGGGAATGAGTTTCCACAGGCCAGAGTGGACTATAGTGACGACAGATGCCAGCCTTCTGGGCTGGGGCGCAGTCTGGAACTCCCTGAAGGCTCAGGGTTCGTGGACTCAGGAGGAAGCCCTCCTTCCAATAAACATTCTGGAACTCAGAGCGATATTCAATGCTCTTCAAGCTTGGCCTCAGCTAGCTGCGGTCAGATTCATCAGATTTAGATAGATTTGATCGTTTATTTTATTAATTATTTCTTTTACATTGTTTTTAATGTTTTTATTATATGTGGATTAATTATCATTCGTATGATCTTATGTCTGTGGATTGTATTGTGATTAATAGATCCCATCCAGTTGTCTTTACACACACATAGATAATTGGTGGTGTTGCTTAAACACACACTTGTTCACATGAACAAACACACACTCTTGCTCACACACGCATATGAACAAACCCACACTCTTGCTCACACATACATACAAGCCCTCACAGGAACAAACACACAATCTTGATTACACACACGTTTGTTCGTGTGAGCAAGAGTGTGCGTTTGTTCGTGTGAGCAAGAGTGTGCGTTTGTTCGTGTGAGCAAGAGTGTGCGTTTGTTCGTGTGAGCAAGAGTGTGCGTTTGTTCGTGTGAGCAAGAGTGTGCGTTTGTTCGTGTGAGCAAGAGTGTGCGTTTGTTCGTGTGATCAAGATTGTGCGTTTGTATGTATGTGTGAGCAATAGTGTGCGTTTGTTCCTGCGTGCGCGGGCAAGAGTGTGCGCTTGTTCCTGCGTGCGCGGGCAAGAGTGTGCGCTTGTTCCTGCGTGCGCGGGCAAGAGTGTGCGCTTGTTCCTGCGTGCGCGGGCAAGAGTGTGCGCTTGTTCCTGAGTGCGCGAGCAAGAGTGTGCGTTTGTTCCTGCGTGCGCGAGCAAGAGTGTGCGTTTGTTCCTGCGTGGGCTTGTATGTATGTGTGAGCAAGAGTGTGTGTTTGTTCCTGTGTGGGCTTGTATGTATGTGTGAGCAAGAGTGTGTGTTTGGTCGTATGTGTGAGCAAGAGTGTGTGTTTGTTCGTATGTGTGAGCAAGAGTGTGTGTTCGTATGTGTGAGCAAGAGTGTGTGTTCGTATGTGTGAGCAAGAGTGTGTGTTCGTATGTGTGAGCAAGAGTGTGTGTTCGTATGTGTGAGCAAGAGTGTGTGTTCGTATGTGTGAGCAAGAGTGTGTGTTCGTATGTGTGAGCAAGAGTGTGGGTTTATTCCTGTGAGGGCTTGTATGTATGTGTGAGCAAGAGTGTGGGTTTGTTCATATGTGTGTGTGAGCAAGAGTGTGTGTTTTTATTATATGTGGATTAATTATCATTCGTATGATCTTATGTCTGTGGATTGTATTGTGATTAATAGATCCCATCCAGTTGTCTTTACACACACATAGATAATTGGTGGTGTTGCTTAAACACACACTCTTGTTCACATGAACAAACACACACTCTTGCTCACACACACATATGAACAAACCCACACTCTTGCTCACACATACATACAAGCCCTCACAGGAACAAACACACAATCTTGATTACACACACATTCTTGCTCACACAGATATGAACAAACACACACTCTTGCTCACACAGACATGAACAAACACACACTCTTGCTCACACGAACAAACACACACTCTTGCTCACACGAACAAACACACACTCTTGCTCACACGAACAAACACACACTCTTGCTCACACGAACAAACACACACTCTTGCTCACACGAACAAACACACACTCTTGCTCACACGAACAAACACACACTCTTGCTCACACGAACAAACACACACTCTTGCTCACACGAACAAACACACACTCTTGCTCACACGAACAAACACACACTCTTGCTCACACGAACAAACACACACTCTTGCTCACACGAACAAACACACACTCTTGCTCACACGAACAAACACACACTCTTGCTCACACGAACAAACACACACTCTTGCTCACACGAACAAACACACACTCTTGCTCACACGAACAAACACACACTCTTGCTCACACATACATACAAACGCACACTCTTGCTCACACATACGAACACACACTCTTGCTCACACATACGAACACACACTCTTGCTCACACATACGAACACACACTCTTGCTCACACATACGAACACACACTCTTGCTCACACATACGAACACACACTCTTGCTCACACATACGAACACACACTCTTGCTCACACATACGAACACACACTCTTGCTCACACATACGACCAAACACACACTCTTGCTCACACATACATACAAGCCCACACAGGAACAAACACACACTCTTGCTCACACATACATACAAGCCCACGCAGGAACAAACGCACACTCTTGCTCGCGCACGCAGGAACAAACGCACACTCTTGCCCGCGCACGCAGGAACAAGCGCACACTCTTGCCCGCGCACGCAGGAACAAGCGCACACTCTTGCCCGCGCACGCAGGAACAAACGCACACTATTGCTCACACATACATACAAGCCCACACAGGAACAAACGCACACTCTTGCTCGCGCACGCAGGAACAAACGCACACTCTTGCTCGCGCACTCAGGAACAAGCGCACACTCTTGCCCGCGCACGCAGGAACAAGCGCACACTCTTGCCCGCGCACGCAGGAACAAACGCACACTCTTGCCCGCGCACGCAGGAACAAGCGCACACTCTTGCCCGCGCACGCAGGAACAAGCGCACACTCTTGCTCGCGCACTCAGGAACAAGCGCACACTCTTGCCCGCGCACGCAGGAACAAGCGCACACTCTTGCCCGCGCACGCAGGAACAAGCGCACACTCTTGCCCGCGCACGCAGGAACAAGCGCACACTCTTGCCCGCGCACGCAGGAACAAGCGCACACTCTTGCCCGCGCACGCAGGAACAAGCGCACACTCTTGCCCGCGCACGCAGGAACAAGCGCACACTCTTGCCCGCGCACGCAGGAACAAGCGCACACTCTTGCCCGCGCACTCAGGAACAAGCGCACACTCTTGCCCGCGCACGCAGGAACAAGCGCACACTCTTGCCCGCGCACGCAGGAACAAGCGCACACTCTTGCCCGCGCACGCAGGAACAAGCGCACACTCTTGCCCGCGCACGCAGGAACAAGCGCACACTCTTGCCCGCGCACGCAGGAACAAACGCACACTATTGCTCACACATACATACAAACACACACTCTTGCTCACACGAACAAACGCACACTCTTGCTCACACGAACAAACGCACACTCTTGCTCACACGAACAAACGCACACTCTTGCTCACACGAACAAACGCACACTATTGCTCACACATACATACAAACGCGCACTCTTGCTCACACGAACAAACGCGCACTCTTGCTCACACGAACAAACGCGCACTCTTGCTCACACGAACAAACGCGCACTCTTGCTCACACGAACAAACGCGCACTCTTGCTCACACGAACAAACGCGCACTCTTGCTCACACGAACAAACGCGCACTCTTGCTCACACGAACAAACGCGCACTCTTGCTCACACGAACAAACGCGCACTCTTGCTCACACGAACAAACGCGCACTCTTGCTCACACGAACAAACGCGCACTCTTGCTCACACGAACAAACGCGCACTCTTGCTCACACGAACAAACGCGCACTCTTGCTCACACGAACAAACGCGCACTCTTGCTCACACGAACAAACGCGCACTCTTGCTCACACGAACAAACGCGCACTCTTGCTCACACGAACAAACGCGCACTCTTGCTCACACGAACAAACGCGCACTCTTGCTCACACGAACAAACGCGCACTCTTGCTCACACGAACAAACGCGCACTCTTGCTCACACGAACAAACGCGCACTCTTGCTCACACGAACAAACGCGCACTCTTGCTCACACGAACAAACGCGCACTCTTGCTCACACGAACAAACGCGCACTCTTGCTCACACGAACAAACGCGCACTCTTGCTCACACGAACAAACGCGCACTCTTGCTCACACGAACAAACGCGCACTCTTGCTCACACGAACAAACGCGCACTCTTGCTCACACGAACAAACGCGCACTCTTGCTCACACGAACAAACGCGCACTCTTGCTCACACGAACAAACGCGCACTCTTGCTCACACGAACAAACGCGCACTCTTGCTCACACGAACAAACGCGCACTCTTGCTCACACGAACAAACGCGCACTCTTGCTCACACGAACAAACGCGCACTCTTGCTCACACGAACAAACGCGCACTCTTGCTCACACGAACAAACGCGCACTCTTGCTCACACGAACAAACGCGCACTCTTGCTCACACGAACAAACGCGCACTCTTGCTCACACGAACAAACGCGCACTCTTGCTCACACGAACAAACGCGCACTCTTGCTCACACGAACAAACGCGCACTCTTGCTCACACGAACAAACGCGCACTCTTGCTCACACGAACAAACGCGCACTCTTGCTCACACGAACAAACGCGCACTCTTGCTCACACGAACAAACGCGCACTCTTGCTCACACGAACAAACGCGCACTCTTGCTCACACGAACAAACGCACACTCTTGCTCACACGAACAAACGCACACTCTTGCTCACACGAACAAACGCACACTCTTGCTCACACGAACAAACGCACACTCTTGCTCACACGAACAAACGCACACTCTTGCTCACACGAACAAACGCACACTCTTGCTCACACGAACAAACGCACACTCTTGCTCACACGAACAAACGCACACTCTTGCTCACACGAACAAACGCACACTCTTGCTCACACGAACAAACGCACACTCTTGCTCACACGAACAAACGCACACTCTTGCTCACACGAACAAACGCACACTCTTGCTCACACGAACAAACGCACACTCTTGCTCACACGAACAAACGCACACTCTTGCTCACACGAACAAACGCACACTCTTGCTCACACGAACAAACGCACACTCTTGCTCACACGAACAAACGCACACTCTTGCTCACACGAACAAACGCACACTCTTGCTCACACGAACAAACGCACACTCTTGCTCACACGAACAAACGCACACTCTTGCTCACACGAACAAACGCACACTCTTGCTCACACGAACAAACGCACACTCTTGCTCACACGAACAAACGCACACTCTTGCTCACACGAACAAACGCACACTCTTGCTCACACGAACAAACGCACACTCTTGCTCACACGAACAAACGCACACTCTTGCTCACACGAACAAACGCACACTCTTGCTCACACGAACAAACGCACACTCTTGCTCACACGAACAAACGCACACTCTTGCTCACACGAACAAACGCACACTCTTGCTCACACGAACAAACGCACACTCTTGCTCACACGAACAAACGCACACTCTTGCTCACACGAACAAACGCACACTCTTGCTCACACGAACAAACGCACACTCTTGCTCACACGAACAAACGCACACTCTTGCTCACACGAACAAACGCACACTCTTGCTCACACGAACAAACGCACACTCTTGCTCACACGAACAAACGCACACTCTTGCTCACACGAACAAACGCACACTCTTGCTCACACGAACAAACGCACACTCTTGCTCACACGAACAAACGCACACTCTTGCTCACACGAACAAACGCACACTCTTGCTCACACGAACAAACGCACACTCTTGCTCACACGAACAAACGCACACTCTTGCTCACACGAACAAACGCACACTCTTGCTCACACGAACAAACGCACACTCTTGCTCACACGAACAAACGCACACTCTTGCTCACACGAACAAACGCACACTCTTGCTCACACGAACAAACGCACACTCTTGCTCACACGAACAAACGCACACTCTTGCTCACACGAACAAACGCACACTCTTGCTCACACGAACAAACGCACACTCTTGCTCACACGAACAAACGCACACTCTTGCTCACACGAACAAACGCACACTCTTGCTCACACGAACAAACGCACACTCTTGCTCACACGAACAAACGCACACTCTTGCTCACACGAACAAACGCACACTCTTGCTCACACGAACAAACGCACACTCTTGCTCACACGAACAAACGCACACTCTTGCTCACACGAACAAACGCACACTCTTGCTCACACGAACAAACGCACACTCTTGCTCACACGAACAAACGCACACTCTTGCTCACACGAACAAACGCACACTCTTGCTCACACGAACAAACGCACACTCTTGCTCACACGAACAAACGCACACTCTTGCTCACACGAACAAACGCACACTCTTGCTCACACGAACAAACGCACACTCTTGCTCACACGAACAAACGCACACTCTTGCTCACACGAACAAACGCACACTCTTGCTCACACGAACAAACGCACACTCTTGCTCACACGAACAAACGCACACTCTTGCTCACACGAACAAACGCACACTCTTGCTCACACGAACAAACGCACACTCTTGCTCACACGAACAAACGCACACTCTTGCTCACACGAACAAACGCACACTCTTGCTCACACGAACAAACGCACACTCTTGCTCACACGAACAAACGCACACTCTTGCTCACACGAACAAACGCACACTCTTGCTCACACGAACAAACGCACACTCTTGCTCACACGAACAAACGCACACTCTTGCTCACACGAACAAACGCACACTCTTGCTCACACGAACAAACGCACACTCTTGCTCACACGAACAAACGCACACTCTTGCTCACACATACATACAAACGCACACTCTTGATCACACATACATACAAACGCACACTCTTGATCACACATACATACAAACGCACACTCTTGATCACACATACATACAAACGCACACTCTTGATCACACATACATACAAACGCACACTCTTGATCACACATACATACAAACGCACACTCTTGATCACACATACATACAAACACACAATCTTGATCACACATACATACAAACACACAATCTTGATCACACATACATACAAACACACAATCTTGATCACACATACATACAAACACACAATCTTGATCACACATACATACAAACACACAATCTTGATCACACATACATACAAACACACAATCTTGATCACACATACATACAAACACACAATCTTGATCACACGAACAAACACGCACTCTTGCTCATACACACACAGGAACAAACGCACTCTTGCTCATACACACACAGGAACAAGCGCACTCTTGCTCATACACACACAGGAACAAGCGCACTCTTGCTCATACACACACAGGAAAAAGCGCGCACTCTTGCTCATACACACACAGGAACAAGCGCACACACTTGCTCGCGCACACAGGAACAAGCGCACACTATTGCTCACACGTACATACAAACACACAATCTTGATCACACGAACAAACACGCACTCTTGCTCATACACACACAGGAACAAGCGCACTCTTGCTCATACACACACAGGAACAAGCGCACTCTTGCTCATACACACACAGGAAAAAGCGCGCACTCTTGCTCATACACACACAGGAACAAGCGCACACACTTGCTCGCGCACACAGGAACAAGCGCACACTATTGCTCACACGTACATACAAACACACAATCTTGATCACACGAACAAACACGCACTCTTGCTCATACACACACAGGAACAAGCGCACTCTTGCTCATACACACACAGGAACAAGCGCACTCTTGCTCATACACACACAGGAAAAAGCGCGCACTCTTGCTCATACACACACAGGAACAAGCGCACACACTTGCTCGCGCACACAGGAACAAGCGCACACTCTTGCTCGCGCACACAGGAACAAGCGCACACTATTGCTCACACGTACATACAAACACACAATCTTGATCACACGAACAAACACGCACTCTTGCTCATACACACACAGGAACAAGCGCACTCTTGCTCATACACACACAGGAACAAGCGCACTCTTGCTCATACACACACAGGAAAAAGCGCGCACTCTTGCTCATACACACACAGGAACAAGCGCACACACTTGCTCGCGCACACAGGAACAAGCGCACACTCTTGCTCGCGCACACAGGAACAAGCGCACACTATTGCTCACACGTACATACAAACACACAATCTTGATCACACGAACAAACACGCACTCTTGCTCATACACACACAGGAACAAGCGCACTCTTGCTCATACACACACAGGAACAAGCGCACTCTTGCTCATACACACACAGGAAAAAGCGCGCACTCTTGCTCATACACACAAAGGAACAAGCGCACACACTTGCTCGCGCACACAGGAACAAGCGCACACTCTTGCTCGCGCACACAGGAACAAGCGCACACTATTGCTCACACGAACATACAAACACACAATCTTGATCACACGAACAAACACGCACTCTTGCTCATACACACACAGGAACAAGCGCACTCTTGCTCATACACACACAGGAACAAGCGCACTCTTGCTCATACACACACAGGAACAAGCGCACTCTTGCTCATACACACACAGGAAAAAGCGCGCACTCTTGCTCATACACACACAGGAACAAGCGCACACACTTGCTCGCGCACACAGGAACAAGCGCACACTCTTGCTCGCGCACACAGGAACAAGCGCACACTATTGCTCACATGTACATACAAACACACAATCTTGATCACACGAACAAACACGCACTCTTGCTCATACACACACAGGAACAAGCGCACTCTTGCTCATACACACACAGGAACAAGCGCACTCTTGCTCATACACACACAGGAACAAGCGCACTCTTGCTCATACACACACAGGAAAAAGCGCGCACTCTTGCTCATACACACACAGGAACAAGCGCACACACTTGCTCACGCACACAGGAACAAGCGCACACTCTTGCTCGCGCACACAGGAACAAGCGCACACTATTGCTCACACACACATGAACGCACACTATTGCTCACACGTACATACAAACACACAATCTTGATCACACGAACAAACACACACTCTTGCTCACACGAACAAACACACACAGGAACAAACACACTCTTGCTCATACACACACAGGAACAAACACATATTCTTGCTCACACACACACAGGAACAAACACATATTCTTGCTCACACACACACAGGAACAAACACACTTGCTCACACACACAGGAACTAACACATACTCTTGCTCACACACACAGGAACTAACACATACTCTTGCTCACACACACAGGAACAAGCACACACTTTTGCTCACACACACAGGACCAAACACACACTCTTGCTCACACACACAGGACCAAACACACACTCTTGCTCACACACACAGGACCAAACACACACTCTTGCTCACACACACAGGAACAAACACACACTCTTGCTCACACACACAGGAACAAGCACACACTCTTGCTCACACACACAGGAACAAGCACACACTCTTGCTCACACACACAGGAACAAGCACACACTCTTGCTCACACACACAGGAACAAGCTCACACACACACAGGAACAAGCTCACACACACACAGGAACAAACACACACTCTTGTTCACACATTCAAACACAGACACAATCTTGATCACACACACAGGAACAAAAGCACAATCTTGCTCACACACACAGGAACAAACGATATAGGACTTCCGGATGGGAGGAGCTGTGGAGACCAGAGCACGCTGAGAACGGCGTGCTTGATGGAGTAGCAGCAACCTGTTTCCTCACCAAACCCCCTGCCGTCACTACCGCTGTTGGTGCCGTTGCACCCTAGGAAGCTGGGCTAAATCTATCGCCTGCGCAGGTGGAAGTCTACAGAGGCTGTATTTTCGGCTTGTTCGCCAGAGCCGCAACCTACTAAAGCTGTTAAACTAGCGCCTCACGATATTGCCACGGCTGGGATACTTTTCAGCAGCAGCCGGGAGAGTGCAACATACTGAGGCTGTTCTTTAGAGTGGAGATATGTGAGTACCGTGCTGGGAGCAGTGTCATGTTGGGAGCTGTAATCTGCCGCATCTGTTAAAGCTGAAGGGCTACGGTGCCGTCTCGAAAAGTAAGAGCTGATTAAAAATCCTGTGGTCAGGAACGAATAAATGGCATCCCGCCAGAATAAAAAGAGCGCCTTGCCTGTTTGAATCACCGGCCACTGCAACACTTTTCAGCGTGGAGAGCTGACTAGAAAGAGAAGTGCGGAGCTGGTGGAGTACTGTGGCTGAGACTGATGTCCTTTGGTGAGGTACCTTTTATTCCCTGAGTAACACAAGGCTTTTTAAAATGCCCGTTGTGGGGTAATAATGCCCCCTAGGGTATAACTGTATTCTACTCCAAGTCTGAAGAAGCATTTAAGAAAGGTAGCTGTTGTCTCTTCTAGCAGCTGTGGGATAATAATGCCCCCTAGGGTATAACTGTATTCTGCTCCAAGTTTGAAGAAACATTTAAAAATGGTAGCTGTTGTTCTTCCAAGCTGCTCAGTGTGAAACTTTGTTTGCATTTGTTTGCTGCATATAATTTGTGCTTCAACATTGAGACTTATTCATCTGGAATAGGGAAAGAAGGGAATGTAAACATTGTCTCATCATGCAAATTATTCCCTGGTGCTGTTCCCTCTGTTAAAGCGTCAATGGGACATTTATAGGCCCTGTTAAGTTATTTTGTTCATTCTTGTTGTATTCTTTTGTTTTTTATGTTTTTAGTAGGGTGTATTCTCTAGGTTGCTTAAAGAGGAAAATATTGCTGGATATGTTTTAGCCTTTTTTTTTAAGGTTGTACCAATCCTGAAAATTATTCTGCTAGATCCTTATATGTTAACCACACATTTAAATTGTATAATATATATACAGGAACTCTATTGACCCATAGATTATGACTCTACCTATAGCTTAATTGAAGTTGTGGTATTCTATCTAGAGAGGAATATATTTCAGTATACTGTAGTACCATATTAACCCCTTAATGACCACAATGTACCCTGTATGTCACTGGTCATTAAGGGTTTTTTCAGGACATAATAGCACAAGTCTAGCAAGAAGACGCTATTAATACCCTCCCTCTAGCAGGCTTTGTGGAATAGAGCAGTCTCAACGCTGGTGGCAAGACCGCACTATAAAACAATCAAGTCCCAAAAAAAGGCCAGTGACATACAGGGTATGTCGCTGGTCCTTAAGGGGTTAATTAACTGGTCAGACTCTTCTATTTAGAGACTCACTGGCTCTTCCTTCTGTGTTGTTCACTACACTTTAAAAAAAAAAAAAAAAACACATTCACGCCCTGGATGGGCATAAACTGAGGTTTTTTGAGTAACATTGAAGCAGTCTAAGCTTCCATATCTTAGAATTTATGTATATTTTTTTTTTTTTACACTATTCACAACTGTGTCTCTTATTGTCTTATGTTTTTTTTTTCTTTTTTTGTTATTTTCTGTTTTCACGTATCACTCTTTTCTTTTTCTTTTGTTAATGGAAAAATTTTGCACTCAGGCGAAAAGTAAATCGCCTAAAATGCCAGTGAAAGCTAAAGATAAAAAAATAGAATAACTGATTCCAGTACTGATAGTCTAAATGACTCCACTGGGGTCTCTATGGATCATCAAGTGTTGCTCTCTAAGCTAACTGACTTATTCTCGCCAAAATTTGAATCCATTAAAAAGGAGCTAGGTACTATATCTATGGAAATAACTACATTATCCACTGAAGTCAGACAGTTTGCAACTAGGTTGCATGAGGCTGAAACCAGAATCTCTGACTTAGAGGATCAAATGAATGTACAAGAATCTATAATACATAAACAAGATTCAAAAATTAAAAATATGCAGTTGCGCCTGGAGGATCTTGAAGACCGTTCCAGGCCTAATAATGTTAGGTTAGTAGGCCTCCCTGAAAACGCTGAATATGAGGATTTAATAAAATTCTTTTCTCACACACTACCTCAAACACTAGGGATGCCCTCTCATATGCTACCGCTTATAATTGAGAGAGCACATAGGCTCGGCCCTAAGAGACCAGGCCCAGATGGCACTATAAAAAATAGATTGTGTATAGTCAAATTTTTAAAATTCCAAGACAAAATAGAACTGCTAAAATTTTATAAAAAAAATGATCCCCCGGTTCTTGGAAATAACAAAATTGTATTATTTCAAGATTTTTCATCTGAGACGTCCTCTAAAAGGAGATTAATGGCGCCATACTGTACTCAATTAATTAAAAAAGGTATCAAAGCCCATCTCTTATACCCGGCGCGTATATTAGTCGAGGAAGGGGATACCAAACTAATGTTTAATGAAGTTACTGAAATTAAGAAGTACCTTGGTATTGAATAATTGCTGATAATAACTGCTAGTGAAGCTATATTTAATCTATATAGAGAATAGCATCCTTCACATGGATACCGGTGTCAGGTTGAATTTGCTTTGTTTCCCCCCCCCCCCCCTTTTTTTTTTTTTTTCTCTCTTTTCTTTCTTCTTCCCCTCACCTTTCCCTCCCCCTCCCGAGCGATCGTACCAGCACACAATTGTGCCTATAATATTTGTTACAGGTTTTTCTGTAAAGACGCTTAATGACTGAAAGTATTAGATTTTCAAAACATTAGCCAGGAATAAACCTGATATTGTGTTTCTGCAGGAGACACATATTAATGAACTAGAAGCGGCTAAATTGAGAATTAAATGGGTGGGGGAAGTTATCTCTACAACCGGGAGTACTAGAAAGTGTGGGGTAGTGATTCTCCTACATAGAGACTTAGAATATAAGGTTCTTAATGTAGAAATAGATCCAACAGCTAGGTTTATTTTGATGCAAATTCAAATAAAGAGTCTTAATTTTATCCTATGTAATATCTATGCACCTAATATCTTTTCTAGAGTGTTTTGGGAGGAGCTAGGAGCACGGCTAACACCTTTTATATCAGAAGCTATTATTTTAGGAGGGGACTTTAATGCAACATTATGTCCGATACTTGATAGGTTAACTAAGAAAAATAGAGCACAATATAATAGAAATGCAAAATGCTTGAAACAATTCTGTCAAATGTTAAAATTGGTAGATATTTGGAGGATCAGGAACCCAGATATACAGGCTTTTTCATGTGAGTCAAAAGTTCATAGAACATTTTCCCGAATAGATTTTTTTTTAATATCTGAAATTCTAGCGGTACATAAATTAGAGGTGGAGATTGGAGAAATTATAATATCTGACCATGCTATTATTGCACTATCTCTTCCAATAGTTGAAAGTAGGGCTCGTATACCCGGATTCATTTTTCCAAGGTACCTTTGCGATAATCTCAGATTCATCAATAAATTGAAGTCTGTCTGGCAGGAATATTGTTCACATAATATGAATTATTTTGGAAAACCTGAAATATTTTGGGAATCGTTTAAAGCGGTGATTAGAGGAGAGATACAGGTTTATATGAGTCTGGTTAAGAGAAAAAATAGAGCATGGGAAGTGCAGATCACCAATAAAGTGAGGAATTCTTTTAGAAAATATTGTTCAGATCGCACAGAACTTAATTGGAAGAAGTATTTAGATAATAGGAAGGAAAGAGACTTATTTTTAAAGAAAAGAACACTAGAGGAGGAAGCTAAAATTAGCTTACAATTTAAAGGCTTCCATGGCTGCTCAGCTAAACATCTTGCAAGGTTAACTAAAATCAGAAAGAAAAAAAAATTTGATTCTTGCTATTCAGACAGGTAATGATCGCTGTATTGAATCTAGAGAAATCTCTGAGGTCTTTTTTTCCTACTATCAACAACTATATTCCAGAATAGAATCAAATGAGTTGAATCAGGAAGTATTTTGGACTAAGATTAAGATGCCCCAAATGCATATTGATGATCTAACGTCAATTAATGCTCCCATTTCTATAGAGGAAATAAGAGATGCTATAAATAATCTTAAACCAAATAAAGCGGCAGGGCCAGATGGGCTCCCAGCAGAGTTCTATAAATGTCTTGGTGAAGACCTCTTGCTTCTTTTGGAAAAGTTGTTTAATCAATATTTCTCGGCTATGGGCACTATTTCAAGTCTTTTTTTCTGCAGCTAATATTTCTTTGATATTAAAGAAAGGCAAGAATGCGGAAGACCCAGCATCGTACAGGCCAATCTCTGTGCTCAATTCAGATTACAAGATTTTGATGTCTATTATCGCTGCTAGACTTTCAAAGAGTCTTCATAAAATTATTCATCCTGATCAGACAGGATTTATGGCAGCTAGAAATTCCACAAAAAATATTCGCAAACTTATAAATTTTCTAGATTATGCTTGGAATATAGATCAAAACAGGAAGAAACCCCTGTTTCGAGATGTTGCTATTCTTTCTTTGGACGCTGTGAAGGCATTTGACTCAATTGTTTGGCAGTACTTATTCAGGGCATTAGAAAATTTTGGATTTAAGGGTAACTTTGTACAATTTATATCTAAACTTTATTCGAAACCAATATCTTTTCTTATTATTAATGATCATTTGTCTCCAGGGATAGTTCTGCAGAGAGGTACCAGACAGGGCTGTCCTCTATCGCCATTATTATTTAATATTGCGCTTGAGCCCCTGGCAGTTCTCTGTAGGGATATCTTGACTGGAGTTCAGATGGGTTCGCAGAAACTCAAAACGTTACTTTATGCAGATTGTCAGGGATCTCACAACATGCATGTTCCTTTAAGCAGTTACCTGCATCCTCCTAGCCCTGCCCACAGAGTCTTTAAATCACCTGTTCAACCAAGGACAGGTGCTTAGTATTTTGTTACCTCTGACAGAGTAACTCCTGCTCATACTGAGCTCATTTATTTCTGCAAAGAATATTTTCGCAACCATCTTCCTTTTGGATTACAATTCCTCTCTGCCTCGCTAACTTGTTGCAGTACTACTTCTACTGGAAGGACTTTGTTATTTGCTACAGGTTTTCCCCAATCTCTAACCGGATCGGCTCTTGCCGCTTCTCAAGAGGATATACTGACTGTGAGTTCACTTATACAACGAGTGTCTAGGTCTCCTCCTGTGACCCCACTACTATCTGAAGGCTCCCCAAAGGACTCTCCTACTGTGTTTTTCAGTAAAATTACTTGCCGCAACTTTAAACCAGGGAAGACCGGGACTCACCAGCGTCTTGTGCTGTCAATCAAACAGCGCGTCAGAGAGCAGCTCCTCCCCAGCCTGCCGCGCTTACACACAGAACGCTGAGTGCTGCAGCAGTGTCAGGTAGCGGATCTGTCTCCTTCCTAAGGGGGATTCGATCACTGTGACCTCCAGCTCCTCTAGGATCCATCTGTGTACGAACTACTTAGGGAATCCTTAAGCGTATTCATCCATTTGTACTCGAAACTGAAAATCACTTGTACTCTCAATCCTCCTGTGTAATCTGTATAAGTGACTGGGGCAACTTATACAGTTAAACCTTTACAGATAAAATCACTCTCAACATACAACAATATCACTTCCAGCTATAGTGATATTAAATCAAGAGGGTGAAACATTCCAATCACTTACTTTCAGTTCTGCAGTTGTGTTCCACATTTCATAAATTCTGTTCAATCCTTACATAATACTAAGCCACTAAGGATCATGGAACCAGCAGAACTCCCTCAAGTGGTCTACAATCTATCTCAGAAAGTAGATTAAATAGCACACGCAGTGAGAGAACTACAGATCGAGAATAAGACCCTAAAAGATTTATTTAAGGACTCCATAGCTGCTAGATCAGCTCATGATTCCGTACCTGAACCACAAATATCTCTCCCTGATACTTTCAGCGGAAATAGACGCAACTACAAACAATTAAAAAACGCCTGTCACTTACTTTTTACTCTACGTCCCAAAACCTATACTACAGAGAAAATACGAGTGTTAACTGTTATCACATTCCTCAGAGGGGAGCCCAGGGTATGGGCAGACAATTTATGTGAACATGAAGATTCTGCCCTTGCTACTCTAGAATCTTTCTTCAGCCTTATGGACGATCTTTATTCTGATAAAGACACCCAACTAACAGCTGAGGCTCACATGAGGGACCTCAAACAGGGTAAGAGGCCCATAGAAGAATACATAGCGGAGTTCAAACTCTATGCTGCAGACTCCCTCTGGAGCCCTATAGCGCTTCGAAATCAATTCCGTCTAGGTTTGGCAGAGAATCTGAAGGATGAATTGGCAAGGGTTGAACTAGCCTCTACCTTAGAAGCTTTGATGAAGATCTCCTCTCAAATTGATAGAAGACTCAGAGAGAGACGTGGAGAGAAGTTACATACCGATTTATATGTCAAGCATACTGCTTCCTCAAGCCCTTCAAGCCAAACCCGACCCACACCCCCTACATCCATTCCTATGGAGATTGGGGTTGTTAGAGGACCACTATCAGCTGAAGAGAGGATGAGGCGTAAAACTAGGAACCTCTGCATGTACTGTGGTGATCAAACCCACTCAGTGTATCAATGTCCTATTCTTCAGAAGAATAAGAAAAGTAAGTCCACCTTAATATTCTCCTCTCATGAGGTACATAAGCAATCCACTTACTGTAATCTCTCTCTATTCTTGCAGTGGGATCAGAAAAGAGTACCAGCTGAAGCCATCATTGATTCCGGGGCTTTTGGGAACTTCATTGATTCCCAGCTTGTAAAATTAAATAAAATCCCACTTGTGTTGAAAGAAATACCACTTGTACTTCGTGTCATTGATGGGTCCACTATACGTAATGGCCCTATCACACATCATACTGTTCCTCTAAGAGTAGTTACTGAAAAGGGCCATACTGAATTCATCTCTTTTGATGTTCTGCCTTCTCCTCATTTCCCTGTAGTTTTAGGTATCACATGGTTGAAGCTACATGAGCCTTCCATAGTCTGGGCCTCTTCAAAGATATCCTTCAACTCTTCATACTGTCAAAACACCTGTTTCCCACATCATCACCTCCTTCATATGCTCCCTGGTCCACAGTTGCTACCTGACTGCTATAAAGATTTCGCTGACGTATTCAGTAAGACTGAAGCTGACACCCTTCCACCCCACCGACCGTACGATTGCCCTATCCAACTGCAACCAGGGGCAAGCATACCGTTTGGCCACATATATCCATTAAACGAAACTGAATTAGCACATCTCAAGAACTACCTTGAGGAAAACCTCAAAAGAGGATTCATAAGACCTTCCACCTCTCCCGCCGGAGCCGGCATCTTCTTTGTGAGGAATAAGGATGATTCACTCCGACCCATCATCGACTACTGTGAGCTCAACAAGAGGACCATAAAAAATCGATGTCCGTTACCATTGATTCCGGAGATGATTGAACGCCTATCCGACGCTACC
This sequence comes from Bombina bombina, assembly GCF_027579735.1. Taxonomy (NCBI): domain Eukaryota; kingdom Metazoa; phylum Chordata; class Amphibia; order Anura; family Bombinatoridae; genus Bombina; species Bombina bombina. The sequence goes on along the minus strand of NC_069507.1, from coordinate 234,857,608 downwards.
ATCTTCTCCAAACTCGACCTCAGAGGAGCATACAATTTGGTACGGATACAAGAAGGTCATGAGTGGCTCACGGCTTTCCGCACTAGATATGGGCTGTTTGAGTACCTGGTGATGCCGTTTGGATTGTGCAACGCTCCGGCGACCTTCCAACATTTTATAAACGATATTTTCAGAGATTTGTTGGATGTCTGTATGGTCGTGTACCTCAACGACATTTTAATCTATTCCAAGACCTTGAAGGATCATATCAAACATCTTCGCTGGGTACTCTCCAGACTCCGTACTCACAAGCTTTATGCCAAGGCTGAAAAATGTCAATTTCATTGCAAAGAAATTTCATTCCTGGGCTATGACATCTCCCCTGAAGGTATAAAGATGCAACATAAGAAGGTAGACACTGTGATGGATTGGCCTCAACCAGCCAACAGGAAGGATCTACAACGCTTCCTTGGGTTCTCCAACTACTATCGAAAATTCATCAAGGGATTCTCCAAAATAGTAAAACCTTTAACCCAACTCACAACCCAGTCCAAACCGTTCGCTTGGACCAAGGAAGCGTCCACAGCTTTCGAATTCCTCAAGAATAGTTTCTCCACAGCACCTATTCTCCGATTCCCTGATACCTCATTGCCTTATATCCTTGAAGTTGACTCATCTGACTATGCCCTAGGGGCTGTACTCTCACAACGCCGGTCTTTGTCAGAACCTTTGCACCCAGTTTCGTTCTTCTCCAAAACTATGTCTTCAGCAGAAAGGAATTACACCATTGGAGACAAAGAACTCCTCGCCATTCGCAGAGCCTTAGAGAACTGGAGACATCTATTAGAGGGAGCTAAATTCCCTGTCACAATCTACACAGACCATAGAAATCTCCAATTTCTCCAGAATAATAAAACCCTATCAGCAAGACAGGTCCGTTGGAGCCTTTATTTCTCCAGGTTTGACTTCATTATCCAATATAGACCAGCCAACAAGAACGGAAAAGCCGATGCTCTCTCTAGACGAGATCTTAGACCTTCTAATACACAAGAGATCCAATCAATGATTCCCCAAGAACGTTTCATAGGCATCACTGCATCTTTCCTATCTGAGATTAAGAAACATCAAAGACAAGACGTAGAAAGAACTCGTTACCAAGTAGAGAAGAAAGATGGGTTATTCTATCACAAGGATAAGCTTTATGTACCTCAAGCTCTAAGGAATCAGGTTTTAAAATACCATCACGACATACCTACCTCAGGTCATCCAGGTGTCAGGCGTACCTTGGATTTACTGTACCGTTACTTCTGGTGGCCCAAACTGAAGCAATTGGTTAAAGACTATGTTGGTACCTGTTCCACCTGCATTACCTCAAAAAATGAAAGGTTAAAACCTTATGGGCTATTGATGTCTTTACCTGTACCCAGCCGCCCTTGGGAACAAATAAGTATGGACTTCATAGTTGAATTACCCCTATCACAAAAACAGAATACCATACTCGTCGTAATAGATATGTTCACTAAGATGGGCCACTTCATCCCCTACCATAAGGTCCCTTCGTCTTCAGAAACTGCTCGCCTTTTCATAGACAACATCGTCAAACTACATGGGGTACCTGCTAGGGTGATCACAGACAGAGGATCGCAATTCACCTCGAGATTTTGGGCCACATTGTCTAAACTCCTTCAAATCGATCATAGATTTACAACAGCCTACCATCCCCAAACCAACGGGCAGATGGAACGGTTGAATCAATGGCTTGAGGAATACCTCAGATGTTTATGTTCCTATCAGCAAGACCAGTGGATCTCCTATTTACCTATGGCCGAATATGCCTACAACAACTTAACCAGTTCATCTACAAACTGTTCCCCTTTTTATGCAAACTACGGTTTCCACCCAACTCTCTTCCTCAACACAACCTCCAGCACTGATTCCCCCAAATTGGATGATTTTACCATTAGGATTTTAGACAATTTTGATTTCATCAAACGGAATATCCAGAAAGCTCAAGCTACACAGAAAAGACATTATGACCTCAGGAGAAGAACTCCCCCCAACTTCTCCATCGGTGACCGGGTTTGGCTTTCCACAAAGAACTTGAAACTACAAGTTCCCAGCAAGAAACTTGCAAGGAAGTTTATTGGACCTTATGAGATAACCAGGGTAGTCATCCCTAACGCTGTCACTCTACAACTGCCCGTCGGGATGAAGGTACATCCGACTTTCCACGTCTCTCTCCTGAAACCTTATACTGGATCAAGGCACCAGGATGCCATCGGTACAGACTCCTCTGTTATAACCGATACTCAAGTATACGAAGTACATTCCATTCTGGATTTCCGTTACAAGGCATCAGTACTGCAATATCTTATCCACTGGAAGGGTTATCCTTCGGAGGACGACACTTGGGAAGATGCCTCAGAGGTTGATGCTCCTAGGCTTATCTCTACGTTCCACGGTCGCTTTCCGGATAAACCTAGACCTAAAGCTGTGGGACAGCTTTCTTGAGGAGGGGGTGATGTCAGGGATCTCACAACATGCATGTTCCTTTAAGCAGTTACCTGCATCCTCCTAGCCCTGCCCACAGAGTCTTTAAATCACCTGTTCAACCAAGGACAGGTGCTTAGTATTTTGTTACCTCTGACAGAGTAACTTCTGCTCATACTGAGCTCATTTATTTCTGCAAAGAATATTTTCGCAACCATCTTCCTTTTGGATTACAATTCCTCTCTGCCTCGCTAACTTGTTGCAGTACTACTTCTACTGGAAGGACTTTGTTATTTGCTACAGGTTTTCCCCAATCTCTAACCGGATCGGCTCTTGCTGCTTCTCAAGAGGATTTACTGACTGTGAGTTCACTTATACAACAAGTGTCTAGGTCTCCTCCTGTGACCCCACTACTATCTGAAGGCTCCCCAAAGGACTCTCCTACTGTGTTTTTCAGTAAAATTACTTGCCGCAACTTTAAACCAGGGAAGACCGGGACTCACCAGCGTCTTGCGCTGTCAATCAAACAGCGCGGCAGAGAGCAGCTCCTCCCCAGCCTGCCCCGCTTACACACAGAACGCTGAGTGCTGCAGCAGCAGTGTCAGGTAGCGGATCTGTCTCCTTCCTAAGGGGGATTCGATCACTGTGACCTCCAGCTCCTCTAGGATCCATCTGTGTACGAACTACTTAGGGAATCCTTAAGCGTATTCATCCATTTGTACTCGAAACTGAAAATCACTTGTACTCTCAATCCTCCTGTGTAATCTGTATAAGTGACTGGGGCAACTTATACAGTTAAACCTTTACAGATAAAATCACTCTCAACATACAACAATATCACTTCCAGCTATAGTGATATTAAATCAAGAGGGTGAAACATTCCAATCACTTACTTTCAGTTCTGCGTTCCACATTTCATAAATTCTGTTCAATCCTTACACAGATGACGTGCTAATTTTCTTAGCCGATTACCAGCAATCTATACCGGCCCTTTTACAAGCTCTCAATGACTTTAGTCCCTTTTCAGGGTATAAGATCAACTTAGAAAAAAGCGAGTTAATGTGCGTAAGTAATGTTCCTCCTATATCCAGTATACCATTTAAAGTGGTCGATGCTATTAAGTACTTGGGGTTAGTTTTACATAAAAATCCGATTCAGTGGTATAAAGCTAATTTTGAAAGCTTATTCCAAAAAATTGAAAGAGATCTTCAGATATGGGCGGTATTTCCACTTTCAATTACAGCTAAGATTAACTTAATAAAATCTATTATATTTCCTCGCCTTCTTTATCCTCTTCAGAATCTTCCGTTATTTATCCTTAATAAAGACTTAAAGAAGATCTATACACAGTTTTCAAGATTTATCTGGAACAATAAAAAACCCTGTATTTCACTCTATAGATTAATGCAAAAAGTTGAATCTGCTGGTTTGGCCCTCCCTAACCTCAAACTATATAATATAGTGGCTATGGTTAAAACAGCAGTAGATTGGCTTGCTGGAACTGATATTATCTCTTCAGGAGATTTGGAAACTTTTTTAATTACGCCATTTTCTTTAAAAGCTATTTTGCATCTTCCGGTACGCAAATTACCTCAGAACATCTGTGTACTTTCTACTGATAAAAATATAATTATTGCCTGGCAAAAGCTCTGCAAATCCCTGGATATAGATTATACAATCTCTGAATTTTTACCGATTATTGGGAATCCTAACTTCTTACCAGGGATGTATCAGGAAGTATTTAGAGAATGGGCTCAAAAAGGGCTAATTTTCGTGAATCAATTATTAGACGGAAATGGGCTAATACATACATATCGAGTATTGTTTAATAAATATGAGCTGCCCAAGACCAACCTGTTTGCATATTTTCAAGTACGCCATTTTGTTTTCTCACAAAATTGGCTATTTCCCCTTTCAACTGTATGGTCAGATATTAGACTCTCCATTAAAAAATTATTGGCAGGGGATTCATCTATCTCTCTGTTATATGACATTATGTTGAATAAACAAAGCTTGCTATATCTGGATAATATCTGTAATGTCTGGTCCTCATTAGTGCCCACATTGGATCACAAAAAAATAAAACAGAGTTTTGACTCTCTCTATAAATGTAAAGTATCAATGGCTATAAAGGAATCCCACATGAAGCTAATTAATAATTTTTATCTATCTCCACTTAGGTTATCTAAGTTCTATATAATAAGGACTAGTAGATGTCCACGCTGTTATTTTAATTCAGCGGATATAGCTCACATGTTCTGGAGCTGTCCTAGAGTGAGACAGCTCTGGCTAAAGATAATCTTTTGGTTTAATAAACTATATAAAGTATCGATAGGACTTTCCCTAGAGGAAATCCTGTTCTTAGTCTCCTCACAAGATGCTCTTAGCAATAGTTCTAGAAATAGTCTTAACACTATTATATATCCTGGTTAGAGGTTGCCTGCTTAAAAACTGGAAGGCTAATCATATACCAGGGCTAACTGTGATATTTAAAGCTATTCAGGAACAAATAGTTTATGAATGATATCATCTTAAGAACGCGTCAGAAATTAGGATTAAGAATTTCTTATGGAAGTGGGCCCCAGTTATTTTGACTTATTCAAGACCACTCCAAAAGCGGATTCTTTATCCTTTCTTGCAGTCAATCAGTTTTGCTGAATTGACAATTTTAAATGTGTTTCCTCACTCATGGATTGAGGATCTTTGAGAAAAGTGTGCTGGTTGGGTATCAGGGGTTGGGGATGGGGGGGTCGGGGTTTCCCCTTTTTTTTTTTTCTCTCTCTTCTCTCCCTCATCTTTCTCTACTTTTCTTTTTTCCTTCCTCCAGCTTTTACTGTGGTATTTGTTTCTTTATTCTTTTGTACCTGTGTCGTCTTCCCCTTCCGGGGGAAGGAAGAATCTAATATCCAGCTTTGAAACTGTTTTTTTGAGGAAATTATTTAGTCTGGAATTTTGTCATTTTTTGTTAATATAATATTGTATGATTCAAAAATGTGTTTTGACCCTGCGTGGTGCACAAGATAACATGAGAAAGTCTTAATTTATGTTCTTGTTTTCATCTGTTGATTTGATTTTTGTTATATTTTTTTGGAATTAAATAAAAAAGATAATTCAAAAAAAAAAAAAAAGGAACAAACACTCTTGCTCACACACACACAGGAACAAATGCACACTCTTGCTCACACACACAGGAACAAGCTCACACACACAGGAACAAACACACACTCTTGCTCACACATACATTCAAACATCAAACACACACACAATCTTGATCACACACAGAGGAACAAACGCACAATCTTGCCCACACACACACATGAACAAACAAACACTATTGCTCACACATACATACAAAAACACAATCTTGATCACACACACAAACAAACACACTTTATCATACACAGTAATAAACTAACACTCTTGCACACACGTACACACACAGAAACGTACGTACACACTTGCTTACAGTGACACACATGCGTATAAAACACACTTTAACATAAATATAGAAACATTGACACTTACATGTCAGTTGCTGACACACTACCTCCTACAGCACAACTTCAGGGGCTGGACTTCATTCTGAGCTTTAGCTGGCTCCCACACCCATTTTAAACCTGAGCACCAGCTGGCACTCGTTCTGCACCTCCCCTCGCTCAGCATCTAGATTCTAGAAGCACAAGCTGGGAGGAGAGAATGTTGCCGAGCAACTGATGACTCACACAGGCAGCCACTCCCGTTTTTGTAAGTCACTGCAAACAGCTGTGCTATATCTGGTTCAGCTGCAATGTGAGGCAACAAAATACATATAGAGTTTGCCAGTCACTGAGACCTCTGTACTTGTACCACCACTGGCCCTAATAATAAAATCTACAGTGGCCTTTAGCAATTGCTGTGTGCTTGCAAATTCCTCCAGACGCTCATGTTGTTATATTATATTGTTTATATATAACTGTTTATTATCTGCAAATGGGGATAACATATTTAAATCTAGAGCAGCTATGTACTTGCACTGACCTACCTAAACACATCTGGGCAACCGACCACAAGCTAGCTCATAGTAGTGCATTGCTGCTCCTGAGCCTACCTAGGTATGCTTTTCAACAAAGGAAGTACATTTGATTGAATAGTAAAGTCTTTTAAAATGGAATGTTCTGAACATGAATGTTACATTTTGAGTTTCATGTCCCTTTTAACCTATTCTCAGCCATGGTGCTCCTGACACACTGCTCTGTTAGTGTGAGAGTTGGGGTGTGTGGAACTCAATATGCAGCAATAGAAACCAAAAGTCTTTTAAAAAGTTTTAATAAAGCAAGAGAAACAAAAACTAAGTCCAGGAACAGGCCTAAGGTCAGGTACCGTGAGATCAGTCCAGCAACTAGGTACCAAAGGGGGAAGCAGGAGCAATGTCCAGCAGGTATTAGGTGGACAGGCTGGCACAGGATACCATATAGATGCAGTAATAACAAAAGGATTCAGGTAAGCTGCCACTGGTACAGAAAGCACAGGAGACTCGGCAGCGGGATACAGGAGACTCAGCAGGCACAGGATAGTTAACCGTACTGTTGGTGAGGCTGTCACAGGATATCAGGTGGGTGCATTGGGTACAGCGGGATACAGGAGACTCAGCAGGCACAGGATAGTTAACCGGTACTGTTGGTGAGGCTGTCACAGGATATCAGGTGGGTGCATTGGGTACAGCGGGATACAGGAGACTCAGCAGGCACAGGATAGTTAACCGGTACTGTTGGTGAGGCTGTCACAGGATATCAGGTGGGTGCATTGGGTACAGCGGGATACAGAAGACTCAGCAGGCACAGGATAGTTAACCGGTACTGTTGGTGAGGCTGTCACAGGATATCAGGTGGGTGCATTGGGTACAGCGGGATACAGGAGACTCAGCAGGCACAGGATAGTTAACCGGTACTGTTGGTGAGGCTGTCGGATATCAGGTGGGTGCATTGGGTACAGCGGGATACAGGAGACTCAGCAGGCACAGGATAGTTAACCGGTACTGTTGGTGAGGCTGTCACAGGATATCAGGTGGGTGCATTGGGTACAGCGGGATACAGGAGACTCAGCAGGCACAGGATAGTTAACCGGTACTGTTGGTGAGGCTGTCACAGGATATCAGGTGGGTGCATTGGGTACAGCGGGATACAGGAGACTCAGCAGGCACAGGATAGTTAACCGGTACTGTTGGTGAGGCTGTCACAGGATATCAGGTGGGTGCATTGGGTACAGCGGGATACAGAAGACTCAGCAGGCACAGGATAGTTAACCGGTACTGTTGGTGAGGCTGTCACAGGATATCAGGTGGGTGCATTGGGTACAGCGGGATACAGGAGACTCAGCAGGCACAGGATAGTTAACCGGTACTGTTGGTGAGGCTGTCACAGGATATCAGGTGGGTGCATTGGGTACAGCGGGATACAGGAGATTCAGCAGGCACAGGATAGTTAACTGGTACTGTTGGTGAGGCTGTCGCAGGATATCAGGTGGGTGTATTGGGTACAGCAGGATACAGGAGACTCAGCAGGCACAGGATAGTTAACCGGTACTGTTGGTGAGGCTGTCACAGGATATCAGGTGGGTGCATTGGGTACAGCGGGATACAGGAGACTCAGCAGGCACAGGATAGTTAACTGGTACTGTTGGTGAGGCTGTCACAGGATATCAGGTGGGTGCATTGGGTACAGCGGGATACAGGAGACTCAGCAGGCACAGGATAGTTAACCGGTACTGTTGGTGAGGCTGTCACAGGATATCAGGTGGGTGCATTGGGTACAGCGGGATACAGGAGACTCAGCAGGCACAGGATAGTTAACCGGTACTGTTGGTGAGGCTGTCGGATATCAGGTGGGTGCATTGGGTACAGCGGGATACAGGAGACTCAGCAGGCACAGGATAGTTAACCGGTACTGTTGGTGAGGCTGTCACAGGATATCAGGTGGGTGCATTGGGTACAGCGGGATACAGGAGATTCAGCAGGCACAGGATAGTTAACTGGTACTGTTGGTGAGGCTGTCGCAGGATATCAGGTGGGTGTATTGGGTACAGCAGGATACAGGAGACTCAGCAGGCACAGGATAGTTAACCGGTACTGTTGGTGAGGCTGTCACAGGATATCAGGTGGGTGCATTGGGTACAGCGGGATACAGGAGACTCAGCAGGCACAGGATAGTTAACCGGTACTGTTGGTGAGGCTGTCACAGGATATCAGGTGGGTGCATTGGGTACAGCGGGATACAGGAGATTCAGCAGGCACAGGATAGTTAACTGGTACTGTTGGTGAGGCTGTCGCAGGATATCAGGTGGGTGCATTGGGTACAGCGGGATACAGGAGACTCAGCAGGCACAGGATAGTTAACTGGTACTGTTGGTGAGGCTGTCGCAGGATATCAGGTGGGTGTATTGGGTACAGCAGGATACAGGAGACTCAGCAGGCACAGGATAGTTAACCGGTACTGTTGGTGAGGCTGTCACAGGATATCAGGTGGGTGCATTGGGTACAGCGGGATACAGGAGATTCAGCAGGCACAGGATAGTTAACTGGTACTGTTGGTGAGGCTGTCGCAGGATATCAGGTGGGTGTATTGGGTACAGCGGGATACAGGAGATTCAGCAGGCACAGGATAGTTAACTGGTACTGTTGGTGAGGCTGTCGCAGGATATCAGGTGGGTGTATTGGGTACAGCAGGATACAGGAGACTCAGCAGGCACAGGATAGTTAACCGGTACTGTTGGTGAGGCTGTCACAGAATATCAGGTGGGTGCATTGGTTACAGCGGGATACAGGAGACTCAGCAGGCACAGGATAGTTAACCGGTACTGTTAGTGAGGCTGTCACATGATATCAGGTGGGTGCATTGGGTACAGCAGGATACAGGAGACTCAGTAGGCACAGGATACCCAGCGGGTAATGTTTGTGAGACATTCATGGGATACCAGGTGAGTGCAGCAGGTACAGCAGGATACAAATAAGCGGCCACTGGTACAGAAGCATACAGGAGACTCAGCAGGCTGTCACGGGATACCAGGTGAGTGCAGCAGGTAGAGCGGAATACAGGTAAGCTGCCACTACTACAGCAGAATACAGGAGACTCAGTAGGCTGTCACAGGATACTAGGTGAGTGCAGCAGGTAGAGCGGAATACAGGTAAGCGGCCACTAGTACAGCAGAATACAGGAGTTTAGTAGGCTGTCACAGGATACTAGGTGAGTGCAGCAGGTAAAGCAGGATACCCAGCGGGTACTATTGGTGAGATACAAGGTGAGTGTTACATGTACAGCGGGATACAGGTAAGCTGTCACTGGTACAGCAGGATACAGGAGACTAAGCAGGATGTCACGGGATAATAGGATAAGTGAGAAAAGGAACAGGAGGGCAGGTAAGCATGAGGTAAGCTTCTAAATAACTCAGGCAAGAGTAATGGGCTGAGTAGGCTTATATAAGAATTCCCACACCTGTGGCTATATAGGTAGGAGTTCCTGTAATTAGTTGTTGTCCCTTTAAATTAGAGCAGTGTGTGGCAGAGTGCGCCTATGGAGAGCAGCAGCAGAAGATAGACCTCAGCGTTCCTCTACATGGAGGCATGAGCCCGTTGTGGGATTAGGTATGTTTCTGACAGTGGCTGTTAAGAAGGGGAACTGAAGAACCCTGAACGTAGAGCAGTGCTGACCACACTGCCCAGGGGCTATACTTGACCTGCCAGATGTTTTCTGCTCAGTGGTGCTGAGGACCATACAGACATTAAGTAATCAGTTGTGTATTTGTACCACCATTTGTGAATGTAACTGTATGTAGTATTGAGATTCATAGATAGCAGCTTGCTATGTAGTTAGTATAAAATTAGATTATAATCATTATTTTAGCTGAGGCATTTTCTCTAGCATAAGTATCATGCAATGTGTCCTAATCCCACCATTAGTGACTGACTCTAGCACCACTATCATAGCTCCCAAAACCTTTGTGAAGGTTCTTGGGGCTGCATCCAACTTGAAAGATAGAGCCACAAACTGGAAATGGGTAAAATGGTCCAAATCACCTCCATTTTGAACGCGGTTACCTGATGAAATATTTAGAAGTTGAGATCTAGAATGGGTCTGTAAATTCCATCCTTATTCAGAACTATGAACAGATTTGAATTAAACCCTTGGCTTCTTTCCAACTATGGAACCGGAATGATCAATCCCAATTTTTTAGGTCTAGTTAACAATGGAAAAAGGCTAGTGCCTTTGACTGAAGTTTGGGTAGATGTGGCAGGAAGAACATTTCTCAAGGAGGCCTGGACCAAAGCCCTATTCTGTATCCCTGAGATACAATGTTGAGTACCCAGGGATCCTGGACATATTGTGACCAAGCTGACTGAAAAAGGCTCTATCCTCTACCAGAGCTAAGCCTGGTTTAGGGGTCGCACATTCATTCAGATTTTGATACAGAGTAAAGTGCTTAGATTTGTTACAAGTACTTGCCTGGCTTCTAATGGGAGCCTCAGCTTTCTGGCCAGATGAGGAAGATTTCTGATTACTGGAATAAAAGAAAACAATAAACAAATATAGTTTTGTCTATGGAATTTTTGTCCTGAGGTAAAAAAAGAACCCTTAGCACCAGACACTGTGTAAAAAATTGTTACAAATAAAAGAATTAGCAACCTTGATCATTTTAAGACAAAACTGAATTCACTCTAGGGAGACGTTTCTAAAGAGAAACTATCTCTGATAAGGTGTCATCAGTGTGGCCTATGTAGTGACAAAAGGTCGCTACATAGGCCACACTGATGGCTGACCTGAATAAAAAAAACTGCTTGATGAAAAGCTTTCTATCCATGGAGCCATTAAAAGAGGTACTATTCTCTGTGGGGATAGTGGTACTTTTAGCAAGTGTAGCAATAGCTCCATTCACTTTGGGAATAGATTCCCAAACTTCCAGATTTGCGTGAGGAATTGGAAACATCTTCTTGAACTCCAAATTTTAGGAGGCTTAAATAACAAATCTAGTTGTTCAACCAATCTTTTCTTCTGTAGGAACATGTTTTTGAAACTCCCTGAATAAGGAAAACTTCTTGCAGCAAAATGTGCAGATAATCCATCTTAAATATGCGCTCTCAGATTTCAGGTCCAATGAAGGATCCTGACTATGTAACAGTATCTCATATTATGAAGTATCTGAATCTTACACATCACAATCCTTAAGCAGAGTTACCGATGCGCTGCTTCTTTGAGATGTAACCGATGAACTTAAACCAGCTGAAGTATCACCCTCTGCGAGAAAACACTTATGTTTGCTCTGGGGAAGCATAGATGCCAAAACTTCACAAATAGTGGAGTGCAAATATTCCTTAAAATCAGGAGAAGCATCTAGATAACCTTCCTGGGACCTACCCTACACTATAATGGTCTCTCAGTCAGCACAACTAGAACACAGTTTCCCAAGGTAAAAACTGACCTCCACAAAAAGAATGTAAAGATATAATACCCAGGACTTACTCTAAGTTATAAAGTGCCCTAAACCTGTCAGAGGGGAAAAACCTGTGTGTATTGTCCTCAGTATAGGTGTAAAATTTACAATATACCAATAGCCTGTGGGCTATGTGAATGCTCCTCTTGACCTACCTGTTAGAACTCGTATCACCTTTCTTACCCAGCTGCAGTAAACCTGCGCCAAGCACAATAGCCCGTCCTGGTTACATCTGAAGTAGAAGTACATCGAGAGGCCAACAGGAGGAGGCTGAAGGATAATTCCCAACAACACCTGAGGCAGGCCAGTGACAAACTCCTAAGGGAGAATTACTATCACTGCCAGTTTACTCCTGTATATCCCATTATAATGTGTCTCACATAGGTCGGAGAACCCCTGAAGAGCACTTCAGTTTTTACCTTCTCCTCTGGAGGCAAATAAGACTGAGGTGTATTGGGGAGTGGGAGGGATTAAAGGCTCCTGTATGTTGGGTATTTTTTGCAGCCTCCAAATGGACTGGAGTTTAATTCCACATGTGATGGCTCGTGGGCTCTCTCACCACCTTATGAAAGAAAAAGAGATTAACCCAAAAGAGATGGTAAATAAAATACCTTACCTCTTCTGCCATTCCAAGGGTTTGATTGGCAGTTCTATTCATCTTGGGAAGCTCAAGACCTGTTTAAAAAATATTACAAAAAAACATAGTTAGTTTAGCAAAATATAAAACTTATCTTAATGCTTTTATAAAAAAATATAAAATAAAACAGTTTAGCCCAAAAGAGATGGCAAATAAAATAGCTTACCCCTTTATGCTTACCTCTTTATGCTTTCCTCTTTATGCATTCCGATGGTTTGAAGAACAGTTCTATTTAAAACTTCTTGGGAAGCTCAAGACCTGTTTAAAAAAAGCACACAGTTGGTTTACAAAAATATAAAACATCTCTAAAAGCTTTTATAAAAAAACACATTTATAAACAGTTTAGCCAAAATGAGATGGTGAAACAAATAACTTACTTCTTCCTCCAATCCAAGGGTTTGATGAACAGTTCTATCTTAAACTTCTTGGGAAGCTCGAGATCTGTTTATAAAATATTTAAAAAAAAAAACGTTTAGCTAAATATAAAAACATATCTAAATACTTCTGTAAAAAAAAAAAACTAATGTAAAGATGGTTCAACCCAAAAGGGATGGTAAATAAAATAACTTACTTCTTCCTCCACTCCAAGGGTTTGATGCACAGTTCTATCTTAAACTTCTTAGGAAGCTCGAGACCTGTTTATAAAATATAAAAAACTAACAGTTAGTTTAGCTAAATATAAAACTTATCTAGATGCTTTTATTAAAAATCAGTTTAACCCAAAAGAGATGGTAAATAAAATAACGTACCTCTTCCTCTATTCCAAGGGTTTGAAGAACAGTTCTATTAAAAACTTCTTGTGAAGCTCGAGTAAAGAGACCTGTTTAAAAAAAAAAATATATATATATATACACACACACACACACACACACACACACACACACATACATAGTCCAGTGGTATCTGAACTCTCACTCGAAAGAGACATCAACTAGGGTGCCAAATCAAAAAAATTACATACATTAGAAAAAGAGAAATTGCACTTACTGGGTTTGTTTACTATCAAAATCAAAACATTTTAACATGTTATTGCATACAGGTGACGTTTTGGGGTCAATAACAACACGGTCTGAGGAATTTGATACTGAACAAATCTAGTGAGGGCAGTCTCTCTTTTTCTAATATATATATATATATATATATATATATATATATATATATATATATATATATATATACTGTATATGTATGTATGTTTCAAGCTAATGGAAGTATATAACTTTAAGGGTTCATGGAAAAATAGTTCTATTTAAAAATGAAATGCACAATTTTGACCTTTCTATCTCTTTAAGGTACTAATAAAAAAAATTAAAAAAAATGTTAAATCAAATAAGGTATAAAATACAACAAAAATCAAATACAAAAACAAAAAAAACACAGCTAAATACAATATATATTAAAAATTTAACGGAAAGACACACATCAAACTTTCATTTATATAATTGTATTGATATAAATTCTATAAGATCACTTACTGATTTCTACAGAACCCAAAGACGGACCAAACAGTGTGAAAATCCTCTTTCCTCTCTCACCTCCACACGCTCTTTACCATTGCAGTTCCCCTCAGAGGATGAGAAGTGCGACTCTACTTGGCTTCCATTTGGGTCCTGTAGAGGTTTAGACAACTTTTTTAAATGCTTTTATTAAAAAACACAAATTTAAAAAGGTTTTAACCTAAAATAGATGGTAAATACAATAATTTACCTCCTTCCTCCATTGCGATGGTTTGATGAACAGTTCTATCTTAAACTTCCTGGGAATCTTGAGTAAAGAGACCTGTTTAAAGAATATTAAAACATACAAAGTTTACAAAAATGTAAAACATAAAAAAAGAGTGTGAAGAATATTGCTACATGAATAGTGTCCTCTTAGGATCACTACAGATTTATAAACAGGACTTATCTGATGTGTACAATTTTAAATTCCAAAAGAGGAGCTTAATAAAAAAAAGACCTCCAATAATCTCCTAATGTTTTGAAAATAATTGAAGATATTTTTTTTAACATCTCTTTAACAAGTAAAAAAAAAAACACACACTATTTTTAATATAGAATAATATATGGGGGAAACTTAAAAAAAAAAATAAGGTAACACATTATATAAATATTTAAAAATGCTAATAAAAAGACATTTAGACATGTACAGGCTACATTACAAATTAAAGGGCCAGTCAACGTTCAAATTAATGTCACATAATTCTGCACTATGTGCAGAATTATGTGACATTAACCTAGTGACTCATGCATAAAAAGGGGGTTTGAAGATGTAACCTCCCAAACCGTATTTACTTACCTTCTTCACCAGCCTCTACTGCTTTTAAGATTTCATCAACAGTACGTCATGAGCACGCTGTCTAATCATAGTGCACCAGGTCGTTCCGTTGAACTACATGTAGCTGAAAGCTTTACCAAGCGTGAGAGCAAGCTACATGTAGTTCAACAAGACGACCAATTGCGCTGTGATTAGAAACCTTGCTTTTGAAGAAACCAGAAGAGCAGAACAGGCTGGCGAGGAAGGTGAGGTAAGTATGAGTTTGGGGAGTTAAATCTTTAAAATCCTTTCCACTATCCACATAATTATGTAACATTAATTTGAACATTGACTGACCCTTTAATATAGAAGATACACATTAAAACATCAGTAATTCCACTGCTATATTTTCCAAAAAAACAAGAAGGTGCATCAACCAGTGTGACAATCACTTCCTCTCCCCCTCCTACACCATCCCACTACTAATCCAATACTCCATAGAGGAAGAGGGGATGCGTCACTCTACTTGTGTCCTTTCGGTCCTTCTGAAAACAAAATAAAACTTTTTTTAATATTAAAACAATTCATGAAAAGCACTAGTTGAAACACATATTAAACTTAATCCCATTCCCTCTCCCAGGTCCACAAACTCTCTAACATCCCAGTTCCCTACAGAGAATATCACTCTGCTTGGCTTCCATTTAGGTCCTCTAGAGGTGTAGGAAGCTCTCCAAAAGTAAATAATTTTATCAAAAACACAAATTTAAAAAGTGCTTAACCTAAAAGAGGTGACAATTAAAACAGCTTACCTCTTCCTCCTATCCGATGGTTTGATGAACAGTTACATTAAAAACTTCTTAGGAAGCTCAAGTAAAGAGACCTGTTTATATAAAAATTAAAACATACAAAGTTAGTATACAAACATATACCAGCTAAAAAAGAGGTTAAGGAAATGTACTACATGATATGTAAGCTCTCAGGATCATTACAGATTTACACCAATATAAAAATCTTTTAAAAAGATAAAATCTGTATAATTTTGATTTCAAAAGAGGAGCTTAAATAAATATATGCTTACCTGATAAACTGATTTCTTTCATCTTGGTGAGAGTCCATGAGAAATCACATGTGGGATTATACTCCAGTCTTTAGGAGGAGGCAAAAAAATACTCAACATACCAAGAGTTTTTAATCCCATCCATTTCACTAATTACCTCAGTCTAACATATGGCCAAGGAAGGAGAAGAACATGAAAGATTAAGGAAGGTTAAATGAATTGCGGACTGCCGACAAATGAGCATAAAAATGGGGGAGTCTCAAGGACTCTCATCACCATGAAACTTATTAGGAAAGTATAGAAAAAAATTCTTTCATAAAGTGTTGAGAGTCCAAGAGATATTACATCTGTGATCTAATACCCAAGCTGTGGAATCCACAAGATAACCATGAAAGCGCAGAACATGAACTTAAAGGGACACTGAACCCAAATTTTTTCTTTCGTTATTCAGATAGAGCATGACATTTTAAGCAACTTTCTAATTTACTCCTATTATCAAATTTTCTTTATTCTCTTGGTATCTTTATTTGAAATGTAAGTTTAGATGCCAGCCCATTTTTGGTGAACAACCTGGGTTGTCCTTGCTGATTGGTGGATAAATTCATCCACCAATAAAAAAAATGCTGTCCAGAGTACTGAACCAAAAAAGCTTAGATGCCTTCTTTTTCAAATAAAGATAGCAAGAGAATGAAGACAAATTGATAATAGGAGTAAATTAGAAAGTTGCTTAAAATTGCTGCTCTATCTGAATCACGAAAGAAAAAATTTGGGTTCAGTGTCCCTTTAAGACATGAAAACTAATGACTAGATACTACTGCCTCTTGCTAAAAATGTAGGAGACAAAAAAAACCCCATCAAAATGATAAAATGTAGTAAAATAATGTAGGAACCAAATAGATGTCTTGTAGATTTGTTCCACAGATACTTAATTCCTAAAGGCCCTAGAATAATGATGGCGAACCTTGGCACTCCAGATGTTTCAGAACTACATTTCCCATGATGTTCGATTGGACTTCAGAGTGCCTAAGCATCATGGGAAATGTAATTCTGAAACATCTGAAGTGCCAAAGTTCGCCATCACTGCCCTAGAAGTAGAAACAGATCTCTCTACCAGCCTTACTAAGCATTTGCTTTTGCCAAGAAGCAAGTGTAATTGCTGAAGCTTTCTAACTCTTATGAGATTCATAAAAATTGGACAAATAAGGAAGAAGTTTGTCAAAAAGACAATTTTAGAGCCCTTACCATATCCAGATTATGTAAAAGATATTATTTCTAGACAGAGGTTGAGTGTCCAAACCATGCAAAAGTGTAAAGTAGACGTGCGTTTCGATTCAGAACGAATCGAAATTCGGACAAATTCGTTAAATTCGGAGATTCTGATCGATTTGAATTTCCGAATTACGGTAGTACCAAATCTACTGAATAAATCCGAATTAGTTCGGATTTATTCGTTACATTCGGATGGCCATGGATTATACTAGTATTGTACAGTATATTAGGTTATATCACTCTGCTATGGGTTACACCTAATAAACAGTACATACTTTACAACTCCAAAAATCCGGACTCCAGAAATCCGGACAACCTGAGAATCCGGACTCTGGAGTGATTACAACTTCCGGGTGTTGGTTTGTCACTGCGCATGTACAAATTGGCATTCAGAGCTGCAACAAGTGACGGCACACGAAGGCAGTGATAAATCTGAGCTCCACAACTGCGCACTACAGTTTGCCATACATGACCGGTACCTGTGCAGGTATTTACCATCTTTACACTGCACAGTACTGTTATACCTATATACTGTACTATATTGTACAGTAATGTACTGTACCAATGTTTCCTAAAGTGGATAAGGGT
Organism: Bombina bombina; assembly: GCF_027579735.1. NCBI lineage: Eukaryota > Metazoa > Chordata > Amphibia > Anura > Bombinatoridae > Bombina > Bombina bombina. The sequence goes on along the minus strand of NC_069507.1, from coordinate 234,839,876 downwards.
TCTAAACAGAAGCAGAGGAGAAACACTCTGAAATCACTGGGCAAAGCAGAAGCACCATCCACAAGTGGTTCACCGGGCGCAGCAGATGCTAGCGCTCCGTGAACAAGCAGTTCAGCATGTGCCAAAGAAATACCTGTAATGGAAAGGAATGTACATATGCAGGTGCAGTAACTTTAGTTTAATAAACAAGGTGATCTGTACAGTATTTATTTATAATAAAAAAACATTAGCACATCTTTTTTATTTCCAGGTATTTTATCAGCAATGTCCGAGAATCCGGAAAATCCGAAAATACGGACCAGGCAAATCCCCAAGCAGTCCGGATTTTCGGAGTTGTACTGTAATACTAGTCTAATACACAGCACATCCCACCTAACACATACCGAATTTCCGAATCGATCCGACCGAATACAGCCGAATTAATTCAAATTCGAAACGAATTCATTCTAATTTTTCCGAATTCGAATCAATCTGAACCGAAATTGGAAAACATCCGAATCGATCCAAACCAAACCAAATTTTTCGGCCATGCACAAGTCTAGTATAAAGGATGTTGTTTATAACACCCAGAGGGCCAAAAAGGTTTAAAGGAGGAGATACCGGAGTAAACACCTGTCTAATGGTAAACAGCACCTGTGTCATGCCTGCCTGCTCTCCCTGTCTCTTTAAGGATGTCACTGGTCTTCCCTGCCATCAGCATCAACCTCTTCTGCTGGTACCTATCTGATTAGCTATCTCCCACCTGATGTCTGATTCAGTTTCCATTAAAGGAAATTCTCATGCCTAGGCTCAATGCACCAGCTTAGTTGCATTTTACTCTGTGACTGTTCCAATGTACCTTTTCCCTGTGTATTTCAAGTCCTTCCGGTCCTGCATGTAGCCTGCTGTATTTTTTTACTCCGCTAATATATTGTTTATTCTAAACCCTGCAACATATCTCAGTTCCCAAAGGACCATTATTGTGATCATCCAGCCATTTGCAACGAGTAAATTCTATACCCTAATCCTGCAATTTAACTTAGTTACCAGACAAGTATTAAAGGGACAGTCAAGTCCAAAATAAACTTTCATGATTCAAATAGGGCATGTAATTTTAAGCAACTTTCCAATTTACTTTTATCACCAATTTGTAATTTGTTCTCTTGGTATTCTTAGTTTAAAGCTAAAAATAGGTAGCTCATATGCTAATTTGTTAGACCTTGAAGGCAGCATCTTATGTGAATGCATTTTGACATTGTTTCACCACTAGAGGGTGTTAGTTCACGTGTGCCATATATATATATATATATATATATATATATATATATATATATATAAAAATAACATTGAGCTCATGCACATGAAGTTACCTAGGAGTAAGCACTGATTGGCTAAAATGCAAGTCCCTTATCTCAGTT